>NC_083682.1:42530000-42855000 GCF_033118175.1 Dama dama | reverse complement strand
GAGTTTTAATCATAAATGAGTGCTGAATTTTGTCAAAGGCTTTCTCTGCATCTATTGAGATAATCATATGGTTTTTATCTTTCAATTTGTTAATGTGGTGTATTACATTGATTGATTTGCGGATATTAAAGAATCCTTGCATTCCTGGGATAAAGCCCACTTGGTCATGGTGTATGATTTTTTTAATATGTTGTTGGATTCTGTTTGCTAGAATTTTGTTAAGGATTTTTGCATCTATGTTCATCAGTGATATTGGCCTGTAGTTTTCTTTTTTTGTGGCATCTTTGTCTGGTTTTGGAATTAGGGTGATGGTGGCCTCATAGAATGAGTTTGGAAGCTTACCTTCTTCTGCAATTTTCTGGAAGAGTTTGAGTAAGATAGGTGTTAGCTCTTCTCTAAATTTTTGGTAGAATTCAGCTGTGAAGCCATCTGGTCCTGGGCTTTTGTTTGCTGGAAGATTTTTGATGACAGTTTCGATTTCCTTGCTTGTGATGGGTCTGTTAAGATCTTCTATTTCTTCCTGGTTCAGTTTTGGAAAGTTATACTTTTCTAAGAATTTGTCCATTTCATCCAAGTTGTCCATTTTATTGGCATAGAGCTGCTGGTAGTAGTCTCTTATGATCCTTTCTATTTCAGTGTTGTCTGTTGTGATCTCTCCATTTTCATTTCTAATTTTGTTAATTTGGTTTTTCTCTCTTTGTTTCTTAATGAGTCTTGCTAATGGTTTGTCAATTTTGTTTATTTTTTCAAAAAACCAGCTTTTAGCTTTGTTGATTTTTGCTATGGTCTCTTTAGTTTCTTTTGCATTTATTTCTGCCCTGATTTTTAAGATTTCTTTCCTTCTGCTAACTCTGGGGTTCTTCATTTCTTCCTTCTCTAATTGCTTTAGGTGTAGAGTTAGGTTATTTATTTGGTTTTTTTCTTGTTTCTTGATGTAAGCCTGTAATGCTATGAACCTTCCTCTTAGCACTGCTTTTACAGTGTCCCATAGGTTTTGGGTTGTTGTGTTTTCATTTTCATTCATTTCTATACATATTTTGATTTCTTTTTTGATTTCTTCTATGATTTGTTGGTTATTCAGAAGCGTGTTATTTAGCCTCCATATGTTTGAAGTTTTAACAATTTTTTTCCTGTAATTGAGAAAGATCTAAATGTAAGACCAGAAACTATAAAACTCCTAGAGGAGAACATAGGCAAAACACTCTCCGACATAAATCACAGCAAGATCCTCTATGACCCACCTCCCAGAATATTGGAAATAAAAGCAAAACTAAACAAATGGGACCTAATGAAACTTAAAAGCTTTTGCACTACAAAGGAAACTATAAGTAAGGTGAAAAGACAGCCCTCAGATTGGGAGAAAATAATAGCAAATGAAGAAACAGACAAAGGATTAATCTCAAAAATATACAAGCAACTCTTGAAGCTCAATTCCAGAAAAATAAATGACCCAATCAAAAAATGGGCCAAAGAACTAAACAGACATTTCTCCAAAGAAGACATACAGATGGCTAACAAACACATGAAAAGATGCTCAACATCACTCATTATTAGAGAAATGCAAATCAAAACCACAATGAGGTACCATTACACGCCAGTCAGGATGGCTGCTATCCAAAAATCTACAAGCAATAAATGCTGGAGAGGGTGTGGAGAAAAGGGAACCCTCTTACACTGTTGGTGGGAATGCAAACTAGTACAGCCGCTATGGAAAACAGTGTGGAGATTTCTTAAAAAACTGGAAATAGAACTGCCATATGACCCAGCAATCCCACTTCTGGGCATACACACTGAGGAAACCAGATCTGAAAGAGACACGTGCACCCCAATGTTCATCGCAGCACTGTTTATAATAGCCAGGACATGGAAGCAACCTAGATGCCCATCAGCAGATGAATGGATAAGGAAGCTGTGGTACATATACACCATGGAATATTACTCAGCCATTACAAAGAATTCATTTGAACCAGTCCTAATGAGATGGATGAAGCTGGAGCCCATTATACAGAGTGAAGTAAGCCAGAAAGATAAAGAACATTACAGCATACTAACACATATATATGGAATTTAGAAAGGTGATAACGATAACCCTATATGCAAAACAGAAAAAGAGACACAGAAATACAGAACAGACTTTTGAACTGTGTGGGAGAATGTGAGGGTGGGATATTTCAAAAGAACAGCATGTATACTATCTATGGTGAAACAGATCACCAGCCCAGGTGGGATGCACGAGACAAGTGCTCCGGCCTGGTGCACTGGGAAGACCCAGAGGAATCGGGTGGAGAGGGAGGTGGGAGCGGGGATCGGGATGGGGAATACATGTAAATCCATGGCTGATTCATATCAATGTATGACAAAACCCACTGGAAAAAAATAATAATAAAAAAAAAAAAAAAAAAAAAAAGTCACCTCATTAACATCACAGAAGACACATTTATCACTCTCAGTACTTAGGAAATTCCAAGAGGTTTTAGAGCTGTGAGCCAGGAATAGCGGAGGAAGACCAAATGTATTTGAAACACATATTTTGGTGATCTGAAATCTTATAAATCACGGTATTGTACTGGTTATAACTGTAATTAGCATAGCTTCTGATAAGTGAACAGCGGTGTTTGTACCATGGTTACGAACACCAACTGATTAGGCATTTTCCAAATCTGGATTACTGAGATCACAATACATCTTTTTACTCAGTCTATCTCCCACTTTTGTTTCCTGTACAAATGTAACTCTATGAAGACTCTCATGCTTTTTATATACAACAATATGTATAAAAAGGAACAATATTTAAAAGACTACAAATGATTAGGTAAGACTCAAGTATTTGGTAGTAACTTGCTTCATTAGGATTTTCATAAATACATATAAACACACTCCTTAATAAATACCTAAACATAGGCAAATGCCATAAACCACCTTAGAAATTTTGAACTGAACCTTGGTAGAGAAAGTAATGAAACAAGGTAAGCGGTAGGAGGGTGCTGGCATCAGAGTATCTAAAACATAATTCACAATGACTTACATCATAAGGAAACTGACCTCACATAAAGAAAGTTCTGAGGTTCAAGAGGCTAATTCAGTGGCTCAGAGACACTGTCTAGGACCTACGTTCATTTAATCTTCCATGCCACCATTTTTCGGAAAGTCAGCTTCACTTCTTTCATCCTCCAGCATATTGTAACATTGTCAGATATAACATCCAAACAACCGTCCACAGCAAAAGGGGCCATGTTTTCCAGTGTCTTATTGATAAGACTGAAAAAAATCATCACAAATCTCCAGAATACCCCCTTTCATGACCACTGGCTGACAATGATGAGTAACATTGGTTACCATTATCATCTCAGTCTAACCCAAATGGAAGAATGGGACACACACACACACACAAAAGAATGGGACAGCTTGGTGTGAAGAATGGGATTATGTGAAAGAGAGGCTAAAACATTTTTTAAAATACGGATCTCTTACACAATCTTCTGTGTTTTACCTACCAATCATTCTCCCTACATTTTTGCCTACTCCATAAGTTTCCTGCCCAAAGTGGCTCTTTCACTTTTCCACCCATACTTTCACAAACCTCCAATTTCAACCACTCTGCTCTTATTATCACTCCAACTCTGAGAGACCTAATGTCATTTCTTATGAACTTGCTACTCTTTCCTCCTCCCCACCTGAACATTTTCCCCTAACATGCTTCTCCTTTTGTTTATTCATTCATGTATGCATGCATTCATTGAACAAATTAATCACCTGGAATAAGCTCAGCAATGTCACAGCGCTGGAAGGATGGCAGTGAAGAAAACAGTCTAAGATCCAGGACTTCACAGAGTTCACATTCTTTTGACGATTCTGCTGGGAAAAATAGACAGTAAATAAAACAAATAAGTAAAAATATAAATTATGTTGGATAAGAGAAAAGCAGGAAATGGTAGGAAGAGTGATGTCACAGCTGCATTCTTAAACTGAGTAGTCATGGCAGGGCTATATTGAAAAAGCAACATTTGAGAAAAGATTTAAGAGAGATCCTCTCTCAGGATATTTGGGAGAAAAGCCCTGGAGGCAGAGGAAATGGCCACAGCAAAGGCACTTTGGTGGGAGGATGCCCAGGGTCTTCAAGGAGAACAAAGTGAGCAAGAAGGGAAAAAAGAGTAAGTTATGGGATCAGAGAAATAATAGAGGATGGAGAAGAACTGTACAGAACTTTGTAAACCATTATAATAAATTTAGATTTTACTCAGGGAGATGGGTAACTAGTTGAGAGCTTTCAACAGAAAAGTAACATAAAAGTATTTTTGCTTTGAAAGGATTATGCTGGTTGCTGTGTAGAGATTGGCTTGGGTTGGGCTGAGTTGGGTTGGGTTGAGTAAGAGGAGGGGGTTAGCAAGGACAGAAGCAGGACCAGTTTGGGAAGCTATTATAATTTTCATAATAAAAGTGATGGCGGCTTGGACCAGAGTAGTAAATAGAGGAGCTGGTTAAAAATGGCTAGATTCTGGGTATGTTTTGAAAATGAAGCCTGTGGTATATGCCAACTGGTTAATGATGAATTATGTGAAAACAGTGTGTTCTTTCCTCCTTTTTTTCTGTAATTATCTCAAAACACTATATTGTTCTCTTTCCCCAAACATCTTTCATTTGTTCTCTCTTTCTTGGTCTCTTGACTAAGTCTACAAAGTTGCTTCAGTTTCCATTTATTGAAAACAAAACCAAGCAAAACGAACAACAACAAAGCCCTTTGAGGATCTGATAACCCCTCAAGTTACCTTTGCATTTTATTCACTTATTCATCCACATATTCATCCACAAGTTTTATTCATTCTGATCATTTTTTTCAATTCTCCAGTTTTCCAGATTTATACTTAATCTTAGCCTCAAAACTCTGCCTTCTTGACAGCAATTTTGGTGTGAAAATCATTTATTGGGTTTTCTGACATTCGAAGTGATTTGTTCTATAACTACTTCAATAATTCTTATTTTTTCTGTACTTTATTGGCCAAAAAGACTCTTTTCTCTCATATCATTTTGCACAGCTCATACATATGTCTATCCTGAATAAGAGAAAATAGATGAAGAAAAATGAGATTTAAATTTACTTTGTAAATGGGATGCATTTATGATCATTTAAATGAGAGATTTCCTTAAAGAACACCCTCCTACACACTAACTGTACAGTGCTCATCTCCTGCTCCACTGATGTCCATTTCATATTGAATTTACACAGAAAGCATATGTGAAATTTCCAACATTTTCCATGATCCTTTCACTGACTTATTAATTTTATTAATGCCTTCAGTTTGTGCATGATTTAAAATAAGATATGTGCTTCAAAAAGCAATCTTATACATAAATAGACCAAGGGATGGTTAAGCAGTTTATCCCTAAAACATGCACATCCTGTTTTTTAGGTGTGTATAAGACAGGGAAATAAGCTTTAAGTCTTTTCTTTGGATTAAAGACATTTGGAAATTGTTATTAAGGAAGTGGTTAAATGCAAGTGGTCGAATAGGAGATGGCAAGAGTGAACATGGACATTTTAGAAAGCAGTGAAATAAAATGGATGGGAATGGGGAAATTTAATTCACATGGCCATTATATCTACTCCTGTGGGCAAGAATCCCTTAGAAGAAACAGAATAGCCTCATAGTCAATATGAGTCTGAAATGCAGTACTTGGGTGCAATCTCAAAAACAACAGAATGATCTTGGTTTGTTTCCAAAGCAAACCACTCAACATTAAGGGCTAGAGCTCAGATGACTGTAGCTCAAATAATTATCTATTTATTGCAAAACTCAGATTTAAGTTGAAGAAAGTAGAGTAAACCACTAGGCAATTCAGGTATGACCTAAATCAAATGTCATCTGCTTATCCAGTGGAAATAGATTCAAGGGATTAGATCTGATAGAGTGCCTAAAGAACTATGGATGGAAGTTCATAACATTGTACAGGAGGCAGTGATCAAAAGCATCCCCCCAAAAAAGAAATGCAACAAGGCAAAATGGTTGTCTGAGGAGGCCTTACAAAGAGCTGGGAAAAGAAGAGAAGCTAAAGGCAAAGGAGAAAGGAACAGATATACCCAACTGAATGCAGAGTTCCAGAGAATAGCAAGGAGAGATAAGAAAGCCCTCCTAAGTGATCAATGCAAAGAAATAGAGAAAAACAGTAGAATGAAAAAGACTAGAGATCTATTCAAGAAAATCAGAGATACGAAGGGAACATTTCATGCAAGATGGGCACAATAAAGGACAGAAATGGTATGGACCTAAGAGAAGCAGAAGATATTAAGAAGAGGTGGCAAGAATACACAGAAGAACTATACAAAAAAGATTTTCATGACCCAGATAATCATGATGGTGTGATCACTCACCTACAGCCAGACATCCTGGAATGCAAAGTCAAGTGGGCCTTAGGAAGCATTATTATTAACAAAGCTAGTGGATGAGATGGAATTCCCCAGCTGACTTATTTCCAGTTCTAAAAGATGATGCTACTAAAGTGCTGCACTCAATATGCCAGAAAATTTGGAAAACTCAGCAGTGGCCATAGGACTGGAAAAGGTCAGTTTTCATTCCAATCCCAAAGAATGTTCTATCTATCACACAACTGCAGTCATCTCACATGCTAGCAAAGTAATGCTCAAAATTCTCCAAGCCAGGCTTCAGCAATATATAAACTATGAACTTCCGGATGTTCAAGCTGGTTTTAGAAAAGGCAGAGGAACCAGAGATAAAATTGCCAACATCTGTTGGATCATCAAAAAAGCAAGAGAATTCCAGAAAAACATCTATTTCTGCTTCATTGACTACGCTAAAGCTTTTGACCGTGCGGATCAAAACAAACTGCAGAAAATTCTTCAGGAGATGGGAATACCTGAACACCTTATCTGTCTCCTGAGAAACCTGTATGCAGGTCAAGAAGCAACAATTAGAATAGAACATGAAACAATGGGCTGGATCAAAATTGGGAAAGGAGTACATCAAGGCTGTATATTGTCATCCTGCTTATGTAACTTCTATGCAGAGTACATCATGAGAAATGCCAGGCTGGATGAAGCACAAGCTGGAATCAAGACTGCTGGAAGGACTATCAATAACCTCAGATATACAAGTGAAACCACCCTAATGGAAGAAAGTGATAAGGAATTAAAGAGCCTCTTTTTTTTTTTTCATTCAACAAATGTTTATTGACTGCCTTTATTATTTTTTTCATTTATTTTTATTAGTTGGAGGCTAATTACTTTACAATATTGTAGTGGTTTTTGCCATACATTGACATGAATCAGCCATGGATTTACATGTGTTCCCCATCCCGATTCCCCCTCCCACCTCCCTCCCCATCCCATCCCTCTGGGTCTTCCCAGTGCACCAGCCCTGAGCACTCGTCTCATGCATCCAACCTGGGCTGGGGATCTGTTTCACCCTTGATAGTATACTTGTTTCAATGCTGTTCTCTCAGAACATCCCACCCTCGCCTTCTCCCACAAAGTCCAAAAGTCTGTTCTGTACATCTGTGTCTCTTTTTCTGTTTTGCATATAGGGTTATCATTACCATCTTTTTAAATTACATATATATGCGTTAGTATACTGTATTGGTCTTAAAGAGCCTCTTGATGAAAGTGAAAGAAGACAGTGACAAAGCTGGCTTAAAACTCAACATTCAGAAAACTAAGATCATGGCATCTGGTCCCATCACTTCCTGGCAAATAGATGGGGAAACAATGGAAACAGTGAGAGACTTCACTCTCTTGGGCTCTAAAATCACTGCGGAGAGCGACTGCAGCCATGAAATTAAAAGATACTTGTTCCTTGGAAGAAAGCTATAGAAATCTTAGACAGTGTATTGAAAAGCAGAGCCATCACTTTTCCAGCAATTGTCCATATAGTCAAAGTTATGGTTTTTCCAGTAGTCATGTATGGATGTGAGAGTTGACCATAAAGAAGGCTGAGCACTAAAGAATTGATGCTTTCAAATTGTGGTGCTGGCGAAGGCTCTTGAGAGTCCCTTGAACTGGAAGGAGATCAAACCAGTCAATCCTAAAGGAAATCAGTCCTGAATAGTCATTGGAAGGACTGGTGCTGAAGCCCTAATACTTTGGTCACCTGATGCAAAGAGCCGACTCATTGGAAAAGACCCTGATGCTGAGGAAGACTGTGGGCAGGAGGAGAAGGGGGCGACAGAGGATGAGATGGTTGGATGGCATCACCGACTCAATGGACATGAGTTTGAGCAATCTCTGGGAGATGGTGAAGCACAGGGATGCCTGGCGTGCTGCATCCATGAGGTCATAAAGAATCAGATATCACTGAGCAACTGAACAACAACTTAATTAAGGGATGCCAAATGTTTTCACGGAACAAATGCTTTCCAGTAGAAAATGCTAATGTAATTAAAAGGCATTAGTGTTGATGAAGAGGACTCAACAAACATTTCTACTACACAAGATCACCAGGAAAAGAGCTCCGGTGGGTGGGTTGAAAATATACATCAAATAAGTGAGTTATTAATAGCTTGAATCCTTTCACTGACTTCTAAGATAGACTACATTGGATTCTTTTCCTCTAAATATTTTAAAGGATGATAGAATAAAGTAAAATATGTATACAATGGTTTCTAGGATAAACTATCTCCCTGTGCATTTCACTAAACTGAATGATACCTAGTGTGGTTTGAGAGTTAAAGAAAATAGAATAAATGGTGTGTTTAGTGAAGAGGCTGAAGATGAAGGTGGATCTAAGGACATGCCTCCCCCTATAGGCCTTTCATAGAAGGTTACTTATCCTTCAGCATTACATATTCCTCAGGGCACACAACTGGGAGTTAGCAACTCCATACTGCCTCCAGACACATTCCACACGCCGTGTAGAAACGTAAAAGTGAAAAACCTCCTTCTCTGAGGCTCCTGACATCTAGTTATCCCTCTATCCTTCAACTTTGTTTAAAAGTACCATCTACTACCAACTTCTAGGTAAAGAGTTTCTGTCTACTCCAAGCTCTGCTACCATTCTGAGTTACTTTAATGGCTATATAAAGGGCAAACTAGGGCTTCCCAGGTGACTCAGTGGTAAAGAATCCATCTGCCAATGCAGGAGACACAGGTTCAATCCCTGGATTGGGAAGATCCCCTGGAGAAGGAAGTGGCAACCCACTCCAGTATTCCTGCCTGGAGAATTCCAAGGATAGAGGAGCCTGGAGGGCTACCGTCCATGAGGTCACAAACAGTCAGGCATGACTTTTCAGCAACAAAACAACAACAAAGGGCAAACTATCATCATAGGCTCATTTCTCAGTTGTAATGATTAACTTCTAATACAATTAGAATCATCATTTTAGTCATTCTACTTCTGATAAATTTATTACCTGAATCTCCCTCACATAAGTAATAGTCACTTCTAATATCAAACTCTCTCTTTTCCTTCTAGCTTTAGGCATCATCCTCACAATATCTGCTATTGCACCTAATATACACACTTTTGTTTGAATATATTCATTTTATTCTATTCTTTCGTCTCATTCTGCATTCATTTACCCATTTTGAACCACACAGCCTGTATAGAAATTTCAGTAATCCAATGTCTAGTAGACACTGATAGAAATGGGGGAAAGGAAATAAAGAAATGGAATTTTTGTTCAAATCATTATGGGCAAATTACATTTACTATCCATTCCTGAGGGACTACCCCCATATTTTAAATTTTATCTTTTGCTCTAATTTTTATTTTTTAATTTTATCACCAGATAAACATGGTCTCTTGTAGATCTAAGAGGAACTAGAGCTTCCTGAACAAAGGAGATACAAAAAGAACAACAACAAAAATAAATCTTTACAGAAGGTAACTAAAGCTAATTTCAGAACAATTCATTCTTAAATATTTAAAAACTAGTAAGACAGTTTTTCATACCAGAGTTATGGCATAGAAACCAGAGTGTCAAAACTATACTGAGCACAGATCTACAAGTCTAAAGAGTATGAAGAAAAAAAAAATAGCAGATTGAAGAACCCTGAATTCAGCATCTAACATATAGTAGGTACTCAAAAAGTTTTTATCAGGAGTGCTTACATAAACAGTGTTATAGAAGTTCTTGAACAGGTAGACTGAGTGAGTATATAATTCCCTTCCCGTGACCATCCCATAGTTTATCTGTTTTTTGTGGGTACTTTCAACCATCCTCATGGTATCTGCAATCATCTGTATGCTGATGACTCCCAACTATGTAAGAGTCCCCTAACTTCTGGATTCTTAAATCCATGTGCCTACTAAATGTGTCCAATTGTATGTTCCACCAGCCCCATATTCCACAATGAAGCTTTTTATTTCTTCCTCCAAATATATACCCTCTCCTATATTTTCTTAACTTAGTTAAGTGCACCACCTAAGGCAGTAACTTAGGTAGCATTCTACACTTTTCTCTTTATCAATGAAAAGTGAAACTGAAAGTTGCTCAGTCATGTCCAACTCTTTGCAATCCCATGGACTATACAGTCCATGGAATTCTCCAGGCCAGAATACTGGGGTGGGTAGCCTTTCCCTTCTCTAAGGGATCTTCCCGACTGAAGGATTGAAAGCAGGTCTCTTGCATTGCAGGTGAATTCTTTACCAGCTAAGCCACAAGGAAAGCCCAAATTTATCAATAATCCTACTCATTTTACTTCCCATATATTCTTGAAACTGTTATCTACTCTTTCTCCATATCATCACCGCCGCAAGGAATTATCTCATCATCTCTCACACGACTATTGCAGTAGAATGAGTCTATCTCAAGTAGTCTATCTCAAATCTATCTCAAGTCCACGGTATTTTATCTAAATGTCAACTCTATGTTTGTTTGGTTTTTTTTTCCCTTAGCCTTAAGATCTCACAGTGGAATCTCACAACATACAGTATAAATTCATCCATAAGCTATGTTTTATATCCCTATCCATCTACACCCTGCATTTTACCTTGTCTTATTTTACATGGAGCTGCAGGTTTGATCCCTGGGTTGGGAACATCCCCAGAGAAGGAGATGGCAATCCACTCCAGGATTCTTGCTTGGGAAATCCCATGGACAGAGGAGCCTGGCGAACTGCAGCCCAGAGGGTCACAAATGAGTTGGGCAGGTCTTGGCAACTAAACCACTATCGCCGGGGGTGGGGGGGGTGGAGGGAAGCACTGTTTTACCCATCTACGCCATGCTGCTAAGCCTCGCACATGTTTGTGCTGGATTTTTTTTTCTGCCTGCCTACCTGTCTCTTCATACTGTATTCCTTCTCATCTTTGACAATTTACTGTAGGATCATATCTTGCTGAAGTTTTTCCAGTCCTCCTAGTATGGGTTAAGAGTCCTTCTTGAATGTTTCTACAATAAAACTTCTCACTTTCTTTAAAAATTATCTGTTTACAATTCATCATCCCACTCCAGATTGTGAACATATCAATGAGTTACCCACATGCTCCTTATCACAGTCCCTTGCACATAGAGTATTCAGGAAACAGGAAAGCTGTAAATTAAACCCAAACAAGGGAACACAATGTAAAGTTGATAAGTCATAGTCTTGTTTCTAAAATTATTGACATTGTTACTTATATGGAAGTTGAATGGATATAAGATGAGCTTAGGAATCAGAGGTACAAACTCTCATCCTGGGTTCCCTACTCATAAACCATGTGGGCCTGGGTTTACTCATGTTCATTCTCAATGCCTCCCTCTTTAGGATGATAATAGCACCTACTCTTTAGGGTAGTTTTAAGAACTGAGGATAATATAGCAAAAAGAACCCGGTACACTCAATATTCTGTTATCATTATTTCTTTTTTAGAACTTTTTAAAATGGAAGTATAGCTGATTCACAATGTTGTGTCAGTCTCTTGTGTTTAACAAAGCGATTAAGGCATTTACATATATATATACTCCTTATTATTTTTCTTGTGACCTTGAAAATAATTACAAAGCACTTTATTTGAAAAGTGAGTCAATATTTGTAAAACACTTAAAACAGTCCTCACAAGTATGTGCATGTGTGTGGATACATGTGGACATGTGCATGTGTACCTAAGTTTAAATAGGTGCCTAAAAGATATATGAACTTATTACATAAGAGAAATAAATTTCACTGACATTTTATTAATTATACATTCTGAAGAGCTTCAACTATTTTTAGTTGATGTTTTTTTATTTTTTAAATAAGCCCAAATAGAAAGAATTATGCAGCTGCAGCAGAGACTATAAAAGCATTATTAGCCACTTTAAACTGTACATTATTGTTGAGTGGAATAACGCATAAGTGAATGAATGAAAATGTGGTCTATTTAGGCATCTGGTAAACATACTTAAGCTGTAATTATAGACAGGAAGAGGGAGGGTCCCATCTGATAGCAAAGATGAGCTTCCCAGTCTATAAGTGA
The DNA here is from genome assembly GCF_033118175.1 of Dama dama. Taxonomy (NCBI): domain Eukaryota; kingdom Metazoa; phylum Chordata; class Mammalia; order Artiodactyla; family Cervidae; genus Dama; species Dama dama. Next base: position 42,842,617 of record NC_083682.1, on the reverse strand, counting down.
CAGTCTGTAAATTCACCTTCCTTTGAAAACAAGAACTATTTGGAAGTTCCAAATAAGTCTAATGTATCCCTTGCTTTACTAGAATTAAGTTGGGATTTCTATTTTTATATTATTTATAAAATTTTTTACCAAAACAGAATGGGTTAGGAGAGAATAGAATGTTTAGGATCTGTTTCATAAAGCAGGGGCACTTGGCAGTGTGTGTGTGTGTGTGTGTGTGTGTGTGTGTGTGTGTGTACATAAGCGAGACAGACAGAGACAGAGAGAAGAGTTTTGAACAGGAAGTGTAGAATGTCCTAAGTTATCTATTAAAAGATTTAAATTAACTGTAAATTAGCCTAACAGAAGATGTTAAAAAATACTTTAAGGACCCCTTTGTAAGGAATCATAAATAATTCTACTATTCTATTAATATTCTCTTAAATTAATCTCCAAAGCCGTTTTCTGGCCGTGTAACTCAATTCACAGATAAATACAAAAAGCTTCCCACTGCAGTGTGAATGTCCTTTGATGACCGGTACTTCACAGGGGATCCTCTTCTAAGGTGTCTTTTTTGGTGCAGTAAAGGCTGCTCAATCTGGTCTTTAAGTTCTTTTCCTCTCTTCTTTATGGCCTAGACCTAAAGTTACTGAGTACATACTGCCTTCTCTCCTTCCTTCTCCCAAGAGATGGTGAGCTCTACGAGGCAACACCTGTGGGTTAATTATCTCTCTATCCCCAGGACAAAGCCCAATTTCTAGAATTTAATAGATGCTCAACTAACATCTACTGAAGAAGGTGATCTATTTTGCTTCATTTAATAAGCCATTTCACTTTCACTCAGATGCTAAATACTTTTAACATCTTAGAAGAAATCAACGTTATGAGGAAGGCCTTTATCCCAGGACAAATAATGATTATAATTCTACTGCTTATTGTTTTATTTAATATTAATAGTGAAACAGAAGGAAAAGAAACTTTTCTAAAATGTAACTATATCAAGGGCAAACAAGTCTTCTGAAAGTAAGACACTCTATCACTACCTGCTGAATACCAGGAACATGGATGACATGGCACCAAGTCAGGCTCCTGATTTAGGAGGGAAAATGTAATAAACACAATAAATCTTAAGAGTCTTGGACCCTTACAAGCTCTACAGACGATTCCTCTCAACTAGGTAGGCTTGTGATTCTGGTCAAGTTAGTTAAGTAAGTCTGTTTCCTCATTTGGCAAATGAAAATAACAGTGCCTCTTTAATTACCTCCACAGGTTTAAACTGATGAATAAAAGAGAGATTATTTCTGTGAAAGCATGTAGGCTCTGAAAACTGGCATACAAATACAAGAGCTCATCTTGATGCACCATGTAGCTGACAACTGTTGGAAATCACAAATTTTAGTTGAAACTTCTAGTACCCTCCAGGTGTGCTGAATTGCCAACTCTGATGTAAAAGCTGTTTGAACCACCCTCCACAATGCAGGCAGCAGAGTACTGATGGTCACACATCAGTTTAAAGGTTGTATAAACCTCCTACGTGGAAGGAACATCTCTTTTCTTTTGGCATCCCCAGTTTCCAGTATAACACACAGACATAGTAGTACTCAGTGAAGGTTCATTAATGACACAGATGACTTTTTAAACTAGGAGGCAACACATTATAATAGCTAAAAATGCAGGTTCTGAATTTAGCTTCCTGTGTTCAAATCCTTGATCAGTCTGCTCAATCCTTATAATCTTAGGTTTCTGCTTTGGTAAAATGGATATAATAAAAAAAAAAAAAAAAAGAGGCTCTGCCACGAGTTGTTGCCAGGACTGCATTTAGGTCAAATTCCAGCATCATGGCTGACACATGGTAAACGTTAAGTAAATTCTGATTTACTGACATTCATCTTTTCGTTAGATGCTATGAATTATGTTCCTTTTACCATAGATTATTAAATATGATCAATAGGCAATTTAAAAGGGTAGACCGCATGTGGTTCAACCAAGAAGTAACAAAATGGTCCTGCAGTGTGATCCGCATACCATCTACAGCGTCACCGGTCAGCCACCACGGTGAAAGCAGGGGCCCCGTTCAGCTGCGGGGCCACCCTCCGGAGCCCAGGTCTCCCTCAGCCCAGTGAAGCCCACAATCACATCTTTCTGTTTGCTCCTGTCCTTGTTCACGCTCACCAGGTACAAAGACAGGAGGCTGGCCCAGCACAAGTCGGAAATAGAGTGTTTCACCCCCAAAGGGAGTATGGGGAATGGTGGGAGAGCAACCATGAGCAGGTAAGCAAAACGTGAGTGGCCTGAGGTGGTGTGAACTACGTGTCTGCAAGCTGCAGGAACAGGTGGCTCCCTGGCCCGGGTCCTTGCCCAGCCCTGCCTCCCAGGCAGTGTGTCCAACCTGGGCCTCCGCCCAGGTTTGATTTGCAAAACCCACACCGTCCTCACAAGAAGTGACGGGAGCCTCCTGTCCCAGACGCTGCTGTTCCCCAGGGCTGTGCGCTTTGCATGTCTGAAGCCTTAGCTCACAGTCAGTGGCCCTGTGGATCTTAACGTACTGGTCAAACGCTTCTGTGGAGTTTGCAAAGTGGAAGAGATGGGAGGAAACTCAGAACCATCCAGTCGCTTGACAAAAATTAAACAGCAAAAGCCTAGGACTGGTTTTGAGGGAAGGACTGCAATGGAGGGAAAGATTCAGCCCTGATCTCACAAGCCTGGGAATTAATCTGACTTGCACTGAGTCAAAAGTCAACTCATAGCCAAGGGCAAATGCCAGGCCAAACAAGCGAACCGCAGAGGCCAGCGGCTCTTTGTGAACGGACATCAGGAAAGCTAGTCCTCCTCTAGCTACTGTAGCTTTGCAGCTCCCTTCCTCCTCTGTGTTTGGTGGTGAACGCCCCGTGTCGCTGCGCTCTGCATGTTCCTTCCCACCAGGCCTTCCCAATCGAGCTGTGCCCAGGAAAAGGGGGGTACTTGGAATTATGAGCATCGACTGAGCTGTGTTGCATGAAATAATCGTGCTTTATTGCATGGGACTGGGTTTCAAAGAAGAGGGCTCTGGAGATAAAGACTGTCAAGGCTGGCATTAAATGGTCCCAGGAGGCTGGAGGAGCCCTGAGTTGGGAAACTGATCACCACGAACTAGCTCCCCACCCCTAATTTGCTGTAGCATTTCCCAGTCCATCTGTCTGTTGTGTGGAAGGGAAGCTCTCGCAAATCGGCCTGGGTTAAAGGAAAGGGGACGTGCAGAGAGTGCAGCGTGCACACACGTGTGTGCACGTGCTGAGAGCAGAGCAACGAGAGAATCCAATCCCACTGAACTTTCACTCCCCAACACTGTTCGATTCCGTGGCAGTGGGTTTCTTTTGGTTTCCAAAATAATGCCTGTTTCTACAAGGACACTGGCACAACTTTTGGAAGGCCATTCACATTGCAGTCTGTGAAAATGGTGTCCTGACCTGTGCGGTGTATAGCCTGAGTCATTGTTCCTAGCAGCCTGGTCAAGAGCTTGACTGACTTCATCCACTGCTCCCAGCACAAGACAGTGAGAGCATGTGTATGTGTAGGCACGTACGTGTGCACACGGGTATATCTGATGGCCTTATGTCCCTGTAAACGGCCGTCTTTAGATCCCAGTGTATCTGGAAGATAACCACCAATGGATCATTTTGTGGGGGTCACTCAACAGACTGGTACTGGGGCTCCTAGTGTCCTTCCATTCAGATGTGAGAAAGTGGCGTAATTCCTGTACTTGAAAACCATCCAGACAGTGTCAGGGTTGGCAGGACAAGGTGAAAACACTGTCCCAGACGAGCACAGGGGCTCTGTCCAAAGTGCCTTCTGATTTGAAGCACTGTCTCGGATGGACCTCCCAAACCTAGCAAACCTGACTGCCTGTCAAATACACTGAGGCAAAGATGGATAACACGGATCTAGAGTATGTAGCACAGGGCACTCTGCTCCATGTTATGTGACAGCCTGGATGGGAGGGGAGTTTGGGGGCGAGTGGATACATGTATATGTATGGCTGAGTCCCTTTGCTGTTTCCCTGAAACTATCACCACGTTGTTAATCGGCTTTACCACAATACAAAATAAAAAGTTAAAAAAAAAAAAATATATATATATATATATACACTGAAGCCAAACCTAGGAATCTGTAGTGTAACAAGTTTCCAAGGTCATTCTGATTTAGTCAGTCCATAAACTTGTGTTTTGAAATAACCCATTTGTGTAGGAGATGACGTGGAGCTATTCATGGCAAACATCAGGTTTCAATTCTGTCATGCAGTATTCTCAAGAGGGTTTGGTCAGCGCCTCGAACTCTCAAGTCTGATCAGACTAGTGATTAATTTGCTCAAGGCTGCCTTGATTGAAAACAGGTGAGGAGAAGACAGAGTGTGAGTAAGGGGACGCCAGCTTCCTTGGTTCAGGTCCAGATCTACAAAGGTAGCCACGCAGGGTGTCTACACCAGAATGGTCTGTTTCCCTACAATAGGAAGACATCATTTAGCATTTGTTTGTATAAAGCCAAGGTAATGGCGAGGCTTATTACACTGATATGTCCTGGCAGGCAGAGGGGAACAGTGTACGCTGCACCAAAGACAGTTCTGTTGGAGCAAACACCTTAGCCCCACAGATTAAGAACAGTTAAGAAGAAACAAATGACCTTCCCTTCCTACTTTTTCTTCTCATTTCTTTAGCATCAAGTAAAAACTGACAGAGAGAAAGAGTCTATGGAAGGAGTCCTTATAGTTGTTCATATCAATATGCACACCAATATATTTACCCAGAAGAAATAAGCTTAACATGAATATTAAGAGAAAGATATTAAGATACCAGAGGGAAGACCACTGCAGTGTAAACTATTTCTAAATAAGGGGTTAGAGTAGTTAATCTCAAGTTGCTTGCTCAGAAATAGAATGGAAAGGCTGGAAACAGAATACTTAAACAAGACTTTGGTACATAGTTTTTGTATCCGCTGATAAGGCCTCTTTCTCATCCACTCCCACTCCGTCCCCCAGTTGCTTCCCAGAGTCACAGGCAGGCATCATGTTTACTCTGCAAACATTGGGGGTGATTCTGTGGCCACCATCAAGCCCAGCCAGTCCCAGGGAGGGGCTAAGGGAAGCTCAAACCACCACAGAAAACCAGGAATGTCAACCTGCAACTCACAAACTACAGAGTGGGCTGGATCCTATGAATTTACGCCCAGGGCAGTCCTTGTGAGCCACACTGCTTAGCAGGAGAGGAGGAGCAATTGTACAAGGCATGCAGTCACAGCCCAGCAGAATAGCGTGACCTTGTCAGCAGCGCTGGCAGGGCCTGGAGACAACGCCTCCCCTCTCCCTCCTCCTCCTATCCCCTCCCACGCTTGGAAAGGAATCGGAACGCTGTATGTCCCCAGAACAGTCTAGCTTCCCGAAACACTATGTCGCTGTTTTCCCTTTGGGTGAACTTTCTTTTTCTGTCTCACTGTAGCATAATTTGTCATTTGTTCATACTTTCCCAGTGGACAGTCTGTGTTTCAGAGTAGTCTTCCTGATTGCAGGAGGAGTGAAAGAGAGTCCTAAACAGGGAGATGCTCTAAGAAAGGGGAATTCTCTAAACTCTGTAACGTGGGAGTTCATACAGAGATGATTCACCCCCAGGAATGACTAGAACCTCAACAATGAATGTCATCACCGCCCGTATCAGCAGGGGGATTCCACTTCTGTGCTTCTTAAGTCTGCATTCTGATGTGCTCATGTTAGACTCCGTGATGGAGAGGCATAGCCACTCTGAGTCTCCCAGTCTCTGAAAAAGGGCCCTCCTTCAACAAATGAAATAGATCTAAAGCCCATTCAGTGCTTGAGGGAAGGAGGGTGGTAAGGGGTGATTTTTACTGTTGTTATGTCATGATATCAATTATGTGAAAGAAAGATCAATCCCCAATCAGTTGATTAACTGATTTTCACCTAGTAGATGCAGCATCTAATATTAGTGGGTATAAATATCTAATAATTCCTTGGAGAATCCAGTAACAATGACATCATAAGAGTCATTATTAAATGAATAAGGAGCTCAGATTTGAAAGTAACCCCAAAACATGATATCTGTGCTAGGATTCTTTTGCCTTTCATTCATTCAATTATTTCTTCCTCCATATAATGCTCATTATTGAGCTTCTACTATGAGTCAAGCACTGACAAGACTCAAGGTGAATGGATGACCAAGTCAAGACTAATGCCTTTGAAAATTCACTGTCCACTGAGGAACAGAGTCAGAAAAACAGATCACTGCAAAGCAATGTGGACCTCTTCCCCCAAAGAATAATTATTTATCAGATTAACTCCTCATTTAATATAAATAGTAACCTATGCCAGTGCAAACAGAATTAAAAGTAATAGAAACTAAATAATAATAAATGTTCAGAAACGGCTAGACACATAGTTATACAAAATTCAGAGTCCATAAAATGCTCCAATCAAAAGACATAGACTGGCAGATTGTTTAAAAAAGAAAAGCCTACAACATGTGGCCTACAAGAGACCCACTTTAGGGCAAAGCATACAAACAGACTGAAAGTGAGGGGTTAGAAAAAATATTTCATGCAAACGGAAATGACAAAAAAAACAGGGGTCCCAATACTCATATCAGAAAAAACAGACGTTACAACAAAAGCCATAAAGAAAAACTTCAGGGCCCATAGAAGAGAGAGAGTCCGGCTTTGCAGCATAGCAGAGGCCAGCTGGTTGCTGAGCAATAGGTGAGGATGGCTGCAATAGTCTTGTCTTCATTCCTCCCCAACATCAACTTCAAATTAACATTCTAACATATTCAGAGATATTCTAAAACAAATAAAACTAATAACAATTGCTGCCATTATTGTAATTACTATGCATCAGACACTGGTAGTCCCTTCACAAATGTTATATATCAAGTTCTCACAAAAACATTATAAGCAAGATATTTTTCCTTTCCATGGGACATATGAGATCATAACAGTATTTGTCTTTCTCTAGCTTATTTCACTTAATATAATGCCCTCGCATTTCATCCATGTTGTCATAAATGGCAAGATTTCCTTCTATTTCTAAATATAATAAGCTGAATAATATTTTTTAACCACATTTTCTTTATCCATTTGTCCACCAATGGACTCAGTGCTAGTGCTAAGTCGCTTCAGTCGTGTCTGACTCTGCGACTCCATGGATTGTAGCCCACCAGGCTCCTCTGTCCTTGGGATTCTCCAGGCAAGAATACTGGCGTGGTTGCCAGTTCCTCCTCCAGGGGAGCTTCCTGACCCAGGGACTGAACCCACATCTCTTACACCTCCTGCCTTTGCAGGTGGGTTCTTTGCCACTAGTGCCACCTGGGAAGCCCATGGACTCTTACATTGCTTCCATATTTTGGCCATTGTAAATACTGCTACAACAGACATGGGGGTACAGATATCTTTTCAAGATACTGATTTCATTTCTTTGGGATTAATACCCAGTAGCGGAATTGCTGGATTCACATGATAGTGTGATTTTTTAATTTTTTGAGCAGCCTCCCAACTGTTTTCCACAGTGGCTGCATCCATTCATTTTCCCACCAAAGTGTACAAGGGTTCCCTTTGCTCCCTATCCTCGTCAAGGCTCGTCATTTCTTCTCTTTTTTGATAGTGGCCATTCTAGCAGGCATGGCCTGACTGTGGTTTTGACCTGCATTTCCCTGATAATTAATGATAAGCACCTTTTCATGTACCTGTTGGCCATTTTTATGTCTTCTTTGCAACAATGACTCCTCAGAAAGGACACATTTTCTTTATCCATTTATCCATCAATGGACATTTAGGTTGTTAGGCTACTGTGAATAATGCTTCAGTGACCACGAAGGTACTAATACCTCTTTGAGATCCTAATTCCAATTTTTTTTTCTTTAATGTATACCCAGAAGTAGGATTGCTGGATCAGGTTGCAGTGTGTTTTCAATTCTTTAAGGAACTTCCATACTGTTGTCCACAGATGTTTTGCATTCCCACCAACAATGTGCAAGGATTCCAATTTCTCCACATCCTTAGAAACATTGATTATCCCTTGTTTTTGTTGTTGTTGTTGTTTAATAGTTATCCTAACAGGTATGATATGATAATACTATGTTGTCCACTAAAAGTTTTAAGAGGGTAGGTCTCATTTTAAGTGTCCTTACGATAATACAAGGAAGGAAGGAAGAGAGGAAGGAGGGAGGGAGGGAGGGAGGGAGGGAGGTAAGGTTGCAAAGAGACATCACGAAGCATGTGAAGCATCCCAGAGGGAATGGAACTGGAACTGTGCCTCCCACCTGTGGCATGTGTCCATTTTATGTGAAAAGAAAAAATAATCCAAAAAACTGCTTTCTTAAATGAGGAGCTCTTTTATAGATGTTAACAATAAGCAGGTCAGTGGTAGACGTCCAAGAGGGATTCAAGCTGCGAACTTCAAGTACTCTTCACACATCAGATCTAAGCTACACGCATTACTTGAAGCGTTTCAACTAAGGTCAAAAGGAATCTTTTGTCTAAATGGAAACCGTTTGGGTGACTTCCCTGGCAGTCCAGTAGTTAGGACTCCGTGCTTCCACTGCAGGCAGCGTGGGTTTGATCCCTGGTCAGGGAATTAAGATCTTACATGCCACAGTGAGTGGCCAAAAAAAAAAAAAAAAAGAAGGAATTAGTTTTTCAGCAACCGCTGTAAAATTCCAGGGAAGTTCTCTTATCCTACAGTCCCTCAGGAGTCATCTCTGCGATGTTCAGGTGAATGTCGATACAGAGCTTTGGAATTTATCAGCAGGTTTTGGTGCTGCCATTGCCCTTGCTGCTCCACAAAGGTATATCTTGTCAGCCCCCCAGTTCAGCATGCATCTTGGCCCTTCACAGGGACAATACTGCGTGGTGGCTGTGATCTTCATTTAGGGTCATGTTTGAGGCCCTGTTCTGCCTTTTGAGTTAGACAATTTAGTTAAGTTCCATAAACCTCAGTTTTTGCACCTGTAACACAAGTTAGTAAAACCTGTCTATACCAAGCATTCAAGGCGAAAAAACTGACTTCATCTTCTCGAAGTGAAAGGGAGGAGGAAATGGCAACCCACTCCAGTCTTCTTGCCTGGAGAATCCCATGGAAGGAGGAGCCTGGTAGGTTACAGTCCATGGGATTGCAAAGAGTTGGACACGACTGAGCAACTTCACTTTCACTTCCACTTTGTCTTGAGACTCCCAGCCCCCTGCTCTGTACCAGGCATCATCCTAAGCACAGGAGATACGTGCAGTTGCTGCCCAGGAGGGCTCCGGGTTTAGTGCAGGAACAGACCTATCATGAAAAATGCTATGTCGCTAAGTGCATGTCAAACAGCTGTTGAGAAGGTCAAATATAACAACATAGGGAAAAACACCTTGTGAAGTAGAAAGTTCTATTCAAATGGGAGCTGTTATCATGACAGGACTCTCCTTCGCCACCAATCCCAATCCCATGTTTTATTTAAGGCTTAAATCAAGCTGGATTCTTCCGCTAAGTCTTCCTGACTGCACGGTGCAGCAGAGGCACAGACAGCTGTATCTTCTTTTGTTCTCTGCTCAGTTGCAATCTGGACACTACAGTGATTGCTCGGAGGAAAAAAAAAATCATTTCCTATCTTGGAAAAAACTTCTCAGCTGAAGCACCTCAGCTAAGCCTAGAACACATATCTCAATATGAGGAGGAGTTTAGAGTCCAGGTTACTGAATTATGGATCGAAAGAAACAGCTTGAGAAAAAAAACTCTGTGATCATTCAATAAACTGCCTCTGCTTGGCACACACTTTTGCCTGCCTTTGATTGGATGCTTCCTCTTTATAAAATCTTGCAGTTAAGCCACAATACTATAAACTACTATGTATGAAATAAATAAACTGGGGGGAGGGGGAAAATAAATAAGCTATAAGGCTATATTGTACAGGAAAAGATAGCCATTATTTTGTAGTGACTTTAAATGAAATATAATCTATAAAAATTTTGACTCACTTTGGTATTCACCTGAAACTCATAAAATATTGCAAATCAACTATTTATACTTCAATAAAAAGTAATTTAAAAGATTTTTTAAAAAAAGCAGCAGCAATACTAGACCATGAGGCACGTTAATAAACCACCTGAATGGACCTGGGATGTACTGAAAAGGCCTCCTGTTGCTATTCGACCAAAGACCTTTAAAATAGGGCTGACTGCTTCTCCTCCCACCAGGGTTTTATTAGGGACTAAATGCTTACTAAGAGATGTCCTCAGAGAGAACCATGCTAGAAGCATGCAGCCACTGCTCTTGTTCCAACTACTTTAAAAGAGAGGCAGAAGTCCACCACGGGGTTCTTGGAAGGGCTGCATAGGCTTAAACACATGGAATTATTTTCTTTGCCATATATGCATGACGCATATTAATTGGATTTTGTTTATCCATGTTATTTCAACATTCCCTAGGCTTTCAGGCCTCGGTAAGCTCCACTTTATTTGCAAATCCTTCTTTGAGCTTCTTCCCCCGTGAGCAACCTTTTCTCTGAATTCCTCTAATACCAACAAGAAAAACTCAACACACAAGGACAAATGTCTTTTTTTTTCCCCACAATAGTTTTCACATCCACATGTTCCTTTCTATCCTCATTTTGGCCACACCTGTTAGCATCTTCACACTGTATCCTACCCTCTTAAAACAAGCTCTTAAATCTACCCTGGCTACCACTATTTTTTATATCAATCTTCTTCTCACTGCCTGAAAGACTAAGTTAAATACTAATTAGGCTTGAATATTTTCCTGAAGTAGGGCCAGGACTAGGAACCAGATGAGGAGTAAGGTCAATGGATGAAGCTTTGAAGGTTAAAGATGATTACAGCATGCATGGTTCCTTTGTTCAACTGTTTTGGTTGAGCTCAAGAAAGAAGATCAAATGCATGAAATATTAAAGGATGGAAGGGAATTCTTACACTTGATGTTTAACACAGAAAAGCCATGTGTACTTCTTTATATAATCATTGATTGATTGATCAATCCTGTAGATTACATGGGCATCTAATAATGAGGGGCTTCCCAGGTGGCTCACTGGTCAAGAATCCACCTGCCAATGCAGGAGACTTGGATTCAACCCCTGGGTCGGGAAGACTCCCTGGAGGAGGAAATGGCAGCCCACTCCAGTATTCTTGCCAGGAGAATCCCATGGACAGAGGAGCCTGGCGGGCTACAGTCCAGGGGGTCACAGAGAGCCAGACATGAGTTGTTGACAGAACAACAGCAACAGCATAAAAACCCAGCATTATAACTAGTGCTCAAAGAAGCTAAGACCTTTTCTACTTCCCTCCTGTCCCAACATATCATCTTCTCGGAGACTGGACGCAGCTGGAGAGACTGAGCATGTACACCCTAGCAATGAGAGCACCTCTCTGGCCTAATATAGCAGATCACCCATCTATCCCAGATACTATTAGTAATAAGCCCAAGGCTGATTACTACTGAGTTATTAAAAGAGCAAAAGAAAGTAGGAGAAAGAAGATTCTTGTAGGTCTGGGATGGCCAAGACTTTTTCCAGCAGACAAAAAAGTCTAAACACTACTTTCTGATTCCTTAACTTTTTAACTCTACCCCACACAGTCCAACTGGACTACTGGTTATCTCTTGGAAAGCTCTTTGTGGATTCCTGGACTTCCGTCATTGCGAACCTTTCTGGAGAGCAATTCCTGACATTCTCTCTTTTGATCTTGTCATAACCTACTAATTATTCAAAACCTAGATGCACTCTGTCTCATGTACGCTGACAGCATTCCCTGGCCAATCCCCTCCCATGGGAAATGGTTTCTTCCTCCCGTGAGGTTTTGAACCCCTTGTGATTTGTACCCTCTAGCAGCTCAGTAAACTGACCGCTTGTCCCCACACTCCACCATCCCTCACTCAGCTCATGCTTAGCATCCTTCCTTCTGTCCATCTGCTTCCTCATCTCAAGGTCCTAGGGAAAATAAAAACAACCTCTATCAGAGAATCCTGTAACTCACAGTGCCAGCCTTCTTCCATAAGTGTGCTCTCTCTTGAATTCTGTTATACCCTTTTTGAGGGAAGTCTCATATCAAGAACCCTCAACCACAATATAAAAAGCTCAGGTGAATCAAAATCATTGGCAAATGTATCACAAAGATCTTATTACCAATATTAGTTGAAATATCAAAATTTTCAAAACAGTGCAGATTTAAGATTATCCTTGACATTACACCCCTCTCATTTACTGGTATTTCAAAATAAGTCAGAGAGAAAATAAGTGTATTATAGAGAGGACACCTGGAGGAGGGAATGGCTACCCACTCCAGTATTCTTGCCTGGAGAATCCTGTGGGCAGAGGAGCCTGGCAGGCTACAGGCCACAGAGTCGCAGAGTCGGACACGACTGAAGTGACTTAGCATGCATCTATGCATATAGAGGACAATGTCTTTTGTTGAATTACAGCATGGAAAAAAAAAGGCTGATAATATTAACATATGGTTGCAAGCTTCAAATGCCTTCATCATTATCCTTGACCAATACAGGTGCTCAATCAACCTGTGCTATTTGAGTTAGCACCAAAGAGATATGCAGGGTGTTTTCTTGAAATTGGAAAATACGTGAAAAGTAAAGAGATATGGGGTAAATAAAAGAGAATATAAATCAATAACTTATCTCCTTAAAAACACATATCATCACCAGATAACATCTGAGGCCGCTCTTCCATGGAATAAGGAAAGGTCCCTTCAGAAAGCAAATCTGGCAATGTACTGTCATGGAAAATGGAATTGAAAAATCATGACATATTAGTCCACACTTTGCCACTTTCTGTGTAACCTTGGGTAAATCACCTAATCTCCCTGAGCCTTGATTTTCTTATTTTTGGAAGGAAGATAAAGACTTTGATCCTATCAACTTCTGACAGTTAGTGTTTCTAAAAGTGCTTTATAAAGCACTATGAAAATAGATGTTATTGCTTTGATTATTACATCTCTATCAGGTAATTTAGTCCTTGACTTCATTTCCATTTACTCAAGTGTTTTTCTCTATACGTGCATCTCTAATGCATACATCATCCTGGCCATTTAAATTGTTCTTGACAGCAAGCCGGCTATTTACATCCATTTATGCCGTAACTGGGTAAATTTATATAGATGATTCTGCCATTTTCTTATATATTACAGTGCGTTTCTCAGTGTAACTGTCAAAATCAAGATGTCAGGTTTTAGGCAAAGCTCAGAAAGAAATTCTTCCATATAATTTAGAATGTCTGAATATAAACAATATGATTCCTCAGTATTTTAAAAAAAAAACTGTATTTCCATACTTTGTAATTCAAAACTATTGAAAGCAAAATACTGATTTTTAAGTTTAAGAAAATGCTCAGAAAATGGAACTGCAATTACAAATTTCCTGCTTATAATAGTAATGAAATTATTTTATTGATCTAATGTTGTCTAATATAACTCTAAAGACATATTTGCTAATGATGTTATAAGGTTTTTGTATTTTTTGAATACATTTTTATATTAGGAAGTTCTTTTTTATATATGGTAAGTATAACCTTACTATACCTCTCGCTCAGCTACCCCTGAATTCAAAATCACAAACAAGAGAGGTTAGTAATGATAGGTTTTTCATAACAAGAATTTTTGGATTTTCAGAGGATATATTCAGTATTTAATTTTTCTTATGCCCTACAACTGTGCAACTCGGGAAAGTGTTAATAAACCACATAACAAAGGAGGGGATAAAGGCCTAGTTTTTTTAATTTAGTAAAACAGTCCGAGAATTTTAATTGCTTACATGCCATTAATAAAACTAAATGAGTTCTGAGGGGGGAAAAAAATCAGACTATTCAACAGCCATTTAAAATGAACACAAAAATTCTAAATTTCATGGCCTTTATTGACAGTCAAACTCTCTCTTTATTAACTTCTGCTTCCTAATGATGGCACACCATGGCAGTGTGCTCTAATTTCTGCAGGTTTTGGCAGATGAATTGAGGAATCAGGAGAGGTCATTGAGCTGACATTCAGAGCCTGCCTGAAATGAATAAATTATTCAAGGGTCCCACATGGAAGAGATGAAGTTGGGAGAACAAACTTTGAGAATAAAAGTAGAAAGGGTTATTTTGGCAGGCCCAGAATGTAAACAAAAAGAAAGCAAACAAAAAACCCAAACCTCTAATAACATTATTGAAATGTTGAATTTTGCTGTTTTTCTTTCTCCAGAGATAAAGACCAAATCATCATAAAAAAGAGAACATTAGACTACAGACTAGACAGTATCACATATGGCAATAGGGCTAACTCGGGCCTGCGAAGAGCAAGGTCCTTGCTTTCTCTTCTTTTTTGTGGCCAGTGTGTTCTCCTTCCCAGATGCAGCAAAACACTGGTTCTGTCTCTCCCTCCAATCCTCCTTCCTCTTCCTCCTTTGCTAATGCCCAAAATAATTACCTGAGAAAGTGAAGTGCCATAGACAAGTAAAGAAACCTCAGTCCTTTCTCTTACCTCACGTGCTAGGACAAATGTATAATCCTGATACTTTATATGTGTACACACACACATATATATATAGTTGTTGTTCCATCTCCAAGTCATGTCCGACTCTCTGACCCCATGAACTGCACCAATATATATACACACATGTAAAATATATCAGTCTAAATACTATTAATAATAAACAACATTTTACCTCCATTGAGTGGAAGGTTTGATGGTGCTAACCCCTTGCAGAGGTGCTCTGCTTCATAAAGTACCCTAATATATAGTTACACTTTTGGTTCCTCCCAGAAATCACGTGAGATGAGGAAGAGTGGTTCTTCTATTTTTTACCACTAAGCAAAGAGGCTCAAAGGTATTAAGTGATTTGCCCAACATCAATCGGGGCCAGCTCTTGTAGCCACATTTTGGGTCTCCTATCATACTGCCTCAATAAACTTTCATCACTGAGAAGTTTCTCTCAAACAGATACAAGAAGGACAAAAAAGAAATCAACACTTCCTTTGTGTATTTCATGATAGATATCAAGATCTGTGTTTTTTACTTCATTTATGAAATAATCTTTTCTCTGTATACACTGAGTACTAATGATTACAGTGAGTTATATAAAAAGATGAGTCCATATGACAAAACAAATAAAATTTCATTAATATTAAATTTTTAAAACTTAATTCTAACAAAAATAATTATGAATATATGACTTTTTAAGAATGGAAAGGATTTATCAACTCAATTATGAGCCAAAAAATATTACTGAGCAGGCAATGGAGCTTCGCCGGTGGCTCCATGGTAAAGAATCTGCCTGCTAAGCAGGAGGCATGGGTTTACTCCCTGGGTCAGGAAGATCCCCTGGAGAAGGAAATGTAACCCACTGTAGTATTCCTGCCTGGAGAATTTCAGGGACAGAGGATGAGATGGACACACCACAGAGTTACTCAGTGCTTAAGGCAGGGACTCTAGGAATCTAACCCGGTCAGGGACGGCGTCAGGCAATCTTCCTTCAAGAAGCACCAATGAAGGTAAAGTTCAAAAAAAAAAAAGGAACTATTTAGGCAAAAAGGAAGAAAAAGGCAGAGGCGGGAGTGCAAATGAAAGAGCAGGAAGAAGTAAACTTTGAAAGTGGAATAATGTTGAATCTAGTGGAGTAGAGGTGGTCACCCAAGGAGACAGCTAGGATGAGAAAAAGCATACCACAGATAAAGCCCAGATGGGTAGAGTTGGTCAGGTTAAGGAGGAACAACCAGAAATGTGTTACGGCATCACCATAAACACTGACTTTGCACTGAATTCTCGCTTCCTCAAGCAGAGCTCAAGATAGCACAGCGAATAGTGGGCCCTCCATATCCCCTGGTCATGGATTCTAGGAGTCCCCATGGAGACCAAAGGCCCAGCTGCTCACACTCCTGACATAAACGGCCCAGTAAAATGAATGCAGTTGGCACTCAGTATCCTCAGATTTCACATCCACAGATTCAACCAACAGCAGACCCAACTGCTTTGGGTTGAAGCCAGGGACGGGAAACCGCAGATACAGAGGGCCAACTGTAGATATTATTTTTGTTTCTTGAAACTTTGCATTCACATAGAATGCAAAAAATAACTTCTTAGATACCTTCTTACTTTCGTTGTTTCCTTTAATCCTTAGAACTGTCTTCACCAAATGAAGTCTACACCACCTGCTTTTTTATTGAGACTTAAGGAGATTATTATTTTGTAAGCATCCAGAATGACAGATCCAGAATTAGAACACTGATTTTAGAATCCTTTGTCCACTGTACTTTCCAGGACACCACACAGTGGCCCTGTTGGCTTAAAAATCCTAACCTTCCATCAAACCCTTAAGATCTTGCTGTGTGCCAAAGAACAAGACAGATAAGGTCATGGAAACCACATTCTGCTAGAAAACTGATTAATGTCGTAGGGTCGGCTTTCTCTTAATTCCTATGTGCTTTGGAGGAAAAAAAAATACCCCATGACCCAAGAAAGGCAATGAAGTGTCCAGTCAGGGACTCGTGTCTCTGGCGTCTCCTGTGTCCGTTTCCAGTTATTCAGATTGCCTGCGGCGCTCTCTCCTGTGTGACCACAGGCCCCCACTCTGTGAGCAGAGACACGGCCAGGAAAGGCGGCGGTCCCCTGCGCAGGCGGCCTGGTGTCTGGCTGATCCTGCCGGCCATGCCAACCATCTCGCTGATCACACTGTTTGCACTGTTCACTGAACCCGTGGTGAGCAAGGCGCGAGCTAAGAGGCTGGAAGAAAATGCGAGGAGCCGGGGAACTGCAGACACGTTTATTCTCTGGGTGCGGGCACCGCGGCTGTAGCAGCGGCAGACACGCTGTATTCTCTCCTGGGTGACCCAGCGGACACAGCCCTTCCGCAGCCTCACCAGCCTAACATAGCCATCGCACAGCCCTAACATTGCCCCGAGGGCTTCTTAAGGTGGAGCTTATATATACCTTGGGGCTTCCGTGGTGGCTCAGACGGTAAAGAGTCTGCCTACAGTGTGGGAGACCCGGGTTCGATCCCTGGGTCAGGACGATCCCCTGGAGAAGGGCATGGCAACCCACTCCAGTATCCTTGCCTGGAAAACCCCACGGACGGAGGCGCTTGGTGGGCTACCACCCATGAGGTTGCAAAGAGTCGGACACAACTTCACTTCCACTTTCTATATACCTACACAACAAAAGCAGCCTGTGGGCAAGTGACTGCCTCCAGAGGCACATGCACAGTGCCCTAAGCGAGCGCAGCTGTTACATAACCATTACTTACAAAACGTGCGGTGGGGCGAGAGAGCCTGACCATCCCATCTTGGCTAATTTGCTCTTTCCCTACACTTGGTGGGGACTGTTTCCTTCCCACACTTTCACCCAAAGGTTTTTCACCTGCTCTGGGGTCTTGGAGCCTGGCTACCTGGGATTCTAGTGACTGCCACTGTTAGGGTTCAGTTCAGTCGCTCAGTTGTGTCCGACGCTTTGGGAACCCATGAATCGCAGCACGCCAGTCCTCCCTGTCCATCACCAACTCCCAGAGTTTACTCAAACTCATGTCCATCGAGTCAGTGATGCCATCCAGCCATCTCATCCTCTGTCGTCCCCTTCTCCTCCTGCCCCCAATCCCTCCCAGCATCAGGGTCTTTTCCAATGAGTCGACACTTCCCATGAGGCGGCCAAAGTATTGAAGTTTCAGCTTCAGCATCAGTCCTTCCAATGAACACCCAGGACTGTTAGGGTTACGTTCCATCAAAAACCTCTGTGGTCTGGGGGCAAGAGCTTCCCTAGGGTAAAGCTTGGTAGAGTGAATCCAGTTACACTTCTAGCTTCTAACCTGAGCTTTGTAGCAAAAGTGGCCTCAGCTCCCCGAAAGACTAACTGTCCCTCCAGACTTGTCTGTTTCATATCCTGCCAGCAGGAGAGAAACGGCATTGCTGGCCACTGTGTTCCCAACCAAATCCCATACATAGTCTGGCCATTTCTCCTGGGCCATGTTCTAGAAGTTAGTGGACACTTGGGAAGTAGAAAAGTGAGGCACTGAAAACATAACGGGTGGCAGGTCAGGTTAATGCAAATAAAAAAAGAAAACCTGAAACTCTCTGGAAAGTTTACAGGCTAGCAGGGTCCCTTCTATACCTGGAAATAATGTCCACTGGGGCAGGGTGGGGGGGGATATCTCATATTCCAGAATTTTGAAGGACACCAGGTGACAAAATACGGGCTAGATTAAATGGACTGGGATTTCAGTAGAAAGAGCAAAAACAGGAAGACCACAGAGTGGAAAGGGACAGATGAAGACATGGGAAGCAGTGTGGCAAAGAGGCAGGAAGTATGCTTGTCTAGGGGCTGTACAAACAGTGGTCTGTTATCAACGGAGTGGACGTCTCAAGCAAGAGAGGCTCTCAAAGTTGCAGTCAGCAGCCCCAAGGCAGGTGGGCTCCAAACACAGTTCGGTGGCAAAAGCCAGCCAGCTCTTCAGCCAAGAGGCCAATGGAACAACAGGAACTCAGAGGAAAAGGATAACTTCTTGTTAGAGTCTCTTAGTCTGTGAAACACCAGCTGCAGAATCACTTTAGGGAAGCAGAGTGCTTGTCAAATGCATGGATCCATGGAACCCAATCTAGACAATCAGAATCTCTGGGGTCCCGCCCGGGTATATGACAAATACCACAGGTGAGTCCCATATGCTATTAAGTTTAATAACCACCAGCTGAGATAATCAAATCGGGTGGCTAAAGCCTTTGTTTAGAGACTGCCTGGGGCTATCTCTTGGTCCACAGCACCTAGAACAGAGCTGTCTAGACCTAACAGACCCCCTAGTTACAGAGCGCTCACATTCCTTCCTGGGGGTAAATCACACCAGGATCTCTCCATTATCACCTCCCTGAAGGTCAGGCCACATCCTCTGAACATAGGTGAACTTCTTGATAGAAAGTCTGTGTTCTGAGAGGCAGTTGTCTCTTTTTTTTTTTTTTTTTTTTTTTTTAGAGGGAAGGAGGCTACAGGCTGTCTGTCTGTAAGGCTGAAGCATCAACTCATTAGAGGCTTTTTTCAGCAGAGCAGATTTCAGTTCCCAGAGGGGAGACCAGAAAGGACTACTTGGGAAAGAGAGGCAGGAGAAAGGCTCTAAGAAACCATGTCAGTCAGACAATACTCATCAAGACCCTAATTTGAACATAGTATGCCAGCTGCCAAGGGCAATAATACTGCATGCTCCCTGGCAGAATTGTTATTCAACTTTTAGGCCTAAAAATAAATGTGTGAGGAAAGTTTCTAGGAGGTAAAAAAAAGTTCTAATTATAAATCAGTGTACCTGTTCACTGAATTTGTATTTTCCACCCCATAAGTCAGACTAAGTAAAACCGTGTTCCCAGTCAGGAGTTCTTACAGTAAACCCTAGTTAAATGCACCAACCACTGGCCTGCAGAATAAAAACTGAACTGGAACCACTATCTCCTTCCTGGTGACCCCCGACTCCTACCTCTACAGTCCCCTCTGATGATCAGGTTGAGGGGTGCTCCTAGTTCTAACGTTTCCTTTCAGAGGCTCCCAACTTTAGAAAGCCCGCGCTGTGTACTGGGCACGTCTACATACAACCACAATACTGCAAGCCCTTGCTTCTGCTTCTAGGTTTGCAACTTAACCAACTGCTACACTCCCGGCTAGGCTAGAACTACGGCGGAAATGACAATATTGTTTAGTCGCCAAGTCCTCTTGGATGGTTTTCCGAGCCGGTGGTCTGCAGCCCGCCAGGCTCCTCGGTCCATGGGATTTCCCGGGCAAGAAAACTGGAGTGGGTTGCCATTTCTTCCTCCAGGGTTCCCATGAACAACCCCTTTAACCTTCCTAGTATCCCCTTCGACATCCTTTCGCGGTAATGATGAACGGAAGGCCGGAGACAAGAAAGCAGCCTTGAACCCAAAGGCAGCAAAAGCCCCTTCCCAGATCTCTTCCCCTGGTGTCCTCGGATGCCTCCTGTCCCCGGTCCGAGTCCCACAGGCCCCCAGCCCCGCCACCACCACGGGGGAGCGCGCAGTCACCTGTCCTCTGCCTTCTCTCCGCAGCTCCAACGGCAAGTCGGTCACTTGGGCGCAGAACGAGAAGAGCAGCCGCGGGCAGCACCTGTGGCAGAGGCTGTCGGTGCACATCAACAAGAAGGAGAACCCCAACCAGACGGCCGTCATCAAGCCCTTCCCCAAGAGCACGGAGGGCCGCGGCGCGGGGGGCGCGGGCGGCGGCGGCGGGCCCGAGCCCCCGGACGCCGGCCCCAAGGCGCGCCCCGCCGCGGCCGAGGCCGAGGAGCGCAGCGCCGCGCCGCGCGCGCCGTCGCCCATCAGCACGCTGAGCCGGCGCGCGGGCGGCCGCCCCGACGACGAGGACGCGCGCTCGCTGCGCTCGGAGCCCGCGGCGCGCAGCAGCTCGTCGCAGGGCTCGCTGCTGGAGCAGATCAGCAGCGTGGTGACCCGCTTCACGGCCAACATCAGCGAGCTCAACTCCATGATGCTGGCCGCCCCGGGGGCGCCCGGCGCGGGCGCCGCGCTCTGCTCGGCCTACCTGATCCCCACGGAGATGCAGCTGCCCGCCGCCGTAATGACCACGTTCGCCGAGATCCAGCCGCCGCCCGCCGCCGAGGCCCCGCCGGCGGAGGGCGCCGCCCGGGAGCCTTCCCCCTCGGCGGCGGCGGCCGGGCCCGAGGCTGCGGCCGGCAAGGCGGACCTGGAGGAGCTGGTGGCGCTCACGCCGCCGTCCCCCTTCAGGGACTCGGTGGACTCTGGGAGCACCACCCCCAACTCGCCGGTGTCCGAGTCGGCCCTGTGTATCCCGTCGTCTCCCAAGTACGACACGCTTATCATCAGAGATTACACCCAGAGCTCCTCGTCCTTGTGAATGTCCTGGGAAACCACGTTGGGGTCCCCCCCGCCGCCCCCAGGAGCCGAGACCCTCCGGTGTCCCCACAGACAGCAAGGACAGGCCTGGGCGCCTGCTTAAGACCCCGAGGTGGAAGACATCGCGTACACCCGCAGTGGAAACGAGATCAAGAGTGCTATCTACCATCCACCGACGAAGACACCAACCACAAATCTTTCGGCAGATTTTCTTCTAGTGGCCTTAGAAAACATGGGCTTTTAAGAAACACCGATTCTACTTTTGAGGGCTCACGAGGAGTCTGTTGAACCAGTTACATCCCAAGTGCTTTGCTCTAGGGAAGCAAGGAGTGTGAAACAGCAAAATGGAGGGTTGAAAACGCATAGTTAATAAGCAACTGTAAAAAAAAAAAAAAAATTTTTTTGTTTGTTTACTTTAATTCTTTTCCCAGAAGATTCTTTGATTCACCAAACATGAATGTACATTTTCTAACAAACTCAAAATCTGGGACCAAAACATCAACCTTTCTCTTCTTCTTCTTTTTTTTTTTTTTTTCTTTTTCTTTCTTTTAAGACCTTGGAAAGGAGACATGGGCCCAGTATTTGCTGAGGCGTTGATATGAGTGTGTCCCATGGGCAACAGGCAACTGTGTGATGAGGGCCACGCTGATGTATGTAGGGCTTTTACCAGACACTTTCCAATTTGGTTGTGACCTCCTCTTCCAAAAGCCTGCATCCTGGATTCCACCTAGTTATTTCAGTTCACCTCCATTAACCAAGAAAACCAGTGGAAGATTTCTTGACTATTTCACCATGTTGCCAATCAATACTGGAGTAGCAAAAAATATTTTCTGGAATACTGTTTTGTAATTCCCTCACTGGGGTGCGTTGTGTAGCTGGAAATTCTCTTTCTAATAATAATTCTTGAGCTCCAGCTTGGCTATCTCTTTCATGAAATGTGGCCACTCATTATGAATGCATTGCCAGCTAAAATATTTAAAATATGCATTTGGGCTTCTTCATTCCTTTCTTTTGAGAACCTGATGCACAAAGAGCTCCTCTGTTCTTTTCAAGTCCCACCACTGGAAGAGTGGTCCGTAGACCCAATGAAGACACTGTCGTGATTGGAGGGACTGTTCAGAAAATTAACACAATCTTAATACACTGGAGACTTTCAACTGTCAAGTCGGCTTAGCAGAGATTTAGCTATGCCAGTGAGCAGTGATTTTAACTTTTCTTGGCTGCTTAAACAGGGCAGCTATGAACTATGACACATGTAGATTTTTCAAAGCAATACAGAAAACTAAAACAGAGGAACCTTAACAGATACAAACCACACAATCTTTCTTAGCCATTCCAAAAAGAGGCAAAGCAATTATTAATATTTTCCTTTTTAAAATAATTATGAATATAATTTTGTGCACTTCATACTTACTGTCACTTTTTAAAAACTGCAGAAAAGAGGTTTAAAGTTATAGTAGACATATCTGTGCTCTGATAGGCTCCTGTAGATAGAATTCAGCTCAAGGCCTGCATCCACCGTCATTTCTTTCTTCCTCCCATTACAGCTATCCTCAGGTGCCAAATGTTTCTGATTTTTAAATAAGGATAGTAATAAAAGGAGGATGTATCCTATAAATTTAAAGTCCAGTTGACCCAGCCTTATACTAAAGATAGCCTTATGAGAAAGATTTGCTGTGAGGCAGAAGTATATTTTTAGCAGAGAGAAAAATAAATAAAAGCCTTTTTCGTTTTGCTCAATATCCTAATTTGGTATTTTTTATTTCACATCTACTTAAAAGAAGGAATTGAGAAATAAAAATATATCTATTAGCATAATTTATCATTCTCTACTTTTAAACCTTATAATACACTGTTTTACCTTTCCTGATAACTATTCTCATATTAAATTATATTAAATCAAATCTCCCAATATAAAACATTAAAAGCTAACGTTAATTTACTAAAATATAATTTTTTTAAAAATCAAACCTCCCGTGCAAATTTGAAAATAGCATCGTTGGAGCCCCTTGTTCCCAAATATTATGAGACTCTTGAAACAGTCAATCTAGCTAAGTTTTGTGGTTTCATTGAACGCAAATGTCTGCCTCTACTTGAAAAACAAATGTAAATATTTTGAAGTAAATATTAATATCCCTGGATTCTCATCAAAAGGGTGGCATTCACCTGGGGGTTACTGTCTTGATTTCTTAGGCATTGAAACCTTCTAAGTATGCTCTATCTAAGTTTTTAAATTTGTTTCAAAGAACCCTTATATTGGTTTCCACTGTTTTCTCAATACAAGTTTCACTGTGTTGACCAACAGGAAAACATTTTTAAGACTTTATCCATGATCAAATTCCTTTTCTATTTTTTTAGTAACATATTTCCTTTAAAAGTATACTACCATATGAGAAAATTCATTAGAAATTAAAATTTAATGTGAATAAATTGCCGTCATATGATTCTATATGAATTAATAGTCAACATAAGAAAAATAATTCATCTAATTAGAGAACAAGAGGTATTTTTCTGTGTATTTATATAACCCTTTGCCACTTCATTCAATACATTGTATAATATATAATATTATTGGTAATGCATTCTTGGGATCTTTTATTTTGGAATGATACTAACTCTGTCTCTTTGCCAATTCTAATACCAGGTTCCAAGTTAAATCTACAGTACAAAAGAGAACTGAATATTCATTCTAGGGCTAGGATATGAACTTCACAATTCATTTGAGTACCTATTTTCATTGAATTTCCTAGAAAACAATCTGTTCCTGGTGCCCAGTGATAATTCAGGTGGGACCAGCATGACTCAAGGGAAGGGGAAAGTACAGTGAAATGCTGAGTTTCAGAAAAGCGACCATAAGGACAGTTTGGTCCCAGGATTAAAAAGAGAAGACCTGGTTCGGTCAAATTGTACAGACTATCTGAGCAGTCCACGCATTCTCTATTGTGGGAAGCAGTGGCGACCGCCTGAGAAGACCGTATCTGCCCTGCAAAGAAGCAGAACCACCTCTCTGGGTTAGGGGTGGGGAACAGAGAGGGTGTGTGGAAAGAAAAACCATGTGAGATTTGACTGAAGCAAAGAGAAAAAAGCAGACCCCTGAATGTGCTAATCCTTGTCAGTAACAGTCTTTCCCAAGTTTCTGCTGTTACCAGCATGTGATCAGAAAGACTAGGAACTATTTCTGACTGTCAATGAATTGTATAATGGCTCTGCTGCAATTCTGTGACTTCCAAACCAGGAATAAAACTCTTAAAAAAAAAAAATTTCCTGTGCTAGTCTCCCAGCAAAATGTACGTGTTTCGGAGACTTCAAAGGTTATTACCTGAGTTCACATTTAGCCACAGCTTATTAATAACCCTCAAGCTGTCAGAATCTCTATAGTTACCATTTACAATTTTATACTGTGAAAAATATACAGATCAGTGAAAACTGTAAAGATAAGTTGGAATTCACTTTAAAGAGGGTCTGAAGCCTGAGAGATGCTCTGCTATCTGTTGAAGAATGAGGCATGTATAAAATAGTTGGCTGAATTCACTGATCTTCCCAATGTGAACAAATATACTATGTATATTGTGTGTATTTCTAGAATTCAATGGCAGCTGCTGGTGGTGTTGTAATTAGAAATCTATATAGAATATAGATGTTTTAGAGAGATGGTGCCAATCCTAAAAGATTTGTGTGGGCTACAAGTGCTTGTACTTACTTTTTTCTGCACTTTAACTGATTTGGTTTTAAGATGGCGTGCGTGTATGTTTTTCTTTTTTCTTTTTTTTTCTGTTGTTGCAGCTTGTGCTATTAAAATGATAGAGAATGTTAAATTATTTTGATGTGAATTGCAAATGATTTTTTCATAAAGTTTAACATTTCTATCAGCATTGTTTTGCTTTGTACTTGTATAAATGTGTTTTATTTTAGTACTTTAAGATACACTTGCCTGTTTCTCAGTTGTCTAAATCATGTTAGCGCTGGTATTTGTGAAGTCAGTTACTTTTTGAAAAATATTAAAAAAGAAACTATGATATGACTTTAAGATTCTTCCCCTTAAATGTTTAGATTGTTGTCGTAATAGTGTTTTCTGTGACCCAAAGAGCCATACTATTAATTCACCTTAAATTCTGAATGATCAACACATTTGAGTCATGGGGTTTACAAAGCAGCCTGCGGACAGTAGATTAAAATGTAAATGTCGACTAAGCACAAAACCACCAGAGACGCTGTCCCCAAAGGCACCTGCAAATACCTTCAAGACATAAATAAATACTTATGTTTAAACAAGGAAGCATGTAGGGAATAAAAGTCTCGTGTGTGTCTGAAAATACCAATACAAATTATAGGTGTAGTTCCACAGTTATCTGTGTTGATAGAAGTAGCATCACAAAAATAATATAGATTATGTGTGTGTATATATATACGTATATGTGTCTGCGTATGTACACACACTTACACACATCAACATAGATATTTTATTTTCGAATCTATATAGTTTTCTATGTGTATGTTTATGTGTGTATGTATGGGCATATCTATATAATTTTTCTGGAAAAAAATTACTTATTAAATCACTTTTTACTTTGATAGATTCTTAAGCAAATTTACACTCCCTGAACACAAATTAGCTAAAACCCAAAAGCATAATGTAGACTAGATGAATGATGTATGGAAAAGAAAGACAATGTAAATTTTTAAAATATATCTTCTTTCTACTCCCCTGTATTATTTGTACACATTTAATATGTATATACACATTTATTCTTATACATGTATAAGTTGATACAAACTATGTTTGAACTTAACAAAAGAAAACCTTTTTTTTTGTCAGACTCTCTAATTCAGTCTCTTCTAAGTAATCCAAATGGGCATATGTTTATGTGAACTTAAGGTTGATATGAAATACCTGGACTCCATACAGAAAATTATCTCCTAAAGATCAAAAGAGTTTTGTAAGACTCCATAGAATCACGGGAGGTCAGATAAAACCAGATGATGCAGTAGAAATAGCATTAAATAGGATTAAAAGTCACTCTCTACTGCCCTGTCCCGTATGATCTTGGATGAATAATCTTGACATCTCTATAACTCAGCTCATTATTTAAATGCAGACATGAGTAACAATAACCTGTGAGATTTATTTCATTTCCAGCATTCCTGGTATGTGGTAAATGCTTAATAGGTGATAGTTATCAATGGCAACATAGTGTTTTTTATACAGTTAATATCCAGCAGGAAGCTTAGATATGTTAAGTCCAATATTACTTGTGGAGCAGTAACAAATTCTTGTCCAACTTTAGGCATATATCATTGCATGGGAAAGCCTATGGAGGTTGGAACTGTCCATCTAGGATGACTTAGTAAATTGATCTTAAGCAACACAGAAAGAACATTTTCTTCTGTTATAGTCTATGCTGAATGCTAACTAGTTTTGGGGTATAGTATGGAAATGATCAGTTTGTAAAAATTAACAGTTCTCAAACATTTACTTTTTTATGGTAGCTACCTAGATAGATAGGTGCGTGCTAAGTCACTTCATTTGTGTCCAGCTCTTTGTTGTGCTATGAACCTTAGCCTGCCAGGCTCTTCTGTCCATGGGATTCTCCGGGCAAGAATACTGAAGTGAGTTGCCATGCCCTCCTCCAGGGGATCTTCCTGATTGAGGGTTCGAACTGGTATCTCCCACAGCTCCTTCACTGCAGGCGATTCTTTACTGTTGAGTCACTAGTGAAGCCCCAGATAGGTAGGTAAATAGGATTATATTAATGAAATTATCCCCTTAAAAACACAGTAACTTCATTTTTTTCTCAAAGTATTTTGAAACATGAAATCAGTTACTACATTACTTTTTAAGAATAATTTCAATAGATAAGTTTTAAGAAGAAAACTTTAGACTCAGGTTTCCTGGCCATGTTTAGACACATGATTAGACAAACAAAAAGTATTACAGGAAAACTTAGCTGAACCTCCACAAGAATAAATATTTTAAATTAGCTTTAACTCCAGACCAAACACACTTATTTTTGTCATGACATGTCAGTCTTTTTGTATGAACATTTATACAAATATATGGTACATAGACCAGACACATTTGGCTTATTTATATATAACTTGTATTTTGTCTCATTGACACAAAGTGAAGCCTTACATAATTAGCATGTTTCTGTAACAGGATAGATGTTATATAATAAATTTATGAATTATATGTCCATGAAAATTATAATTTAACATATAAATTGGCTTTTCTGAACTGCTAAGTAGCAATAGTTTTTAGAGTTTTAAATGTTTGGAAATCATAATAACTCCAAGTTTAATGGCTGCCTTTACCTCAGAATTTGCCACTTTAAATATGCTAATATGCATTAACCTTGGAAGTATTTTTACTTTTATTTTTTTATGAGTAGTCTCCTCAGAGTAGAACTTCATAGAATGAATGTCAAAAATGCTATGATATACAATTTATAATTTGTAGACAACTTTTTCTTTCAATCTTGAAAATTAATTGCTATTTCCATGATGAACTCTTAAGGATTTCAGAGAAGAAAACATAGATTCTATCATCACTTTCAGATCCATTCTACTGAATCATGGAATGCCTTTCTTCATTTTATTATACACTTTCCTCCTGTCTTCTGATTTCTCAGAGCTCTACCAGCACTTTAACTTACTCCCAGCCATCAAGCAGAAGATTTTCTTTTTGTTTTTCAATCAACATGTTGGATGGTTTCCTTAACTCTACCAGCCTCGGATGAAGCCATACATGAAATAGTAGCAGTTCCAAGAGCAGTAAAAGGCTATGGGAGTATTATCCAGAACTTATTTTGGAAACTCTTATCACATGTTTTCTAATTTACCCAAGTAGTCAAAATTACATGGCCACATCTAACACATGTACCATACTAACGTGATTCTACTCCAGCATGTTCATGATTTCCACCTTTTACTTCCCTGTATGCTGGGGTACTCTCTGTCATGTACTTTCTCTCTCTAAAGAGCTCAAGTCATATCACTAGTCCTACTACATTCACCCTGCTCTTCAAGAAGGCATGAAACACTCTAAATGTATACAGAGAGAAAGGTCTTATTCTGGGATTGCAAATACCCACTCTAATAATCCAGGACAAGTCAGCAACAAAAGCAAGGCACTATCCTGACTAGTTCTATTCAGTCAGTATGAGAGGAAGAATACTTTCTTATACTTTGCATAGTAACAAAAACCACCAAATTTAATTTTAAGAAATAAGAGAAGGCTAAGATATAACCATTTCTAACTGATAAAGTGGTGGTCAGGAACCTTAGGAAAATGCTAGTAAGAATGACTAGGCTAATAAATAGACTAAAAGTCTGAATAAATTAAAGGAACCTGAGAGGCCCTAAAAAAGAATAATGCAGTTGTGTTACTCAGCAATGTTATTTACTGAAGCAACACCATCAGTTAACCTAGCCCTGGTATATGCAAAACACAGAGAGGCAAGTGCAAAATACACAAAAGTAGGTGTAGGAATATTGATGTCTGGCAAGAAGTAATACAAACTAAAATTTATTAAAATGGCCAATTTTAAATTGGTGAACATATACTCAGAATATAGAATAAGCATGAATCAATAAGTGCTTTAAAATATGGCTTTAAAACATACAAAGTAAAGACTAATAGAAACATACACACACACACACAAATTCCACAATCACAAAGGACCTCTAATATACTTAAAACACAAACACATCAAGAAGTCAAAAAAATAAAACAAAATTTAAAGGAATCAAGTAACAAAACAATGAATAATCAAATTTATGTAGCGCTTTATACCTATTTAACAGAGAATAGATACTGTTTTCATTAATGTTTCATGAAACATTCATAACCATTAACCTTGAATTTGACCACAAAAAAGAACTTAACACATTCCGAAAGGCAAAAATCACATAGACTATATTCACCAACTAAAATTTATCATAAAATTTTGAATTTAAAAAAAGGTGATACCTAAAAAAATTACTTGGGATCTCTCTTCTAAAAGCAATTTTGGTTGAAGAGGAAAACTTAACTAAAAGTATATCTTACATAGAAATGAAGTTATTGAAGACCCTGCACACAGTACTCTAAAGAAAATGTTTTACTCTAAATGTAAACATTAAAAAATTAAAAGTAAATTAACTAGACATTCAGTTGAAGAAGTTGAAAAATAAACAATAAAAAACAAAGAAAATATAAAAAAATTAAATAAATTGAAATTAATACAAGAAAACAAACATCTAACAAAAAATTTAAGTGATCATTAAAACCAAAGTCTTTTAAGTTGTAAAGACCAACACTGACAAACATATGTCAAGCTTAATCAAGTAAAAAAGAAACCACAATTACTATTGTGAGAAAAGAAACACAGCTAAACATATAGACGATACACAAAAGAAAGCACTAAGTAAAACTTTGTTTTCAGTTAATAAATTTGAAAATGTAGATGAAATAATATTCTATAAAAATATAAATTATCAAATTGAAACAAAAACAAGTAAAAATGCAGATAAACCAATAATGATAGAGTATCATGAAAAGGAATTTTAAAATATTTAACTCTTGTGGGAGAAGGCAAGGGTGGGATATTTCGAGAGAACAGCATCAAAACATGTATATTATCTAGAGTGAAACAGATCACCAGCCCAGGCTGGATGCATGAGACAAGTGCTCGGGCCTGGTGCACTGGGAAGACCCAGAGGAATCGGGTGGAGAGGGAGGTGGGAGGGGGGATCGGGATGGGGAATACATGTAAATCCATGGCTGATTCATGTCAGTGTATGACAAAAACCACTACAATATTGTAAAGTAATTAGCCTCCAACTAATAAAAATAAATGGGAAAAAAATAATATTTAACTCTAAGTGTAATATGCTTAAACATTTTAGTTTCATCATGATATAGAATATGGATATACATGGAAATATCTATAGCTCATTTTATAAGGCTTTTATAACTTTGGTACACAAATCAGACAAGCAAGGACATAAAGAAAGTTATAAACTATTCCCATAAACATCAGTCTTAAAATCCCATATAAACTATTCATACATCAAATTTTGAAATTTAATAAACTAATAATACTTCATGACTAAGTACAGTTTAGGATTTTAAATGTTGCTCAATGTTAGGAAATCAATTAATATAGCTTGCTACATTAAAATGTAGTTATCTAGTAGATAAGATAGAAACATTTGATCAAGTAAACAATTTCTGATTAAAATAAAACAACTAAAAATAAAAGGAAAATTTTGTAAGATGAAAAATTTCTATTATAAACCTATGACAAACATACTAACAGAAGAATGTCAGAATTTCCATTAAATCAGAAATGAAAGATGTATTCTATAAATCCACAATTCTAAACTGATAATGAAATTTTTCATTTTCAGTTTTTCTCAGCACATTTTCTGAGAATTAAATAAAGCACAAGAATTCGTTGTACTGAGACAGTGGCTTTTCTTGGGACAACCATTTATACCTGCACTGTTCTGGCAAAGCAGAACACAGACCCATTCTAAATCACTACTATTTAATATGGTATTTGATGTTCTAGATAAAACTCTAAGTCAAGAAAAACAAAGTAGATATTACTGGGCTTCCCTGGTGGCTCAGCAGTAAAGAATCAGCCTGCAATGCAGGAGACCCAGGTTCGATCCCTGGGTTGAGAGGATCCCCTGGAGGAGGAAATGGCAACCCCCTCTAGTACCCTTGCCTGGAGAATCCCAAGGAGAGAGGAGCCTGGCGGGCTGCAATCCATGCGGTCACACAGAGTCGGACACTACTGAAGCGATGCAGCAGCAGAAACAGATATTAATACTTGGAAGAAAGAAAGAAATCTACTATCAGCAGACCCATTAACCTATAGAATCTAAAATAATCAAAAGATAAAATATTAAAATATTAAGATTAAGAAAATTATTAGAGCTTCCCTGGTGGCCCAGTGATAAAGAATCTGCTTGCCAATGCAGGAGACCTGGGTTCAATCCCTGATCTGGGAAGTTCCCACGTGCAGTGGAGCAGCTAAGCTTGTTCGCCACAACTACTGAGCCTGTACCCGAGAGCCTGGGAGCCGCAGCTGCGGAGCCCACGTGCCGCAACTGCTGAAGCCTGAGTGCCCCAGAGCACATGCTCTGCAAAGAAAGGCGCCATCACAATGAGAAACCTGTGCACCGCACCTGCAGAGATACTCCTGCTCACGGCAACTAGAGAAAAGGGTGCAGCAATGAAGACCCAGAGCAACCAAAAATAAGTAGATAAATGAAATCATACAAAATAGAATAAAAACAAAATCGTCAACGTAATGATATGTAAGGGCAAAAGGAAAAGTAACTAGATGAGCTACATGACTTTGAGCACGCATTTTCTTGTCATGGGTTGTTCATGAGTTTTATAAGATCTGCTAAAGTAGTAGAAAAACTTAAATAATGATTTTTAATTGTCAAAAATACAGTAAAGTGTGCTTGATGAAAAGGAAGCAAAGGAGAAGAATGTAGGTGAAAGCAGGATCTCGGAACACTTCCCTAAGAGATTTCCAAATAGAATTTTAAAGGATCAGTAGGTGCTGACCAGATAGCTACAAGCGAGGAAAATAGTCAGGCACAGGAAACAGCCTGTCCACGGACACAAGAAAGTGCACAGAGTGTTCAGGGAAGTAGCATTAGTTAAATAACTAGAGCTCCTTGGGAGGATTAAATGAGATAAGGCACGTGAAGTATACAGTGTTGGGCACACGGAATATGTTCCTTCAATGCTATAGCAGTAGTACTAGCCATTGTAGTAACGGCAGTGCTAGATACTTAGATCTCACAGAAAACTACATAAAATCTGAAATACACGTAATCACTCAGTTCAGTTCAGTTGCTCAATCGCGTCCAACTCTTTGCAACCAAATGGACTGCAGCATGCCAGGCCTCCCTGTCCATCACCAACTCCCAGAGTTTACTCAAACTCATGTCCATTGAGTCTCTTGAGTAATCATGCATCTTTGTAAAACTGGTTATTCTACTTTTATTCCTGAACATATATGCATCTTTTTCTAACAACACAACTAAATTCAACCATTCAGAACTCAGAAGGATCCTAATCACCCGTGATCATGTGTGAACACAATTGTTTGCTGTAACAAGTACCAGAACTATAATAAATTCAAGAAATAAATTGATATTGATATTTATAATCAAATTTGATGAAATGGAAGAGTAAATTAGTAAATCACCTATGGTTAGTAATTAATAAAAAATAAATAAATTATACTCAATAATAACAAAAATGCAGAGAATATAACAAAGGCATGACATATTTAAAACTGGGGAGAAAAAAAAGAGGATTTAGAAATATACAAAGTACATTGTGTATAACTTTGGTCAAGCACCTGCTTCAGTTCTGAAGCCTCCTCCAGTCACTTAAGCCTCTTTTTATAGATCTTTCTTCTATAAGCTGCAACAGCCATCTTAGATCAACATTTCCAAGATTTTCAAAGTTACTCTACAGCCTTTATGCCAGTATAAATATCCATTTTAATTTCTCTGTCTCTTTTTTTTATTGTGGTGATAACACTTTCCATGAAACCTACCCTCTTAAAAGTATTTTAAGTGTTCATTACAGTATTGTTAATTGTAGGCAACATTTTTGTATAGCAGATCTCTAGAATTTATTCATCACGCATAACTGAAGCTTTTTCACAGGAAACAACCAATGCAGAGGACACTACTATCTGGATTTCACCCAAAGGTAGGCCAGGTAGAGTCACAGAATTCAAACAAGAGCACTGGCAGCCTCGCCATGACATAGTCTAACTAAAACGGGCTGACAGGAGACAGAGTACGCCTACTGGGGCCTTACAGAACATCTCATGAACCTGAATCAAACCCAGAGTAACAGTCACCAAGAGGGACACCTACGAAGGCGGGAAGGACCAGGTAGGCAATTTTCTTGTGAGAAGTTTCACAATTCTCCCATGCTTGGATGTGGGGCAAGTCCAGAGGGTGCCAAGAGCCATACTCATTTTGGGAGAAAACCTTACTCTAGTGTTGGAAGGTCACAAAAATGGCATGCACACTGAGAAAGGCTAGGGAGGATTCGCAGCTAAGAAGGAGACTCGTGTGGCTTCAGTATACCTCATTTAGGCTACTAAACACTATTAGGCACCGACTTGCTTTTTATTATTTTTCAACTTAACATTGGTTTAAACATGTCTGGCTTAATTTAGAAACAAATCACGAACATTTTCAGTTCACTTCAGTCACTCAGTCATGTCCAACTCTTTGCGATCCCATGGACTACAGCACGCCAGGCTTCCCTGCCCATCATCAACTCCCAGAGTTTACTCAAACTCATGTCCATTGAGTCTGTGATGCCATCCAACCATCTCATCCTCTGTCGTCCCCTTTTCCTCCCGCCTTCAATCTTTCCCAGCATCAGAGTCTTTTCAAGTGAGTCAGCTCTTCACATCAGGTGACCAAAGTATTAGAGTTTCAGCTTCAGCATCAGTCCTTCCAATGAACATTCAGGACTGATTTCCTTTAGGATGGACTGGTTGGATCTCCTTACAGTCCAAGGGACTCTCAAGAGTCTTCTCCAACACCACAGTTCAAAAGCATCAATTCTTCTGCGCTCAGCTTTCTTTATAGTCCAACTTTCACATCCATATATGACTACTGGAAAAAACATAGCCTTGACTAGATGGACCTTTGTTGGCAAAGTATTGTCTCTGCTTTTTAATATGCTGTCTAGGTTGGTCATAACTTTTCTTCCAAGGAGTAAGCGTCTTTTAATTTCATGGCTGCAGTCATCATCTGAAGTGATTTTGGAGCCCAAAAAACCAAAGTCTGCCACTGTTGCCACTGTTTCTCCATCTATTTGCCATGAAGTGATGGGATCGGATGCCATGATCTTAGTTTTCTGAATGTTGAGCTTTAAACCAACTTTTTCACTCTCCTCTTTTACTTATGATTTTTTTTAAACTTCAGATGTATTCTGTAACATTTGATCATGAAAGCAAGGTGTTTCTGCCATACTGTACAGTGTCGACTCTTTGCGACCCCATGGACCATAGATCACCAGGCTCCTCTTTCCATTGGGTTCTCCAGGCAAGACTACTAGAGGGGGTTGCCACTTTCTTCTCCAGGGGATCTTCTCAGCCCCGGGGTCTAACCCATGTCTCCCACATTACCACTGAGCCGCCTGGAAAGCTCCAATGTCATCAGCCCACCCTTAAATTATATTCAGTATTTAAACCACACATGGAATGGTCCAAAGCCTTCTTTTGTCACCAAAACAGGATTTTCGCCTCTGAATGTAATTTAGAGTAATTTTCAAGGAGCTTTCTGATAAATAGAAAAAAAAAATGGAAATTTACCTTTGTATTATTTATTCAAATAACAAATACTTCCTGGGTGTCTGCTATGTATGTGCCAGGGCAATTTTCTAGATCTGAGGGAGTCCAGCAATGAATGAAACTAAAATCATGAGGAAAGTCTAGTATACATTATGAAGTGGTAAGTGCTGATAAGAGAAAAATAAAGTGGGTAAAGGAGACATAAATTCTGGAAAGGGGAGTAATTTTAAATACATTTATCAAGAAAGATTTTACTTTTAGATGATATCTGAGCAAAGACTTGAAGGAAATACAGAAATAAACCATGAACATATCTGGGGACAGAATATGGCAGGCATAGAAAATAATTAAAGCAAAGATCCTGAGGAAGGGCTAAATCTGGAAAAGTTAGGAACTGCAACAAGTATAGTGTGGCTGAAAGGGACTGAGCCTTAAGTAGGGCAGTCAGAGCTGATCTCAGTAAGCCCAGCGTCAACTCATGAAAGTCTTGGAATTCAGTATAAGAAAGTTGGCTTTTATACTGAAGATTTTGAGTAAAAGAGAAACATCTGGTTTATTTTAAGAGACTCAATCTGGAAGCCCTGGAATAAATTGTTAGGAAGCAAAGTTAGAAGCAGGGAGGCTAGTAAGAAACTACTGCAATAAACAGACAAAATAATAGTGACTTTGAGCCCACGGTGGTGGTAATGGAGGTCATGAGAAGCGGTCATAATTTGTGTGTGTGTGTATAGACTCATGAAGCTTTGCTGATGAAGAGAAGGGCATAACAGACCCAGACCACCTGACCTGCCTCTGGAGAAACCTATATGCAGGTCAGGAAGCAACAGTTAGAACTGGACATGAACAACAGACTGGTTCCAAATAGGAAAAGAAGTACGTCAAGGCTGTATATTGTCACCCTGCTTATTTAACTTATATGCAGAGTACATCATGAGAAACACTGGGCTGGAAGAAGCACAAGCTGGAATCAAGATTGCTGGGAGAAATATCAATAACCTCAGATATGCAGATGACACCACCCTTATGGCAGAAAGTGAAGAGGAACTAAAAAGCCTCTTGATAAAAGTGAAAGAGGAGAGTGAAAAAGTTGGCTTAAAGCTCAACATTCAGAAAACTAAGATCATGGCATCTGGTCCCATCACTTCATGGGAAATAGATGGGGAAACAGTGGAAGCAGTGTCACACTTTATTTTTTGGGGCTCCAAAATCACTGCAGATGGTGATCGGAGCCATGAAATTAAAAGACGTTTACTCCTTGGAAGGAAAGTGATGACCAACCTAGATAGCATATTAAAAAGCAGAGATGGAGGAGGAGCTAAGAGGGCAGAGGAATAGGATGGGGAGACCACTTTCTCCCCCACAAATTCATTGAAAGAACATTTGAACACTGAGCAGACTCCACAAAACAACTTCTGATCTCTAGCAGAGGATATCAGGCGCCCAGAAAAGCAGCCCATTGTCTTCAAAAGGAGGTAGGACAAAATATAAAAGATAAAAAGAGAGACAAAAGAGTTAGGGATGGAGACCCGTCCTGGAAGGGAGTGTTAATAGACGAAGTTTCCAAGCACCAGGAAACCATCTCACTGGCAGGTCTGGGGGAAGTTTTCAAATCTCGGAGGGCAACTTAACCTGTAGAAAAAATAAATAAAACCCACAGAATACATGCCTAAAAGCAACTCCCAGCAGAAAAGTACCCCAGATGCTCACATCCGCCACCAGCAAGTGGGGGCTGAACGGAGAGGAGTGGGTGGCATTGCTTAGGGTAAGGACCGGGCCTGAATGCCCTGAAGGCAATTGGAGGGAGCTAACCTGAGATAGCAACTTAAACTGTGGGATAGCGAGAGAGAGAGAGAGAGAGAGAGAGAGAGAAAGCGAGAGAGAGAGAGAGAGAATTAACCTGTGAAAAGCGCTAACTGAAGGCCCTGCCGGCCATTTACAAAACAAAGGAAGGACTGAGCAATCCCAGAGAAGAGCTAGCTGGCCGTGGACCCGCCCATCCCCCACTGGAGACAGGAGGCAGGGGGGAGGGGAAAGGGGCAAACTCAGCCCCAGAGACGTCATCCCCTACCAAACTGCAAACAGGCTTCCAGTCTCTAACCAAAGACTTCTTGAGATTCTGGATGGTTGACATCTGCAGGGAGGGTCGCAGCCAAAGATGAGCTCCCCAGAAGAGACACAAGATGCACCTGACCGGCGCGGAAACTGAGGCTGGGACCTCGGAGGGGATAAAGTGAGCTGCACCAGGGGAGAGTGCACTCATCAAGCTCCTGGCAGCCTGAGCTGCTCGGGCTGGGGAAGGCACAAAACCCAGGCCCAACCGAGTCTGCGCTTTTGTGGAATACCTGAAAACTGGAACTGCACGCCACGCAGGGCCCGCTCCCTAGAGAGCAGTCTGGAGCCTAAGCAGTGTAGATAGGGAAAGCACACGCGCTGTGAGTGGGGGCAAGCCCAGTGTGGCCGGAACACTGCGAGTGCTCCCAACACAGGCCAGTGATATTTGTCTGCAGTGCCCCTCCCTCCCCACAGCACAACTGAACAAGCGAACCTAAACAAGAGACCACCTCCGCCTGCATGTGTCAGGATGGAAGTTAGACACTGAAGAGACTGGCAAACAGAAGCCAAATAAACAAAGGGTACCACTTCAGAAGTGACAGGTGCAACAGGATAAAATCCCTGTAGGTAACACCTACTACACTGGAAGGGGCCTATAGATATTGAGAAGTATAAGCTGGAACAAGGAACTTGTTCCTTGTGAAACGGAACTGAATGCACACTGCCTGCAACAGCTCCAGAGAAATTCCTAGATATATTTTTACTATTATTATTTTAAGTAAAAAAAAATTTTTTTCTTTTTTAAAATTTTTTCTTTCTTTTATTTTTTTAAAGTCCTCTATTACTCCTCTATTGCTCCTTAATTTTCATTTTCATAACCCACTCTAACCTTGCAAAAAAAAAAAAAAATACCCTATTTTTAAAGCAAACGTCATATCTATTTCTTAAATTTTTTGTGTTTTTGTTTTTTTTTAATATTGTATTTTTAAGAGTCTAACCTCTACTCTAGATTTTTAATCTTTGTTTTTCAGTATTTGATATCAATTTTGGACATTTAAGAATCCAATATTCAGTACCCATTTTTACTCAGGAGTGTGATGATTACTCTCTCCCCCTTTTGACTCTCCGTTTTCTCCCCCAGATCACCTCTATTTCCTCCCTCCCCCTTCTCTTCTCAATCCAAATCTGTGAATCTCTGTGGGTGTTCTGGGCTGTGGAGAACACTTAGGGAACAGAGTACTGCATAGATCTGTCTGTCTCCTCTTGAGTCCCCCTTTTTCTCCTCCTGCTCATCTCTATCTCCCTCCTCCCTCTCCTCTTCATGTAACTCTGTGAACCTCTCTGGGTGTCCCTCACTGTGGAGAATTTTTTCACCATTAACCTAGAAGTTTTATTATCAGTGCTGTATGGATGGAGAAGTCTTGAGGCTACTGGAAGAATCAGACTGAAATCCAGAGGCAGGAGACTTAAGCCCAAAACCTGAGAACACCAGATAACTCCTGACTACAGGGAACATTAATTAATAATAGATCATCCAAAAACCTCCATACTTACACTGAAACCAACCACCACCCAAGAGCCAATAAGTTCCAGAGCAAGACATACCACACAAAATTTCCAGCAACACAGGAACATAGTCCTGAGTGTTAACATACAGGCTGCCCAAAGACACAGCAAACACATAGACCCATCTCAAAGCTCACTACTGGACACTCCATTGCTCTCCAGAGAGGAGAAATCCAGCTCCACTCACCAGAACACCGATGCAAGCTTCCCTAACCAGGAAACCTTGACAAGCCAATTGTCGAATCCCACCCACTGGGAGAAACTTCCACAATAAAAAGGAACCACAGACCACCAGAATAAGAAAAAACACCCCAAACACAGCAATCTAAACAAGATGAAAAGGCAGAGAAATACCTGGCAAGTAAAGGAACATGAAAAATGCCCACCAACCCAACCAAAAGAGGAGGAGATAGGGAATCTACCTGAAAAAGAATTTAGAATAATGATAATAAAAATGATCCAAAATCTTGAAAACAAAATGGAGTTACAGATAAATAGCCTGGAGACAAGGATTGAGAAGATGAAAGAAATGTTTAACAAGGACATAGAAGAAATAAAAAAGAGTCAATTAAAAATGAATAATGCAATAAATGAGATCAAAAACACTCTGGAGGGAACTAACAGTAGAATAACAGAGGCAGAAGATAGGATAAGTGAGGTAGAAGACAGAATGGTGGAAATAAGTGAAGCAGAGAGGAAAAAAGAAAAAAGAATCAAAAGAAATGAGGACAACCTCAGGGACCTCTGGGACAATGTGAAATGCCCCCAACATTAGAATCATAGGCGTCCCAGAAGAAGACAAAAAGAAAGGCCATGAGAAAATACTCGAGGAGATAATAGCTGAAAACTTCCCCAAAATGGGGAAGGAAATAGTCACACAAGTCCAAGAAACCCAGAGAGTCCCAAACAGGATAAACCCAAGGCAAAACACCCCAGCACACATATTAATCAAATTACAAAGGTCAAACACAAAGAACAAATATTAAAAGCAGCAAGGGAGAAACAACAAATAACACACAAGGTGATTCCCATAAGGATAACAGTTGATCTAACAATAGAAACTCTTCAGGCCAGAAGGGAATGGCAGGACATACTTAAAGTAATGAAAGAGAATAACCTACAACCCAGATTACTGTATGCAGCAAGGATCTTTTTCAGATATGAAGGGGAATTCAAAAGCTTTACAGACAAGCAAAAGTTGAGAAAATTCAGCACCACCAAACCAGCTCTTCAACAAATGCCAAAGGATCTTCTCTAGACAGGAAACACAGAAAGGTTGTATGAATACAAAGCCAAAACAACAAAGTAAATGGCAATGGTACCATACCTATCAATAATTACCTTAAATGTAAAGGTGTTGAATGCCCCAACCAAAAGACAAAGACTTGCTGAATGGTTATAAAAATGAGACCCCTACATATGCTGTCTACAAGAGATCCACCTCAAAACAAGGGACACATATAGACTGAAAGTGAAGGCTGGAAAAAAATATTTCACGCAAACGGAGACCAAAAAGCAGGAGTTGCAATACTCATATCAGATAAAATAGACTTTAAAATAAAGGCTGTGAAAACAGATAAAGAAGGACACTACATAATGATCAAAGGATCAAACCAAGAAGAAGATATAAGAGTTATAAATACATATGCACCCATCATAGGAGCACCGCAATATGTAAGGCAAATGCTAATGAATATGAAAGGGGAAATTAACAATAACACAATAATAGTGGGAGACATTAATACCCCACTCATGCCTATGGATAGATCAACTAAACAGAAAATTAACAAGGAAACACAAACTTTAAATGACACAATGGACCAGCTAGACCTAACTGGTATCTATAGGACATTTCACCCCAAAACAATCAATTTCACCTTTTTCTCAAGTGCACACGGAAACTTCCCCAGGATAGATCACATCCTGGGCCATAAATCTAGCCTTGGTAAATTCAAAAAATTTGAAATCATTCCAGTCATCTTTTCTGACCACAATGCAATAAGATTAGATCTCAATTACAGGAAAAAAACAAATAAAAATCCAAACATATGGAGACTAAAAAATACGCTTCTGAATAACCAACAAATCATAGAAGAAATCAAAAAAGAAATCAAAATATGTATAGAAATGAATGAAAATGAAAACACAACAACCCAAAACCTATGGGACACTGTAAAAGCAGTGCTAAGGGGAAGGTTCATAGCAAGACAGGCTTACCTCAAGAAACAAGAAAAAAGTCAAACAAATAACCTAGCTCTACACCTAAAGCAACTAGAGAAGGAAGAAATGAAGAACCCCAGGGTTAGTAGAAGGAAAGAAATCTTAAAAATTAGGGCAGAAATAAATGCAAAAGAAACAAAAGAGACCATAGCAAAAATCAACAAAGTTAAAAGCTGGTTTTTTGAAAAGATAAACAAAATTGACAAACTGTTAGCCAGACTCATCAAGAAACAAAGGGAGAAGAACCAAATAAACAAAATTAGAAATGAAAATGGAGAGATCACAACAGACAACACTGAAATACAATGGATCATAAGAGACTACTACCAGCAGCTATATGCCAATAAAATGGACAACTTGGAAGTAATGCACAAATTCTTAGAAAGGTATAACTTTCCAAAACTGAACCAGGAAGAAATATAAGATCTTAACAGACCCATCACAAGCATGGAAATCAAAACTGTAATCAGAAATCTTCCAGCAAACAAAAGCCCAGGACCAGATGGCTTCACAGCTGACTTCTACCAAAAATTTAGAGAAGAGCTAACACCCATCTTACTCAAACTCTTTCAGAAAATTGCAGAAGGTAAACTTCCAAACTCATTCTATGAGGCCACCATCACCCTAATACCAAAACCTGACAAAGATGCCACAAAAAAGGAAACTACAGACCAATATCATTGATGAACATAGATGCAAAAATCCTTAACAAAATTCTAGCAAACAGAATTCACCAACATTTCAAAAAGATCATATATCATGACCTAGTGGGCTTTATCCCAGGAATGCAAGGATTCTTTAATATCTGCAAATCAATCAATGTAATACACCACATTAACAAATTGAAAGATAAAAACCATGTGATTATCTCAATAGATGTGAAAAAAGCCTTTGACAAAATCCAACATCCATTTATTATTAAAAACTCTCCAGAAAGCAGGAATAGAAGGAACATACCTCAACCTAATAAAAGCTATATATGACAAACCCACAGCAAACATTATCCTCAATGGTGAAAAATTGAAGGCATTTCCCCTAAAGTCAGGAACAAGACAAGGGTGCCCACTTTCACCACTACTATTCAACATAGTTTTGGAAGTTTTGGCCACAGCAATCAGAGCAGAAAAAGAAATAAAAGGAATCCAGATAAGAAAAGAAGAAGTGAAACTCTCACTGTTTGCAGATGACATGATCCTCTACATAGAAAACCCTAAAGACTCTACCAGAAAATTACTAGAGCTAATCAACAAATATAGTAAAGTTGCAGGATATAAAATTAACACACAGAAATCCCTTGCATTGCTATACACTAACAATGAGAAAATAGAAAGATAAATTAAGGAAACAATACCATTCACCATTACAACAAAAAGAATAAAATACTTAGGAGTATATCTACCTAAAGAAACAAAAGACCTATACATAGAAAACTATAAAACACTGATGAAAGAAATCAAAGAGGACACAAACAGATGGGGAAATATACCATGTTCATGGATTGGAAGAAGCAATATTGTGAAAATGAGTATACTACCCAAAGCAATCTATAGATTCAATGCAATCCCTATCAAGCTACCAACAGTACTCTTCACAGAACTAGAACAAATAATTTCACAATTTGTATGGAAATACAAAAAACCTCGAATAGACAAAGCAATCTTGAGAAAGAAGAATGGAACTGGAGGAATCAACCTGCCTGACTTCAGACTCTACTACAAAGCCACAGTCATTCAAGACAGTATGGTACTGTCTTGAAATATAGATCAATGAAACAAAATAGAAAGCCCAGAGATAAATCCACGTACCTGTGGACACCTTATCTTTGACAAAGGAGGCAAGAATATACAACAGAAAAAAGACAACCAATTTAACAAGTGGTGCTGGGAAAACTGGTCAACCACTTGTAAAAGAATGAAACTAGAACACTTTCTAACACCATACACAAAAATAAACTCAAAATGAATTAAAGATCTAAATGTAAGACCAGAAACTATATAACTCCTAGAGAAAAACATAGGCAAAACACTCTCTGACATAAATCACAGCAAGATCCTCTATGACCCACCTCCCAGAATATTGGAAATAAAAGCAAAAATAAACAAATGGGACATAATTAAACTTAAAAGCTTTTGCACAGCAAAGGAAACTATAAGCAAGGTGAAAAGACAGCCTTCAGAATGGGAGAAAATAATAGCAAATGAAGCAACAGACAAAGGATTAATCTCAAAAATATACAAGCATCTCATGCAGCTCAATTCCAGAAAAATAAATGACCCAATCAAAAAATGGGCCAAAGAACTAAACAGACATTTCTCCAAAGAAGACATACAGATGGCTAACAAACACATGAAAAGATGCTCAACATCACTCATTATCAGAGTGCTTGATAATCCCAAGCACCAGTGCTTGGGCTGGTGCACTGGGATGACCCAGAGGGATGGGATGGGGATGGAGGTGGGAGGGAGGTTCAGGATGGGGAACACATGTTAAAAAAAAAAAAAAAAGGAAGAGACATTACTTTGCCAACAAAGGTCCATCTAGTCAAGGCTATAGTTTTTCCAGTGGTCATGTATGGATGTGAGAGTTGGACTGTGAAGAAAGCTGAGTGCTGAAAAATTGATGCTTTTGAACTGTGGTGTTGGAGAAGACTCTTGAAAGTCCCTTGGACTGCAAGGAGATCCAACCAGTCCATCCTAGAGGAGATCAGTCCTGGGTGTTCTTTGGAAGGACTGATGCTGAAGCTGAAACTCCAATACTTTGGTCACCTCGTGCGAAGAGTTGACTCATTGGAAAAGACCCTGATGCTGGGAGGTTTTGGGGGCAGGAGGCGAAGGGGACGACAGAGGATGAGATGGCTGGATGGCATCACTGACTCGATAGACATGAGTTTGAGTAAACTCCGGGAGTTGGTGATGGACAGGGAGGCCTGGCATGCTGTGATTCATGGGGTCGCAAAGAGTCAGACACGACTGAGCGACTGAACTGAACTGAAATGAATAAGGTAGTCATTTTACAATAAAAAAATCACACATACCTTGTGGGGTAGAATGCAAATAAGTCCATATAGATTTTAAAGAAAAAACAGAAAATGTAAAGTGAGTTCGTGTGTTCATGTTCCTCTTTCATGAGGAAAAATTTGAGAAACAATATTTACACTTCTCTCATTGACCTTGATATTGGAGCCCGCAATATCAATTGGAGTCCAACTCTGTCAATTCAAATTTTGCATGACCTTGGACAATTATTTAAAATTCTCAGAGCCTTGGATGTCTCCTTTGTCTTTCATGATGATAATGCCTAAACATAAAAGTTCTGAGGATGAAATGAAAGCATTTGTGTTAAAACACCCATCATAGTGCTTGCAACATAGTGTCTAAATGGAGATGTGGTTACACAGAGTTGCTGATGTGCTCAACACCACAATTAATTCATGAACAAGGACCAGGAAAGGGAAAGATTGAGCATCTGCTCTGTGACTGTAACTGGACATGGAACATACATAGTAGCATTTAATCCACACAAAAGCCCTGGTGAATTAAACTGGAACCCACTTCTTAGCTCCCTTTCCAGAGGCTTCCTGCTCCAGCACGCTGATTCTCTTTGGTTTGGATATTCTACTTACTCAACATGTACTTGCATCACCTTCCAATGACAGAGACATTCACATCTAATTTGCTCCCTTGCTGCAGCCTCGCTCCTGTTTACCATGGTGACAGGTGGCTTGAAAGTCATAAATGGATGGGATTCTGGAGGAGCTGAACAGAGCAGCTGGTGGGCCAAGGTCATAAAGGTACTCTGATTCAATGATTTTAGGATATTGGGATCAGACTTGAAAATCTTTCTTCCATCCAGTTCTTTCCTAGAGAGAGTAATTTAGGATGGTCCTAGATGACTTCTTATTTTTCTTAACTAGAGAATATCATATGCTCATGCAATCACTAACTAGAATCAAAGAGATGAGACATGGTATACAGCGGCGTTTCCCTTAGCATTCTCCAGAGATGAGGCTCACACACTTCTTGCTCAGAACTCCTGGCCAAGGGATTTTAGCCACTGCTAACATCATCCATCTGTAGACAATATGCTAAAAATTTGTTCTGCCAACAGATAGGCAAGCTGCCTGGAATAGCATCTGGGAAGGGGGGAAATGGTCCTCTTTCAAGATTATGCTTTATACCCCATCTTGGCCTCCCAGGACCACAGTGATTAATTTTTTAAGCCAGTTTTGCCGTCACTGCTGTTCAGGGAGGACACGCCAAGCATCCAGAGAGACATCCAGAGTGCTGAGAAACAGGCGACTGTTTGAACCAGGCGAGCAGCTCACTACCCGTACACTCGGTCCTCACTGAAGTCACAAACTGCGTCTGGACAAAGGATGGCAAGAGATGAAGAAGAGGGAAAGGACAAAGCTTAGCAAGTTTTTCGCTAACATTTTGATTTTAGAATGTTCAATAGATCAAGAGTTCATGAATTGTAGCCAAAATTCTTGAAGATGAAAGAAACAAAATGGAAGGTTGGCCCAAGGTTTTCAGAAGACTAAGTATGTATGGCAAGTTTTCTGCAAAGAGCAATGGACTTAACGTGTCCTCAGTCCTGTTCACTGTTTACTAACAGTCTCAGAATTCTCATCAGTAAGACATCCTCCTTTGCAGGATTAGTGGAGGCTGAAGCAAAATAATATTTGTGATCAATGTCAGTCATGAGTTGTTAGTTACTATTATTAATTTTATTAATTTTATTGAGATATCATTTTTATGAG
This sequence comes from Dama dama, assembly GCF_033118175.1. NCBI lineage: Eukaryota > Metazoa > Chordata > Mammalia > Artiodactyla > Cervidae > Dama > Dama dama. Next base: position 42,797,849 of record NC_083682.1, on the reverse strand, counting down.
ATATTATTTTTTTATTATTATTTTTATTATTAATTTTAATGAGATAAAACCCCATTATTAATTTTATTGAGATTATTAATTTTAATGAGATAAAACCCCATTCTAAATAAGCTCCGTATCAGCTTTTTGAAAGGAACATGATCAGACAGCTAAAATGCTAAAACTTGAACTAGGTCTTCTAACTTTAGGGCTTGATGTCAGGTCTGCCTCTGTGACATCCCAATGCCTCCTCCTTTTAACTGAACTCTTGTTGTATTTTGGCAATTTGCAAAAGAAGTTGCACTTCCAGGTCACAAGTGCGCATGGCTAAGTGTGTCATTTCCTCAAGAAGCAAGGTCATGCAGTTACACATTCCTCTCTCTCACCTTTCCCCTTGTGTCTGCATCTCCCCAGAATGGCATTAGCTGTCAGTTGCTTTGGTCCCATAAGTTGGAGTATGAGAAAACAATGTGCAAACAGAAGTGCTTTTAGTTTGAATAAATACTGGATAAACAGCAAATTGAAAGGCAAACAGACAGACTGTGACCTGGATTTGGGTCCAACAGATCTGGACAAAAAAAATTCAAGTCTCATCACCAACTAGCTGTGAGATCTTAGGCCAAGTAATTTAATTTCCCTGAGCCATGGTTTCATTTTCTGTAAAATAGGGATAATAATGATGCCAAGCCTATCTCAAGGTTGCTTGGATGAGAAAATAATGTAATAATATATACAAATGCCCTTGTCATTATAAAGAATTATAAAACGATTAGCCATTAGCTGTTATCGCAGGCACCAAAATGCTAAAATGTTTCTCCTCAATCTGCTGTCTACTCCATTCTTCTAATTGATCAGAAAAAACTGCACCCTTGACTCTTCTCTTATTTTCCTCCTCCCTCTTTCATACCTTCATAGCAGTCATTTGATCTACATTCAGAATACATATAGAATCAGAACACTTCACACCATTCTGTATGTGTGTATGTTAGTCGCTCAGTCATGCCTGACTCTTGGTGACCCCATACAATGTGGCCCACCAGGCTCCTCTGTTCATGGGATTCTCTGGGCAAGAATACTAGAGTGGGTTGCCTTTCCTTTCTCCAGGGGATTTTCCTGACCCAGGAATTGAACCCAGGTCTCCGGCACTGCAGGCAGATTCTTTACCATCTGAGCCACCAGGGAAACCAGTCTACTTCCACCCGGTTCAAAAGCTCACCATCTCTTGTCGGAGTTTCAGGAAGAGCCTTCAACACATCTCTGCTTTCACCTTAGCCTCTTTCCCACCTCCTTCCCCTCCCAACTCCCCACCCCCCCCCCCAATTTTTTCAGCACGATAGCCAAACCAATTTCTTTCAATATAAGTATGACACTCTTCTATTCAAAACCTTCTGGGACTTCTGATTTTACTGAAAATAGAAGCTAAAACACTTACAATAGCCTTCATAGTCTTTTTATTCCTTTAAGGCTGTCCTTCTAATAAATCACAGCATATATGTCAAAACAATTTGCAGTCTCTGAAGACTAGCTAAGAGGCAATGAAACCATTCACTTCCAACTTTAACCTCCCATGGAGTTTGGACAAATTTCAAGTCAGTTTCCTATCTGTTGGGCTTCCCTGGTGGCTCAGATGGTAAAGAATCTGTTGGCAATGCAGGAGACCCAGGTTCAATCCCTAGGTCAGGGAAGATCCCCTGGAGAAGGGAATGGCCACCCCCTCCCATATTCTTGCCTGGAGAATTCCACGGACAGAGAAAGGCTACAGACCAGGGGACCTATCTGTTATTATTTCTGTGTTAGATTACAAGACGTGACTTTGGACCAGGCTCTCAAAGCTCTAGAAACCAACCTTTGAACACAGGTGACATCATGCACCCACATGGAATACCTCCAAAGCTCAGGGGTATCACCTTACTGTCAAGTCAAGGGAAAGAACAGAGCTGACTTCTGGTCTGAGCTCCAAAGAGACCACACTACAGTGTCAGGCCCCTGTGTCCATGTACTGCTGCTTTTCATTTGTCACTTGTCAAAATCCTGCCCACTAGCCATGGCTGACCTTCTATAACACTGCCTTCCTGGCTCCTTACCTAACCTATCCAGTCAAGAGTGGTTATTCCTTCCCTTGCCCCACCCCCATCCCCACCAAATTTCTCCTTCTCAGTTTTCCTCTTCTAAAACTATTGAGTAAGTCTGCTAAATACTGATAGATTGTCTTTTCTTGAAGACAAAATTAGTAACATTGGCTCATTGTAACATTAATGCTCAAGGCAAGTAGGGAAGAGATCCTTCAGAATTTCATAGTGGGGATTCAAGGCTGGTGAGACTTGTGAAATGGCCCACACTCCACAGAGTGTTGAGTGTGTTTCTCAATAAGTCTACTTTTTACCTAACTGCATGTGTCCACTGTCCCTGTCCCCCCAAAATAAAGTGTGATGAGAGAAGACCACACTTTCCTGTAGGGTAAAATACCTTTTCAGAGAGAGATTTGTTGTCCCTCCCTCCCCCTTGAGCCCTCACCCCAGCCCTGCCTCCTCCCGTCTCATTTCAGGGCATCGACTCTATTACGGTGTTGAAAACTGTAGATCAGACCAGCAGTTCCTCAAAGCAGGTCAGGGAGAGTCATCCAGCAGGATCATCTGGGTAAATTTTGAATACCTGGACTCCTGAGCTACTTCTCTAGAAGTCCCTACAAATTCAGATTAAGTACAAATTAAGATTAAGGCCCTGAGCCAGGACCTAGGTATAAGATTCAGCTTCAAATGATCAGCAAAGTTTGGCAGTAACTAACTTAGGGGTGAATTTTAATAGATTTTTAAGGAGGAAAAAAGAGGACTATAAATGCCAGCATGGCACAAGAGAGAAGTGATCTAGGTAGATGATGGATTTTCCAATTGAAGCTCATTTCATTTTTTAAATTAATTAATTTATTTAGATATGTCTTGGAGGTGGGGGAAAGTTTTGGTTTGGGCTTAGGTCACCACAGGGAATGAATGTGTGGGCCAAATATTACAATATTCTTTCCTTTGAAAGTTATATTTCTCAGGAAACATTAATAAATTGACATCCTAGTAACTATATGGCTTCCCAGGTGGTGCTAGTGGTAAAGAATCCACCTGCCAATGCAGGAGATGCAAGAGATGTAGATTCAATCCCTGGGTTGGGAAAATCCCCTGGAGTAGGAAGTGGCAACCCACTCCAGTATTCTTGCCTGCAAAATTCAATGGACAGAGAAGCCTAGCAGGCTACAGTCCATGGGGTAGCAAAGAGTCAGACATGACTGAGCAACTGAGCACTCAGTAACTATACATTAGCCTATGTGGGCTTGTTTACTGTGAGTCTATTTTAAGAGACACATCTGTTATCATTATGTTAACAAAATTACGTTTCTGAACCTGAAAATCTCCAGGCTTTGAGAGGACCTGGGAGAGCTTCCAGAGAAGGTAATGGCACCCCACTCCAGTACCCTTGCCTGGAAAATCCCATGAATGGAGGAGCCTGGTAGGCTGCAGTTCATGGGGCCGCTAAGAGTCAGACACGACTGAGCAACTTCACTTTCACTTTTCATTTTCATGCATTGGAGAAGGAAATGGGAGCTCACTCCAGTGTTCTTGTCTGGAGAATCCCAGGGACAGGGGAGCCTGGTGGCCTGCCATCTATGGGGTCGCACAGAGTCGGACACAACTGAAGCGACTTAGCAGCAGCAGCAGCAGCAGGGAGAGCTTCACCTCATTCAAAACCCATGTATTAGTAGCTAATGGAAACCGCTAAGTACCCTAACACCTTTTACCCATTCATATATAATTAATACATGAGAAATGATCAATAGGGAAGATCTGGAAACTTAGATACAGGTCTTGAATTTGGCCAGCTTGCTCTGTAATACTGGTCACTCACAAGGACCACTTGTATGCTCAACTCCTAGTCCCAGGTATTGTGCTTGGCATCTTACATACGTTTTCCTGTTCAATTATCCCACTAACCGTGCAAAAGAGTTGTTACGTAGCAGATACCGCCAGATTTCTACACCTTAACTGTTCTCTCCTTTGTCCATAGAAAGAGAGCCCCACTTTGATGTTAGGTTCTTGATACCTAGAGTGTATATAAAATGACTGGAACTCTAGCAGCTGTCTTGGACTCTAAAAGGACTTTAAGGAAAGAAGCCACTTGCCAAGGAGGCAACATAGAAATAACATCTGAGTTCCTGACACTAGAAGACACTATACATCCCCTGGATGGTCTCCTTCTGTAATTCTTTTACAAAAGAAAGAAATAAACCACTATAATTTTGGATTCTATTTTTATGTTGCCAAACATAATGTGAAGTGCCACAGAACTGGATTCTCATTTTAGATTTAGGAACCCAAGTACACAGAGGTTATATAATTTATCTGATATTACACAGCTAGGGAGTATTGAGCAGAAATACCTGGCAGTATGATTCTAAGGCCAATGTTCTTGAATATATGTTATAGGCTCTCCAAAAAAGAAAATTTTGCTTTTGTATTTGGTATAGAAGAAGAAAACTAGTTATCCATTGATGCTTTTTATATGCCAGGCATTGTGCTAGGTATTATCAGATATATTATCATGTTTTTTCTTTAAACTTGGGTTTCTCTGAATCTAAAAGTTAGGTGATTAAATTATTATTATTATTTTTTGTCATCTCTGTAAACCAAAACCAAAGATCTTTCCTACAGTTTGGCAGGGAGCACTTGCCAATCTACAGCCAATCGTTTCCCCAAGTCAGGCAGCTCCACAGGAGAAAGTGATCTCTTCATTTTTGATGAACACTCAGACATGAGATTCAAACAAGCCAAACGTGGTCTTGTCCTTGGCTTTCCTTTCAAAGTCACTCTTCTGCTGTGGAAGCAGTATTAAAACCTTAAGACCCATTGCAAACAGGATAAAGGATAATAGAAATAAATAGCTCTCCTGCCACAGGAAAGAAATGAAAAATGGAAGAGAAAGGCTCTTTTTCCCAAGCAGCAGCTTCGTATTACAAGGTTAAATAAAGAAGAAATGCCTGTACAACACAAACATATACATGCCACATAAAAATACAGCAAGTGAAAACTGAAACTAGACAGTTATGAAACACCAAACACCATGTTATACTTATAGTACAATTGAAGTGTTAAACATCAATGTAATTAATTAAGTAGTTGAAGTTTTAAAAAAGAAAAAAATGGTATTTAAACTTGAGATTAAAAACAGGACTTTCTTAGCTTAGAAGCAAGGAAAATATCACAAAGAGGGGGAAAAAAATCAACATATTTGATTATTTTAAAAAATTAAAAGAAATACAAATGACAAATAGGAAAGATTTGAGTTTTATGAGAAATGAAAGAATTATACATTTCAATGATAAATAATCATTTCTAACACATCAAGCAAACATATTTAAATGATAAATCTTAATGTTAAGCAAAAGATAATTAAACATGTCCTACTGAGGGCGGGGAAATAAAATGCATAGCATCTCAAGCAAGAATTTTGGCAATGACTTACTATTTACCCAAGAACTCAGACCAAACTGTCTATGTAAATATTTTTATTTTTTCAAATATTTTATCAGCCATGACCTTTGACTCTTTCTTTAAATAAAAACCACTCTTAAATTATAAATATTTGCTTTCACTGAAGATATTTATCTAATGAAATGCACAGCAGGCTCTGTAGATTTCCAGACATGATTTGGTAATGCTAGATTTAGCATGAAGTTTCCCAAGGGAGCTAATGAAAGTGCTTTGAAACCCTCGATAAGGTGAATGTTTTAGGATGATGGCTAGGGCAAGAGTCTCACGACTTCATTCACTCATCATTCAGCAAATGGTTTTGATTGTCTACTATGTGTAAGGTATAAAGGTAGACCCTGTGTATGTGATGGTGAACAGGAAACTTGTCAGTTGTCACCATCAAGGATCATCTAGTACAGTGATACAAATAGTAATCAATTTAGTACACAAAATAATGGGGACATTGCATTTGTAGAAATATTCATGTCTTGAATGAGGTTGCATGATACCCTGAGAGCAGATACTAGAGAAATGAGGCAATGACAAACCCTTTCATTTTGTTGTCAGTGTAATGGAAACTTTTATCCACAGATTTGACTCTTGATTTCAACTATTCCCCAACACAGTTGATGGTCTCTGTACTTTAGCTAATGAATGAGCCTTCCTCCCTGTGGCTTTGCTGTTCTCTCTTCAAGGCTTTGGAAATTTGTGAAAATCTCTGAATTCATCCCTTATGAATAGCAGGGGTCTATCCTACAACTAGTATTTCTATCCTTAGCATTAGAACTCTCTAGAAATTATGGTGTTTAAAGAAACCCCTGTCCTTAGTTGCCGTGAAATCAGTATCTGTCTTATTCACAGCTTTATCCTCTCTCTACAACTTGGCCCACCATATGCATTATACATAATTCTTTGTTGATGAGTTACTGGGATGGCTTATTTAGAAGAGCTATAAGAAGGTTCTGAAAAAATGACTTGCAGCTCTGTTAGTCAGAATTAGCTGGTGGGCTTAAGAAAGAGAAAAATAAAGAAAGAGAAAGAAAAAAGAAGCCAAGTCCACATGTGCTAACTCCAAAAAATATGGAACCAGAATCTCTAGGGATGGAACTCAAAAAACTCATATTTTTTATCAAATCCAGGTGATTCTGATGCAGTCTATTGGAAGTCCATATGAAGGAACATTTGAGGTGGTTAAAGGATCACTGGAGGCTTCCCTGGTGGCACAGTGGTAAAGAATCACCTGCAATGCAGGAGACCTGGGTTTGATCCCTGCATTGGGAAGACCCCAAGGAGGAGGGAATGGCTACCCACTCCAGTATTCTTGCCTGGAGAATTCTGTGGACAGAGGAGCCTGGAGGGCCACAGCCCATTGGGTTGCAAAGAGTCAGACATGACTGAAGCAGCTAAGCAGCAGCAGCAGCAAGGATCGTTGAGTATTACTCTCCTTTTATTTTATTATTTTGCTGACCATGACACTGTGATGAAATTGATGGGATACCATTGACACTAATGAGGTAACAAGGTAGAGGAGTGACCATATGAATGACCAGAAATGTATAGAAAAAGAAATAGAAAGGAACCTATTTGTATACAAGAAAGGCTAGACATAAATCATTTTTCAAAAATAGATAGTTATTGTCAAACTTTACATGACATCTATTTCTCCAATAATCAAATCATAAAATATATACTGCATGCCAATAAAGTTTCCTACCTATGCTGTGAGTGGCAAATCTGATTTTGTACCTCACATCCTAGGGTATTTAAATAGTGATATGGATACTTATGCAAATATATGACTGAGGAAAAAATATATGATGGGAAAAGAGGAAAGTAGAAAAGGTCTTAGCTTCCTTGAGCACTAGTTATAATGCTGGGTTTTTATGATGCTGCTCTTATTGTTTAATCAACAACTCATGTCCAACTTCCTGTGACCCCATGGAGTGTAGCCCACCAGGCTCCTCTGTCCATAGGATTTCCCAGGCGACAATACTAGAGCAGGTTGCCATTTCCTTCTCCAGGGGATCTTCCCGACCCAAGGATTGAACATGCATCTTCTGCATTGGCAGACTGATTCTTTACCACTGAGCCACCAGGGAAGCCCTTTTATGATACTGGGATATGTACAAATATCTCGTCTATGGCTGATTCATATCAATGTATGACAAAACCCACTGAAATGTTGTGAAGTAATTAGCCTCCAACTAATAAAAAAAAAATTAAAAAAAAAAGAATTTGATTATAATCACTTTAGACACGAGGAAATCAAGGTTTTAAAAATGAATTGAATTCTGAGATTGCTTCCTTCCTGAGTCTATGCTCCTGCCTCCAGTAGACTTATAACTAGGATGACACAGCCTGATTTTCCTCAGGACAGTCCCGATTTATGCCTGTTGATTCAGCATAATCTTTGACGGCATACACTTTCACCCTCAAAAATATTCCAATTTAGGTATTAATTATGTAGCCTCTAAGTATGGAACCCGAATATTAGATGTAAGTAGACTATAGATGTCAAAGATGGACCTCTGTGAGACATACTTTGGAGTCAGACACATCTACATTCTAATTCCTGCTCTTCCACTTAGTATTGTTGACGTTGTGTTGTTTAGTTGCTAAGTCATGTCTGACTCTTTTTTGACACCATGGACTGTAGCCCACCAGGCTCCTCTGTCTGTGGGATTTCCCAGGCAAGAATATTTGAGCAGGTTGTCATTTCCTTCTCCAGGGATTCTTCCCAAGCTGGAGACTGAACCCACATCTCCTGCGTTGGCAGGCAGATTCTTTACCACTGAGCCACCAGGGAAGCCCTTCACTTAGTTCAGGCTTGGCCAAAAAATTTGTTTGGGTTTTTCTGTAACATTTTACAGACAGAAAAACCCAAAGAATGTTTTGGCCAACTCAATAGTATTGTGTGTTGGTTACTGAAACTGGAATCTTGGGCCAGTTACTTTATCTGCCTAATACTCAGTTTCATCAACTACAAAATGGAAATAATAATGCCATCTTCCTCCTAGGACTGGGTGAAAATTGAAATTTCAGGAACAATATTTACATGACACAACATAAAGGATAAAGAAAATAGTTCCTCTCCAAGATGTAACAAGGACAGTTTGCAACTGTCTGTTGACCTTAAGTAATGGAATGAGACCCACACTTTTGAAAATGGACAGGGACAATCATTCAATCATGACATAGTTAATGCCTTGTGGGAAGCATTTTCGTTTCACATCACTGTTTTGTTCAACAGGTCTGAGTTACGGTTTCTTTCTGGAGAACCAGCATTTGACCGGGAGATGACAAGATGCACAGAGCCTTGTCTTTCTATCCAGTAGAAAATTACGTGGTTTCAACTGTCTGGTGTTCATCTCTTTGCAGCTTCCTTTTGTAATTTGTTTCGGGGTTTAAACAATATCGAATCTTTCAGTTTGGAGCCTTTCAGCAGCATGTCATGGACACGAGTAGGGAGATGAACTGGAGACTGGGATTGATACATACACACTACCAAGTGTGAAATAGACAGAGGTTGGAAGGTGCAGCAGAGCACCGGGAGCTCAGCTCAGGGCTCTATGGCCACCTAGAAGGCGGGCTCCAAGGGAAGGGATATGTGCATACATATATAGCTGGCTCACTTCACTATACTGCAGAAACTAACGCAACACTGCAAGGCAATTTTATTCCAGTTAACTAAACAAATAACAAAAGGCATGTTATCTGAGAGATGAAGTCTACCCGTCTAACGCCTGAAAGTTTTACAGCCTACCATTGAGCATACAGAAGCCAGCAAAAGAAGGGCAAGCATTAGGCACCATTTTATTCTCTCCAAATGATTGTCAGTTTAGTATATGTGTTGCCTAAACGAGCACTGATTGTCAGTTTCAGTTCAGTTCAGTCGCTCTGTTGTGTCTGAATCTTTGCGACCCCATGAACCGCAGCATGCCAGGCCTCCCTGTCCATCACCAACTCATGGAGTCCACCCAAACCCATGTCCATTGAGTCGATGATGCCATCCAACCATCTCATCTCTGTCATCCCCTTTTCCTCCTGCCCTCAATCTTTCCCAGCATCAGGGTCTTTTCCAATGTCAGCTCTTCATATCAGGTGGCCAAAGTATTGGAGTTTCAGCTTCAACATCGGTCCTTCTGATGAACACCCAGGACTGATCTCCTTTAGGATGGACTGGTTGGATCTCCTTGCATCTGAGGGACTCTCAAGAGTCTTCTCCAACACCACAGTTTAGGTATTACTAAATTTAGCATATGAGAAATATCAACGTAGGTCTCAGCCTTCCTCACTTTTTACCTCTCACAACTGGCCTTTTTGTTGATCTGAGCTCAACTTCATTTTACCCTACGTGCTTAGTTTCAGGGCAACAATCAAAATGATTGTGATCCCATTCCCAGACCAGTCAAGGCTTGAGGACTAGCTGTAGGACACCAATCAGGCCAATGAGATCCTTAAACATCTTTCCATGCAATATCCTCACTAAGGAAATGGCAACCCACTCCAGTATTCTTGCCTGGAGAATCCCATGGACAGAGGAGCCTGGCAGACTATAGTCCATTGGGTCACGAGAGTCGGACATGACTGAGCCACTGCACCATCACCACCACCCCTGCCACAGCTGTCTATCCCTTGGTCCATTAGCATACTTCCAAAGGCAAACACTGGTAGGTGTCAGCTCCACATGGCTTACACTAGAAGGAAATGCACGATCCTACCCAGCAAGACATCCAGGGGACTGTGAGCTTCTCTGAGGAGCTATCTTCCTCCCTGAGAATTTTCTCCTTGCATAATTATTAATAGTAAGATGACTTTAGCCAAGTGTGCCATCTAGATACACCAGTGCCCAGAAGAAGAAAGGGAATGTGTCTTCCTGGAGTGCCCTCTTTCTGCAGATAACCCTTTCCCAGAGCCCGTAGATGACTTCCCTTAGAGCTGGTGGGTTTGAATTATTCTCACATGGGCTCCTCAAACCTTAACTGGCATGGAAATGGGATTATGGTTATTTCCATTATTGCCTCAAGACAAAATGTTTAGGGTAGAATGGAGTGGAAAAGTAACCACAGGACCGCTACCATCCTCTTCACTTTCATTCTTCAACACTATCGAAATTTGTTTTTTATGTGCTGTGTCTACCTATCAACTTATCACTGTGATTTTAGACTCTACCACAGAGCTGTGTGTTAATTTGTGCTAAATCGCTTCAGTCGTTTCTGACTCTCTATGACCGTATGGACTGTAGCCTGCCAGGCTCCTCTGTCCAAGGGATTCTCCAGGTAAGAATACAGGAGTGGGTTGCCATTCCCTCCTCCAGGGGATCTTCCTGACCCAGGGATCGAACCCATGTCTCTTGCGTCTCTACACTGTCAGGGGGTTCTTTACCACTACCACCACCTGGGAAGCCCCAGAGTTATCACACAATAAATATTTGTTGAGTGATTATTTTGATGTTATCTGCAATAAAGGCCACTTCCTAACTGAAAGAATTTTTATGACATTTGACATTCAGATGGGTACCATTACTCTTAGCTGGTAGCAAGCCAAGAAAATGAGGCCACAAATGCATTAAAAAAGAAAAAAAGAAAACAATGGGATAACAGGTAATCAACCCCATGCTGAGGGACGTAATGCAGACTGCCCACAGAGGAGTCTTCCGAGATAGCGGCTCTAAGGACGAGGATGTTGTTTTTTCCTGCAGGTCATTCAGTTTGAGTCTGTATTTATTTATTGGCAAATGAAGCTACAGGACAGAATGGAAATGGCCTGGGTCTCATAGTGAGGCTTGGCCTGCAGGTCTGCTGAGTGCCTGTCTCAGACATTTTGGTACTTACTCTAGCATTCACTCTGAACCTTAGTTTGCTTATCTATAAAGTGGGAAAATCATAGTTATACAAAGACTGCACACCTAACAGTGGATCTATCCACAACCAATTGCGATTAACCAGGGTCATGTTAAAAAGCATTTTTCCTGTGAGTTACGTAGGTTCTAGATAATTGACTTTACTCACTCCCACCTTTTCCCCCGTGCTTGCTTCTGAGTCTTCTGATTTTGCATCCATTTAATTTTTTTAATTCAATATTTAATTTTTCTAGCCTTTGATCAAAAGTGTCCTTGGGGATTCTACTTTGACTCCCCCTTCTTAGGATTGATGATGAGATAAATTACCCTCTGGAAAACACTACCTGAGTCAAAACATCCCTGACACTGGTTTTCTGTGCCCCACCCTCCTGGGTAAGTTAGTTTAAGCTGATATGGGGGCTAGACTCAGGCAAAGTCAGGTATGGAATTAATGTTTGTGGCAGCTGTTATAAACATGAAAGCAGTAGGTCTTACACCCCAGTGGGCATCAGAATCACCCAGAGGGCTTGCTAAAACTTTAATTGCTGTGGCTCATCCCCAGAAGTTCTGATTCAGTCAGTCTGGAGGGAGGCTTGAGAACTTACATCTCTATTGAGTCCTGTAGCAGGTGACACTGATCCTGCTTCCTGGGAAAGCAGGGAAAGCAGTTCCTGGGAACTGCTGTTCTTAGGACCCTACAGATGTTCATGGTAGCTGAATAAGGAGCAGCCAAGTTGGTCTCGAGAGGCTCTCTCCTCTCAGTTCAGTTCAATCACAGTCGCATCAGACTCTGCAACCCCATGGACTACAGCACATCAGGCTTCCCTGTCCATCACCAGCTCCCGGAGTTCACTCAAACTCATGTCCATTGAGTCTGTGATGCCATCCAGCCATCTCATCCTCCATCGTCCCCTTCTCCTCCCGCCTTCAATCTTTCCCAGCATCAGGGTATTTTCAAATGAGTCAGCTCTTCACATCAGGTGGCCAAAGTATTGGAGCTTCAGCTTCAGCATCAGTCCTTCCAATGAATATTCAGGACTGATCTCCTGTAGGATGGACTGGTTGGATCTCCTTGCATTCCAAGGGACTCTCAAGAGTCTTCTCCAACACCATAGTTCAAAAGCATCAATCTCTCCCCTCAAGTTTAGTTAAATCAGCAAACAGGTAAGTATGTGCCATGCATAGGTTTACAAAGGTGAAACAATATTCCCTGCCCTCAGGGAGCTTACAGTTTAGAAAAGTGAACATGTGAACAGATGTTGTCCAGCACACAAAGAAAGTCTGTGCTATAAGTATGCACAGGGTACTGTGGGAGAGTGGATGAGGGGAGAAAACCTAGAAATCAGGGGTGGGGGTGGTCAGGAAAGGCTTCCTGGAGGAGAGATGGCTTAGTTGTCTCATTAAGCTCACGGTATAGCTTAGTTGTGGGAGGTATATGAAAGTAGCCCCTGTACCAAGAGAATTAAGAACGGACGTGGTGAGGGTGTGTGAGAGGTGGGTGCACAGCAGAAGCATCACCAGTCAGCCTGGGACATTCTGAAAGGCTTCTTGGAACATGAAGTTTGTGATTCCGGCTTAAGAAATAAACAGGATTATCTCAGGCAGAAAAGATTCCGGAGGGAACAAGTTATCAAGATAAGGAAGAGCCACATGACTTTAAGGAAAGTGAATAATCAGTCTAGGGAAGGTAGAGTGTACGTGATGTCAAGCATGCATTGGAAAATGAGAACTGAATGCTGTGTATGGAGCAGATCATGAAGGGTTTCAGGTTCTAGATTAGTAAGCTTGGATACCGTTCTCTATGTAGAGAGCATGGTGAACAGGACAGCTTATTCCCTACTTATAACTATCACTTGTTACTCAGATACGGCAGGTCAGCCCTGTTCTACAGTGCTGTTCTGGGCCTACAGTTATCTGCCCCAGAAGCAGTGTGGAAGACAGACACATCTGCGATCTCACGAGCCTTGTGACGGAATGAGGGAGTGTGGAGGGCAGTCGTCGAGCGTCACAGCACTAGAAACAGTAGGACTCAGTAACTGAAAGTCAGAGAAAAAGAGAAGGGAGAGGACTCTGATTTTCAAGTTGGATTGTTTGGAAAATGATGATGTCCTAAACCACTTAAACAATGCTAGAGTCGGTATGACTGAGTAACTGACTGGATTTGGAAAATTAAAGAAAAAGGGAAGGCAGATGACTCTAATATTCAAGTTAGATTGTTTGGAGAAATGGTGATGTCCTAAACCACTTTAGTTGCTGGCCATTTTGACCTGGCATAAGCTCCCAAGGTGAGCTTATTATAAGCAGAGTAACAGCTAACAGGTTATTGAGCATCCATAGTGCCAGGCGCTAGTTATCTCACTTCCTATCCGTAATAGTATTGATGAGCCGGGGACTATTTTCATCCCCATTTTACAGAAGAGGAAAGTGATACCAGAGCTTTTAACCAAGGTCACATGGCCAGTAAGTGGTAGAGGTAAGATTTGAATACAAACAACCTAGACCAAAGTCTTTGCTCTAGTCAGCATTTCTTTGCCACAGCTAATTCTTGTCTTACAGAATACTTCCCTTTGCCTAAGGAATACAGCCAGCTCTCAGGAAGGGCTGAAAATTGGGAAGGGAAACGGATGGGAAAAAAAGTGGTCTTCATCTTTTCCCTGGTGGCTCAGCTGGTAAAGAATCCTCCTGCGATGTGGGAGACATGGGTTCGATCCCTGGGTGGGGAAGATCCCCTGGAGAAGGGAAAGGCTACCCACTGCAGTATTCTGGCCTGGAGAATGTCATGGATTTTATAGTCCATGGGGTTGCAGAGCAGACATGACTAAGGGACTGTCAACAAACAACATCTTTTATAGCCACCTGGTGGAGTAAGGGGATACTGCAGGAACCTGTCTACTCAGTTCCCAAGGTTATGACTGAGTTCTAGGGTCTCTGGCTCTTTCTCTCTTAATTTTATTCTTATTTTTTACTCTTATTCTCTTTCTAGATGCCAAATGCCTGGCAGAAGAATTCTAACTTGGGACTTCCCTGTTGGTTCAGTGGTTAAGACATCACCTTCCAATGCAGGGGTGTGAGTTTGATCCATGATTGGGAGAGCAAAGATCCCACAGGCCTCGTGGCCAAAAAAGCAAAACAGAGCAGAAACAACAAATTCAATACAGACTTTCAAAAATAGTCCACATTAAAGAAAAAAACTTAACAAAAATAAAATTTTTAAAAAAGAGAATTCTAACTGAACTACAAATTCAGTAAATGACTAACCCAATTGTGATTTAGTCACTGGGGTCTGGGAGGGCTTGAGGGACCATCTCTGTATATAAGAGGCATTTTATCCCTTAAGAATCACTGTAAATTGTAAAGTGTTCCAAAATTTTCTATCATCAAATATCCCTGGACTTCAAATGTAATAGACCCGATTTTAGATCTGCTTTATACAAATGTCATTAAACAAGTAGTTTGTTCTCTCTGGGTTTTGATTTCCTCAAAATTAAAGTCTCCATAAATATCCTTGCCCAGCCCAACTCACAGGTTGATTGTGATGGGCTGAACAGAACAACTTCTTCTCTTCCTAGGGTCAGCTTATCTCACGTAAGCACTATTTTAAGCCTTTTACGTATTATTGACGTCACTTTCTCATTAACCCTATGAGATGGGGGCTGATTTATTCCCATTTCAAAAATGGAGAAATTGAGAAACAGAGAAGAAAAACTTGCTCAAGTATACAGCTGTGAGCAATGGAATACAGCTTTTGAGGCCACGTTCTCAACAAGTCCTAACATGGATGTGACAACACTTAGAAATCAATAAAGTATGACTCAGACGTAAGAGACTCTCATTACTCTCAACCACTGAATCTGAGTGCCGAAAAACAGTGCTATGGTCAGAGGATCAAACAATTGAAATATAATTGAGCATTCGGATCTTTGTTTATACAAATTTTTCATACTCTGGTATTGTCCTATTTTGGTAGTTTCAGGAAAGAAATGTTTTCAATTTTGGCTCAAATTATTCCAAGGGAGTCTTTCGGGAAGCACTGTGTTTGGCATTTGTGATAAATATTTTGATGCCTCTCTCAGAAATTTTGGTTTTGCTCAGTATCACGGTTCATAAAATTTATGTGATTTATTGCTGCTTTGGGACCTCAGCCTCACTCAGTTCTAGTTCCAGAGTAAAGTCCCATGACCAAAGGAAAGGAGAGCGTGAGAAAAATGGAAAGACTGACTGAGTCAAGGAGCAGAGAGCCAAAAGACTGTGGCAGGGAGCCAGGGAGGGGAGGGGATCGTCATCATTTCCCAAAGGAACATGCTTTCTCGAAAAAGAGTAATCAAGATGCTTTTATTTATAGGAGAGCTGCCAAATGAAGAGAAGAGGGTGAGGGCGTTGTCAGGATACAGTAGGGCTCAAAGACTGGTGGAGAGGCCCCCTGGATGCCAGGATGGAGCTCTGAGAAAAAGGCAAGGGTGTTGACCAGAAGCCCACCACTAATGTGATCGTAGGCACAGTCTGCCTCTTTCTTTTCTGCATTTAACTAATTCCATGTAGGAAAGAGTGGGAAATGGGAGGTTTCTTTGATTCGTAGACTCATTTATGCAACAGGTATTAATTGAACGTCTCTTATGTGGCAGATCTTGTGCTGGGATGTGCAGACCTGAATGGAGGGATGGAGAATCTGCATACGTAGGAGGAGAGACATGATAGACAAGGTAGAAGACGCAAAACTGAGATGAGGCCAGGAGATATGGAGAAGCCTGAAAGTCAAGCAATAAACTTCATCAATAAGGATGAAATAAATTTTTTAAAACAAAGCCTTTAACTTTTTATTTTGTATTGAGAGTCCCTTGGACTGCAAGGAGATCCAACCAGTCCATCCTAAAGGAAATCAGTCCTGAATATTCATTGGAAGGACTCATGTTGAAGCTGAAACTTCAATACTTTGGCCACCTGATGCAAAGAACTGATTCATTGGAAAAGACCCTGATGCTGGGAAGGATTGAAGGTGGGAGGAGAAGGGGACGACAGAGGATGAGATGGCTGGATGGCATCACCGACTCAATCGACATGAGTTTGGGAAAACTCCAGGAGTTGGTGATGGACAGGGAGGCCTGGTGTGCTGCAGTCCATGGGGTCTCAAAGAGTCAGACATGACTGAGCAACTGAACTGGTTGGGGTATAGCCAATTCCCTTCACAATCACTGCCTTGTCATGATGAAGAGGCTCACGTAACTGAATAAAGCTATCGGCCATGCTGTGTAGGGCCACCCGTGATGGATGGGACATAGTGGAGAGTTCTGACAAAACATAATCCACTGGAGGAGGGAATTGCAAACCACCCCAGTATACTTGCCATGAGAACCTCATGAACTGCATAAAAGGACAAAAAGATATGACACATCCCCCAGAATTGTCAGAAGGTGTCCAATATGCTACTGGGGAAGAACAGAGGAGAACTACTAACAGCCCCAGAAAGAATGAAGTAGCTGGCCCAAAGCGGAAATGATGATCAGTTGTGGATGTGTCTGGTGATGAAAGTAAAATGTGATGCTGCAAAGAACAGTATTGCAAAGGAACTTGGAATGTTAGGTCCATGAATCAAGGTAAATTGGATGCGGTCATCAGGTCAATCAGGACTTTCTCCTGAAAGTCCCTTGGACAAAAAAGAGATCAAACCAGTCAATCTTCAGGGAAATCAACCCTGAACACTCTTGAAAGGAGTGATGCTGAGCTCAAGCTCCAAAGCTCACAAAGCTCAAGCTCCAGTATTTTGGTCTCCTGATGCAAACAGATGACTCATTGGGAAAGTCTCTGATGCTGGGAAAGATCGAGGGCAGAAGGAGAAGAGGGCATCAGAGGATGAGATGGCTGGATGGCATCACCAATGCAATGGACATGAACTTGGATAAACTTCAGGAGATGGTGAGGGGCAGGGAGGCCTGGCATGCTGTAGTCCAGGGGGTCACAAAGAGTCTGACACGACCGGGCGACTTCACAACAACATAGCCAAATAAAAACGTTGTGATAATTTCAGGTGAGCAGCAAAAGGGACCCAGCCGTGCATATCCATGTATCCATTCTTCCCAAACTCCCCTCTCGTCTAGGCTGCCACATAACTTTGAGCAGAGTTCCCTGTGCTATACAGTAGGATCTATTTGTTTATCCATTTTAAATATAGCAGTGTGTACATGTCCGTCCCAAACTCCCTAACTATCCCTTCTGCCTGGCAACCATACGTTCGTTCTCTAAGTCTGTGAGTCTCTTTCTGTATTGTAAATAAGTTCATTTGTATCATTTCTTTCTAAGTTCCACATATAAGGGACGTCATGTGATATTTCTCCTTCTCTGTCTGACTTCCTTCATTCAGTATCACAATCTCTAGGTCCAGGATAAACCAAATTTCAACTACAGTTTATCTTTGTGCAGCAGATTGAAGGGTCAAACTCTGATACAGGTGTAAACCCTGACCTAGACAGCTGTTTGCCAAGAGGATATTTAAGTGTTTGCTCAGCCAAAACTGTGGGCAAACATATTCTAGTAGAAAAGGTTGTGGCTGGGTAGACACAATACACTATTCAATACCATTCCCTAACCATGAATAATTGTGCATTTATGTAAAGGTGGCAAAGTAGCACAAGGCAAATTACTTTCCTGCACAAAATTTGAGCTTTGTTTTGAATGATTGGAGTATCGTAAAACAGAGTTAAAGGAGAAATTGGTTGACTAATAAAACACTTTATGATGCAGTGAAGATAGCAGATAGCATAAAAACTTGGAGAAAATGAAGTCAAATGACCAGAGTAGAATAAGAGGTTTCCCCATGGGAGTCTGACCAGGCTCTAGACCTGGAAGGATTGCTGTGTTTGGAATGGGATACGACAAGCCCATTCCATGTAGGAAAAGAGTGGGAAAGGGGAGGTTTCTGTGATTTGTAGATTCATTTATGCAACAGGTTATTATTAATTGGACTTCTCTTATGTGGCAGATCCTGTGCTGGGAAATGCAGATATGAAGGGGTGTGCCATCCATTCTTTATCAGTGGATGGGTGGAAAATCTGCACACAGGAGAGAGGTGCTAGAAAAAAAGAAGATGCAAAATTGAGATGAGGGCGGGTGTCACAGAGAATTTGAAAGCCAAGCCACAGACTTGTGGGAAAGAGACAATTATCAGAGGCGCTTAAATCAAGAAATGTCAATGATGAAATTGGCGATTAAAGAACATGAATTGAGCTGAGACGTATGGCCAGGAGAAGCCAGCCAGAGGAATATGGCCACAGACTAGGCATGAATTACTGAGACCTGGTCCAGGGTGTTGGCACAGCGCAGAGAGGAAAAAGACCAGCGCAGATGATATTCTAAAGGAAGAAGACAGGAGAGGGTATGTCCGTGATGCTTCTGAGCACTTCCTGCCGTGACTGGAGGTGGTGACTGGTCAGAGACTGAGGAATTGGATGGAAGAGTGTGTTCGGGCAGCCTCCTAAATGTGATGTGTTGCTAACAGAAAGTAGTAAGTCCTTAAAGCCCCAGTTACACCTCCATTAATGACATGGGTCAGGGTATTGCTTTTCCTGTTCCTTTCTATTTTTTTTCCTAACTCATTTTTGGTACAGGATTTCCAGTGGATGCAGAGAAAAGAAACAGGCCTAATGTCAGGCTTCTTCACATCTTTAGGGGAATGACAAGACGGCCCTTATAAGTCCTTGTTAAGAGGAAGGCTGCCCTGAGTTGAAGTGTCCCTGTGTGGAACAGCTGGCTGTTTCCTCTGGAACACACGATCCTTTCTCTGGCACATTGATTCTTGCCCCAGGCTCCTTTCAGCAGAGGCCATCACACTGAGCTAATGGCTCTGGCAGAGCAGGTGAGAGGGGTGGGGAACAATGCCCAGTTACCTAGGATGAGTGCCAGCCTCATTTTACTCCACCCCCAGCCATGAAATTAAAAGATGCTTACTCCTTGGAAGGAAAGTTGTGACCAACCAGATAGCATATTAAAAAGCAGAGACATTTCTTTGCCAACAAAGGTCCGTCTAGTGAAGGCTATGGTTTTTCCAGTGGTCATGTATGGATGTGAGAATTGGACTGTGAAGAAAGCTGAGTGCCAAAGAATTGATGCTTTTGAACTGTGATGTTGGAGAAGACTGTTGAGAGTCCCCTTGGACTGCAAGGAGATCCAATCAGTCCATCCTAAAGGAGATCAGTCCTGGGTGTTCATTGGAAGGACTGATGCTGAAGCTGAAACTCCAGTACTTTGGCCACCTCATGCGAAGAGTTGACTCATTGGAGAAGACCCTGATGCTGGGAGGGATTGGGGGCAGGAGGAGAAGGGAACAACAGAGGATGAGATGGCTGGATGGCATCACTGACTTGATGGATGTGAGTTTGAGTAAACTCTGGGAGTTGGTGATGGACAGAGAGGCCTGGTGTGCTGCAATTCATGGGGTCACAAAGAGTCAGACATGACTGAGCGACTGAACTGAACTGAAAGGAAAAGTTTGTTTGCCGCTCACCCACAGGGTAAGGCATGCTTCAAGAGTACAGCATCAAGGACATATATCCAGACTAGAGCAGAAAAGTTCATTTCTGCTAACTAGAAAAAATTAAATCAGAAGTGTCTTACTTACTAGAAAAAAATAAAAATTGAAAGTGTACTGTGTGTGTCTGCTTAGTTGCTCTGTCATGTCAGATTCGCTGTGACCCCGTGACTGTAGGCCGCCAGGCTCTTCTGTCCGTGGGCATTCTCCAGGCAAGAATCCTGGAGCAGGGTTGCCATACCCTCCTCCAGGGGATCGTCTCCACCCAGGGATCAACCCCAAGTCTCCTGCATTCCAGGCAGATTCTTTACCATCTGAGCTTACTCACTGCCAAAATGCTACCTTTCTTGCACCCAAATGTTTCCAATTTTTAAGCCTCTTTCTTTGGCCAAAAACGAAGACTGTAATGCCATGTCCCTTCCGATCTCTATTGTAAAAACCCTGTTTTCCACCAGAAAGCGAGTTGACTGTCTTCCCAGAGAGCCTAACCCAGAAAATCTATCCCAGAGGCAGTGTCTGGGGACAACCAGGGCTGTGTGTATGCATCCCCCAGGAGTTCACTATCAGTGGAATTTTACTTTTTGAACAGAATAATTTTAACAGAATCGGGAAACATGACAGGCTGTGACTGACACCAAATAAATCTTGTTGAAAGAGAGGAAATTCAATCCTGTTGATGTCAAATTTTTGGATGACATATCTCAAGTGGGATCTTGAGTCCGTAAAGAAGTTTATGGAGTTTAGGGAGTGATTGTGTTTCACTTTACAGTAAGCCCTCCCTCTTATACCATCTCATTCTTAGAGTGAAGTAAGTAATCTATTCACGGTGGTCTCTCCATCATCAGGGGTAAAACAACCTTAACCCATCTTGAGTGTATCCAGTAACTGCAACTTTGTTAACACCTTACCAAGCTCACTGAAAGGAAAAGTATGAACTTTACTACTTGAGACTCTCCATAGACCAACCCCACAATCATTATTCCTCATCTGTATTCTGTACACAGGCTGTGTCTTACCATCTTTCCATATTTGTTCATATTCTTCCTGCTGCCTGGAAAACACTCGCCTCTTGATTCCAAATATAAACATGCAATCTTTATTTTAAAATTGGAAGTGTGAACATGGGGGGAAAAGGGGAGAATTGCCATTTACCACCTTCCGGACACAATGCTGTATGCTTTGTGTAATTAAAACAGAAGAGAAGAGGGCAGGGCACAACCTTTAAAGGATGATATAGCCATGCGTGTGTACATGCTAAGTCACTTCAGTTGTGTCCAACTCTGTGCGACCGTATGGGCTGCAGCCTGCCAGGCTCCTCTGTCCAAGGGATTCTCCAGGCAAAATACTGGAGTGGGTTTCCATGCCCTCCTCCAGTGGATCTTCCCAATCCAGGGGTCTAATCAGTACCTCTTAAGTCTCCTGCATTGGCAGGTGGGTTTTTTACCACTAGTGCTACCTGGGAAGCCCAATATAACTGTAGGACATAAAAATTGATTAGAACCAACTAGGTCCAAAATAGTGGAAGATTTGACTTCTGGTAGACCTTGGGCCTTGTCATATGCTCATCGTGATACATTAGCATGCTAAATGACACACCACTAGTGCCATGACAGTTCTGAGAGGAGAGTGAAGTCACTCAGTCATGTCCGACTCTTTGCAATCCCATGGACCGTAACCTACCAGGCTCCTCTGTCCGTGGGATTTTCCAGGCAAGAGTACTGGAATGGGCTGCCATTGACAGTTCTGAGGCTAACCATAAATGGTCAAAAAGTGAGTGGTGGCCCAATTCTTGGGAATTCCCACCCTATCCCCCCAAATAATTGGAATAATACTCCCACTTATTAACCTATGAAATTACCCAGCCTGTAAAAACAAACCACTCCATACTTCAGGGGTCTCTCTCTCTCACCTTCTGAGATGGCCCACACTCTGTCTATGGAGTGTGTTTCTCTCTAAATAAATCTGCTTTTTACCCATCACTTCATCTCAGAATTCTTTCACAATGAAGCAAAAATCTTAAATTCACCAGCAACATAGTTATCTCATGTAATCCCACCAACGCCACCGTGCTAATATCCCCATTTTAGAAAGGAAGAGGATGAGGCTTGTTGAGCTAGAATAGCTTTTCCTGATGTAGCAGCTACGAATCAAAACCAATGTGTCCAAAGCTTGAGCCCTCAATCTCTTTGATGCTGTTTCCTGACATTTATTAGCCTGTGCCTGGAAGCAGCTGAATCTGCTTCCTGACCTGGCTCTGCTGGAAGTCACTGATTGCATCCTTGCTTTCCTCCTCATCACCAAATTCCCTTCCCCACCACCATCTCCTTGAATACAGAGCCTCTGCAGAAGGCACCTTTATACTCGGATTCCTCTCTCTCTCTCTCTTTTTTTTCATCAGTATCCCCAGACACTCACATGAGTCCATCCTTACTTGATTCCTAGGGTTGTGCTGTTCCAAAGGCCTACCCAAGGGAGGCCCCAGACTAAAACCCATCTGACCATATTTGAAAAAATTAATAGCTAGTGAGTGTCAGCTTTGTGGTTTTAAGAACATGAGTCCCCAGAATTTTTTTTTTAATTTTACATATTTATATGTTCATGTATTTATAGTAAATACATAAGAAAGTGCATATCAGTAGTGCAGGCTGAACGCACAGATGTGTAACCAACAACCTCGAAGCCACCCTCATGCTTCCTTTTAGCCTCTGCCTCCCAGAAAGAGGGACACTCAGCTTCTCAGGTTCTAGATCTCTCTTTCTATGACTTGTGTAAGCTGGATAATAACAGTGAATACTCTTTGTGTCTGCCTTCCGTCAGTTAACACTGTCTGTGACATTCATCCATGCGGCTGGAACATACGCAGGTCATTCTTATTGCTGTTTAGTTTAGCACTCTTTTGCTTAGCTTTCTGCTCTCAGAAATGATGAAAACACTTACAAAGGTTAGAAGAATCCCATCTATCAAATTTGCAATATTTAATATATAATTAGATTTTCTAAATTTTTAAATTATACTTTTTCCTGGTCCAGCTTTATTGAGATATACTTGACACAAAAGAATTTCATATATTTAGGGTATAAAATGTGGTATTTTGATGTATATAAAACATTGTGAAATGATTACCACAGTCAAGCTAATTAACATATCCACCACCTCACACAGTTATGATTTTTGTGTGTGGGAGTGTGTGTGTGTGTGTGTGTGTATGGTGAAAACACTTAAGATCAAATCTCTCAACAAATTTCAGGTATACAATACAGTATTAACTATAGCCATCAAGCTGGACATTAGATTACCACAATGTATATTCAAAAAGAACCTTTGTGCACTTTGATAAATATCTCCTAACTTCTCTCCACCCCTACCTCAAGTCCTAGCAACCACCATTCTACTTTCTACTTTTAAGAGTTCAACTCTTTTAGATTCCACATATAGGTGAGATCATGCCGTATTTATTTTTCTGTGTCTGACTTATTTCACTTAGCATAATGTCCTCCAGGTTTATCCATGTTGCCCCAAATGCTGTTGCACGATTTCTTTCTTTTTGAAGGCTGAATACTATTTCATTATATACACAAACACATATTTTCAGTTAGTGGATTATACGTAGTTAGAAATTAATGAAATCATACTGTTTAAATATTCATTTACTTGTTCAAAGATCATTAATTAAAAGTTTCCTCTGTGCTGGAGAAATAGCACATATTTCATCCCACTATTATAATCTTTCTTTTTTGCCCTCACTGTTATGACCCTCAGAGCACTTTGCTTCCCTCATAGCTCAGTTAGTAAAGAATCCACCTGCAATGCAGGAGACCCTCATTCGATTCCTGGGTCAGGAAGATCCCCTGGAGAAGGGATAGGCTACCCGCTCCAGTGTTCTCGGGTTTCCCTTGTGGCTCAGCTGGTAAAGAATTGCCTGCAATGTGGGAGACCTGGGTTCAGTTCCTGGGTTGGGGAGATCTCCTGGAGAAGGGAAAGGCTACCCTCTCCAGTATTCTGGCCTGGAGATTTTCATGGACTGTACAGTCCATGGGGTTGCAAAGAGTCAGACACAACTGAGTGACTTTCACTTTCAGAGCACTTTGGTTCTGTATTAATGAGAACAAACATTTAAATGAGAATTATGCAAGTACCAGTAAATCCTTGATAAGAAATTACTTTAATAATCCCATTTGTTGTTGTTCAGTCACCGAGTCGTGTCTGACTGTAACTCCATGGACTGTAGCACACCAGGCTTCCTTGTCCTTCACTATCTCCTGGAGTTTGCTCAAACTTAGGTCCATTGAGTAAGTGATGCTATTTAACCATTTCATCATCTGCCGCCCCCTTCTCCTTTTGCCTTCAGTCTTTCCCAGCATCAGGGTCTTTTCTAATGAGTTGGCTCTTTGCAGTAGATGACCCAAGTATTGGAGCTTCAGCTTCAGCATCAGCCTATCCAGTGAATATTCAGGGTTGATTTCCTTTAGGATTGACTGGTTTGAGCTCCTTGCAGTCCAAGGGACTCAGGAGTCTCAAGCACTATAATTTGAAAGCATCAGTTTTTTGGTGCTCAGCCTTCTTTATAGTCCAACTCTCATATCTGTACATGATTACTGGAAAAACCTTAACTTTGACTATAGGGACCTTTGTCAGCAAAGTGATATCTCTATTTTTAATATGCTATCTAGGTTTGTCAAAGCTTTCCTTCCAAGGAGCAAGCATGTTTTAATCTCATGGTTGCAGTCACCATGCACAGTGATTTTGGAGCCCAAGAAAATTAAATCTGCCACTGCTTCTACTTTTCCCCTTCTATTTGCATGAAGTGACAGGATCAGATGCCACGATCTTAGTTTTGTAATATTGTTTTAAGCCAGTTTTTAACTAATTAACCCAAATTAATTTCTTGATCAGTTTTCTATAGTACACTTACTATATTTCTAATTTTTCATGTGAATAAAATATTGAAATTGAAAAAAGTTTACAAGAATCTCACATGAATATTGTCTTAAGGGAAAAGAAGCTTAAAGTTTAGAGCTTCATAGGACGTCTGGACCATTTGGCCCAATATTTTTCGAACACTTTTGCATCCAACTAACACTTAGTGATGGTGTGCCCATGGGCAAGTCAACTGACCTTATCTGTAAAGTGGAGATGATTCCTAGTCCAGAGAGTTGCAACCCAGATTACAAATCATGATATTTGTGCAAATTCCAAGTAGTATGCTTGACATACAGTAGAGACTCAAATTTATATATATTTCAAATATAAAAGTAGGTAACTGTGTTTGTATGACCAACCTCACTCCAGACTTGTGACCATCACTGTAAATTACCAGTTAAAGCAGAGAAGTAGTATGAATGTGCTATAAAGAAAATTTGTCTTCATTTCTTAATACTTGAGGTTTATTACTAACCTCCCCTCTTCCTACCCTGATACTGGGAAAGACTGAGGGTAGGAGGAGAAGGAGGTGACAGAGGATGAGTTGGTTGAATGGCATCACTGACTCAATGGACATGAGTTTGAGCAAACTCCAGGAGACAGTGAAGTATAGGGAAGCCTGACGTGCTGCAGCCCATGGGGTCGCAAAGAGTCAGGCATGACTGAGCAACTGAAAAACAACAGAACTTCCTACCTAAGGCTTAACATTTCCTGCCTTAATACTATTATCTGTTAAATGGGGGTATTTTACATATATACCACATAGACTTTTGGTAGTAACATTATGCATGCAGAAGTTCTTTGTAAAATAAAATGCTTTAAAAATCCAAATGATTCATTTTACTATAGAAAAGACTACAGAGAAACACTATGGCATCACTTAGGGGAGAAGCCAGAGGGTTTTCTCTTTTTGCTATTTATTTTTGGCTATATGGGTCTTCGTTGCTGTGCAGGGCCTTTCTCTAGTTACGGTGAGTGGAGGCTGCTCTCTAGGCGCGGTGCACAGGCTTCTCCTTGGGAGGCTTCTCCTGTCACAAAGCTTGGGCTCCGCGGCGCAGGCTCCGTGGTCGTGGCCCACGGGCTTAGCTGTGAGAGAGGCAATTCCTAGGCAGGTTGATAGAAAGTCCGGGGTCCGCGAGGAGGAGAGGGGGGTCTGTGGCTCACGAAGAGGAGATAGGGGTCTGAAATTCTCAAGGAGGAGGAGGAGGACAAATGCCTTTCGTTTCTCTATATTCCTTAGTCTCAGTCACCTAAAATGTTTTATTTTTCTTTAAGCATGGAACTGATGATCACACAACAAACTACTCAGTTTAAACTCTGCACTAGGGATTCAGTTTGGTTCAATTCAGTCGCTCAGTTGTGTCTGACTTTGTGACCCCATGGCCTGCAGCACGCCAGCCCTCCCTGTCCATTACCAACTCCCAGAGCTTACTCAAACTCATGTCCATGTACTCAAACTCACGTACTAAGGATTATATAACAGCAATGTATCCTACTTGAGGACAATTTCTGCTTCCTGAAAACCTTCTGACTAATCCTGATATCTTAGAATGTATATTATGGGAGTGGGTCTGGTAAAATGTTTACAACCTTGGGACATTCATGTGATGTATTGTAATGACTAATTTAAAAACTGTATAACTCCCTTGCTAACACCAGCGAAGGGGGCACTCTCCGTCCTCCTCTGACGTCTGTGTCAGCTTTCTCTGTCTCTTTTCATACTTTAATAAAACTCTGCTACACAAAAGCTCTTGAGAGATCAAGCCTGGTCCCTGGGCCTGAAGCTAAATCTTCTTCTTTGGAGACCATGATTCCGACACCGTTCACCGTAAGCTATCAGTTATCCCGCAGCATGCAGAATCCTCCCAAACCAGACATCGAACCCATGTCCCCAGAATCGGCAGGTAGATTCTCAACCATTGAACCATCAGGGAAGTTCCAGAGGGATTTTAGTTCAATTTTTTATAGAGACACATTATAGTGTATCTACAGGATGCCACTCACTGCTGAGAACTTTATAAACACATTCACTGACTCACCAAATTCTCACAGCAAGCAGGATTTAGCATTCCTCCCACTTTCACATGAAGACACTGAGGTTCAGAAGAAGTTAAACATCTTAGCCAAGGCTACTTGGCAGTGAGTAGGACCAAAGCACAGTTCCAGGTCTCTTTGGCTCCAAGGCTCATGCTCTCCGCACCACCTGGCACGGCTACAGCAGTGTGAAATAACAGATGTTGCCCAAATTAAAACTGCATGGAGCTGTGACTGGTGTGAGCTGTACAAAGTGGGTGGGAGAGATGTTGGGGCTAGGCAGAAGTGTGTACTCTCTGGGGAAACCAGGACAAACCATCAAAGGATGGGGTTAAGAAAAAAAATATCTGTTGCTCTTAAAATGTTAAAACATTTTGTTTCGGTAGAATCCTCATTTCCCTGTAATGATAAGCAGTCAGAGACTCAGTGAAATATGGGTAGTGAGGCAATCGAGAATGTTGCTCAAAGTTACAGTGTGCTGAAGGTCTCAGGAAAATCACCCTCAGTAGAGAGTGGCATTTAAAAGGGGCCTCATTCAAATGTGACCCTTCAGTCTGTTAGTATCTCTTTTGTGAGTATTTTTAAATTACTTATAAAAACATCACACAGCGATTTAAATGAAACATGGAGGAGATTTTCAACCCTCTTGGCTAATATGGTTCTAGAATTAGTTCAGTTCAGTTTGGTCACCCAGTCGTGTCCAACTCTTTGTGACCCCATGGACTGCAGCACACCAGGTCTCCCTGTCCATCACCAACTCCCGGAGTTTACTCAAATTCATGCCTATTGAGTCGGTGATGTCATCCAACCATCTCATCCTCTGTCATCCCCTTCTCCTCCTACCCTCAATATTTCCTAGAATCAGGGTCTTTTGAAATGAGTCAGCCCTTCGAATCAGATGGCCAAAATATTGGAGCTTCAGCTTCAACATCAGTCCTTCCAATGAACACCCAGGACTGATCTCCTTTAGGATGGACTGGTTGGATCTCCTTGCGGTCCAAGGGACCCTCAAGAGTCTTTTCCAACACCACAGTTCAAAAGCATCAATTCTTCACTGCTCAGCTTTCTTTATAGTTCAACTCTCACATCCATACATGAGTACTGGAAAAAACAGAGCTTTGCTAATAAAAGATGTTTTATTAGAAATAGCACTCTTTCTTTTCTAATTGTGGATAAAGCTACTAACCAGATTCTCTTGGTAAAGAACCCGCCTACCAATGCATGAGAAGTGGGTTCAGTCTCTGGATTGGGAAGATCATCTGGAGAAGGGAATGGCAATTCACTCCTGTATCCTTGCCTGGGAAATTCCATGGAGAGAGGAGCCTGGAGGGCTACAGTCCATGGGGTTGCAAAAGAGTCTCACACACAACTTAGTGACTAAACAATAACAACAAAAAAGCCACTAAAGCAACTTCATCATCTTAAGTTAAATTTAAAGGAGCAGAGAAACTACTCAGTTCTAGCTATACTACCTGGCTATACAGTTCTTCCTAAAAATACCATAAAGTGGAAACTAAGAAGGAAATAAAATGATAGGGACTCTCTAGTAAAATCTTTGTTGTATCTCCAAGCAAACTTTACAGGAAGTAATTTCCTTTTACACTGTAAATATCAATTCAGACTTTTTGTGTTTTTTACTGATCACAAGCAACAGTGCATTCTTGACACAATTATTTTAAGGGATATCAAGATTATATAGAAACAATAATCTAAACATAAAACATTGTTAGCAATTTTGATAACCAGTCCTCTGTACACATGTACCTTCTCTCTCTTATGCATGTGCTCACACACATGAACACACACACACATACACACATATGTACACGTGTACATATGTACATAATCCTTCATACACATGTAATGTACATTTTATTAATCTTTGCAAGTTTCCATGATATCTTTTCAAGTTTTTATTATCATGCTAAATGTCTAACTTCAGTGTAGTACAGTTTAGTCACTCTGTTGTGTCTGACTCTTTGTGAGCCCATGAACTGCAGCACACCAGGCCTCCCTGTCCATCACCAACTCTCAGAGCTTGCTCAAACTCATGTCCATTGAGTCAGTGATGCCATCCAGCCATCTCATCCTCTGTCATCCCCTTCTCCTCCTGCCTTCAGTCTTTCCCAGCATCAGGGTCTTTTCCAATGAGTTAGTTCTTCACATCAGGTGGCCAAAGTATTGGAGCTTCAACTTCAGCATCAGTCCTTCCAATGAATATTCAGGACTGATTTCCTTTAGGATGGACTGGTTGGATCTCCTTGCAGTCCAAGGGACTCTCAAGAGTCTTCTCCAACACCACAGTTCAAAACCATCAATTCTTCAGCACTCAGCTTTCTTTATAGTCCAACTTTCACATCCATACATGACGACTGGAAAAACCATAGCCTTGACTAGACGGACCTTTGTTGGCAAAGTAATGTCTCTGCTTTTTAATATGCTATCTAGGTTGGTCATAACTTTCCTTCCAAGGAGTAATTGTCTTTTAATTTCATGGCTGCAATCACCATCTGCAGTGATTTGGGAGCCCCCCAAAAATAAAGTCTCTCACTGTTTCCATTGTTTCCCCATCTATTTGCCATGAAGTGATGGGACCAGATGCCATGATCTTAGTTTTCTGAATGTTGAGTTTTAAGCCAACATTTTCACTCTCCTCTTTCACTTTCATCAAGAGGCTTTTTAGTTCCTCTTCACTTTCTGCCATAAGGGTGGTGTCATCTGCATATCTGAGGTTATTGATATTTCTCCCAGCAATCTTGATTCTAGCTTGTGCTTCATCAAGCCCAGCATTTCTCATGATGTACTCTACACATAAGTTAAATAAGCAGGGTGACAATATACGGCCTTTTCCTGATTTGGAACCAGTCTGTTGTTCCATGTCCAGTTCTAACTGTTGTTTCTTGACCTGCATACAGATTTCTCAGGAGACAGGTCAGGTGGTCTGGTATTCCCATATCTTGAAGAATTTTCTAGTTTGTTGTGATTTACACAGTTAAAGGCTTTGGTGTAATCAATAAAGCAGACATAGATGTTTTTCAGAAATTCTCTTGCTTTTTTGATGATCCAGCAACTGGATCTCTGGTTCCTCTGCCATTTCTAAATCCAGCTTGAATCTCTGGAAGTTCTCAGTTCACGTATTTACTGTTGAAGCCTGGCTTTGAGAATTTGGGGCATTATTTTGCTAACATATGAGAGGAGTACAATTGTGTGATAGTCTGAACATTCTTTGGCTTTGCCTTTTTTGGGGATTGGAATGAAAACTAACCTTTTCCAGTCCTGTGGCCACTGCTGAGTTTTCCAAGTTTGCTTGCATATTGAATGCAGCACTTTAACAGCATCATCTTTTAAGACTTGAAATAACTCATCTTGAATTCCATCATCTCCAATAGCTTTGTTCATGGTGGTGCTTCCTAAGGCCCACTTGACTTTGCATTCCAGGATGTCTAGCTCTAGGTGAGTGATCACACCATCATGGTTATCTGGGTCATGAAGATCTTTTTTGTACAGTTCTGTGTATTCTTGCCACCTTTTCTTAATATCTTCTGCTTCTCTTAGGTCCATACCATTTCTGTCCTTTATTGTGCTCATCTTTGCATGAAATGTTCCCTTAATATCTCTAACTTTCTTGAAGGAATCTCAAGTCTTTCCCATTCTATTGTTTTCCTCTATTTCTTTGCATTGATCACTGAGGAAGTCTTTCTGATCTTTCCTTGCTATTCTTTGGAACTCTGCATTCAAATGAGTATATCTTTCCTTTTCTCCTTTGCCTTTCACTTCTCTTCTTTTCTCAGCTTTTTGTGAGGCCTCCTCAGACAACCGTTTTGCCTTTTTGCATTTATTTTTCTGGAGGATGGTTTTGATCACTGCCTCCTGTACAATGTCATGAACCTCTGTCCATAGTTCTTCAGGCACTCTGTCTATCAGATCTAATCCCTTGAATCTATTTGTCACTTCCACTGTATAATTATAAGGGATTTGATTTAGGTCATACCTGAATGGTCTAGTGGTTTTCCCTACTTTCTTTGATTTAAGTCTGAATTTTGCAATAATGAAATGCCTGTTTAGCATTTCATTATATGTATAGATGAGGCTTATTAATAGTAGTGACTAAATATGCTGGAATAAGAGTCAGTAGTTTCTATCCACTCATAATAAGTCCCTTTCTCTCATATCTTTTAAAAGTTTGTACCCATAAAATAAGGAGTTTGAAGTAGGTAACATCCCTAAAGCTGATATTCCAAACTTCAGGACATCATGCCTCAAAATTTTCTTTCTAAATTTTTGTTCCCTATCTTCATTCACCTCCCAGAATGAAGTAGAGACACAGAGACAGAGAGACAAAGAGAGAAGGTGGGGAAGTAACTTCATTTGGGAATCAAGAGATTGCCAAGGAAAGCTTTCAAAGATACCGTGGTTTTGGAGACCTCATAGGATCAAGCATGCTGGCAGGATGTGGATCAAGGCATCCAGACAGCAGGCACCAGCACTAATACAGGCTCTGAGGCAGGACAGAGCACGCTGGCCTAACTGGCAAGCTCCCTAGAAGAAAGTGACAGCAAGGAGGCTGGGACCATCCTGTGGAGGAAATTTGCAAATTGGGGGAATTGTGAGAGTGGGTGGAGAGGCGTAGGTGACAGAAGTTTTTAAAGATTTTAAGAGAGAGGAAGATTAAATAATGTCAGAAGAATTTCTCTTGTCCTCATCCTCTCACCTTTCCTGAGTGGTTCAAAGAGGGGAGTTGCTAGATGCAGAAAGACTGGTTTGGAGACTGCACACCTCGGGGGATTAGCAGCACTGGGATGGGCAGGAAACAGAGCTGCCCAAGGGGCAGCCAGTCTTTAAGGGCACGGCTTCCAGGACCAGGCTGCCTGGATTTGGATTTTTAAAAATTTATTTATTTTCAATTGAAGGATAATTGCTTCACAATATTGTGTTGGTTTCTGCAATATATCAACATAAATCAGCCATAGGGGATTTGTTTTTTTTTAATTAATTAGTTTATTTATTTCACTTTACAATATTGTATTGGTTTTGCCATACATTGACTTGAATCCACTGTGAGTGTGCATGTGTTCCCCATTCTGAACGCCCCTCCCACCTCCCTCCCCATCCCATCCCTCTGGGTCATCCCAGTGCACCAGCCCTGAGCACCCTGTCTCATGCATCAAACCTGGACTGGTGATTCATTTCACATATGATAATACACATGTGTCAATGCCATTCTCCCATATCATCCCACCCTCGCCCTCTCCCACAGAGTCCAAAAGACTGTTCAATACATCTGTGTCTCTTTTGCTGTCTCGCATACAGGGTTATCATTACCTTCTTTCTAAATTCCATATATATGTGTTAGTATACTGTATTGGTGTTTTTCTTTCTGGCTTACTTCACTCTCTATAATGGGCTCCAATTTCATCCACCTCATTAGATCTGATTCAAATGTATTCTTTTTAATGGCTGAGTAATATTCCATGGTGTATATGTACCACAGCTTGCTTATCCATTCGTCTGCTGATGGGCATCTAGGTTGCTTCCATGTCCTGGCTATTATAAACAGTGCCATGATGAACATTGGGGTGCACGTGTCTCTTTCAGATCTGGTTTCCTCAGTGTGTATGCCCAGAAGTGGGATTGCTGAGTCATATGGCAGTTGTAATTCCAGTTTTTTAAGGAATCTTCACACTGTTCTCCACAGTGGCTGTACTAGTTTGCATCCCCACCAAGAGTGTAAGAGGGTTCCCTTTTCTCCACACCCTCTCCAGCATTTATTGCTTGTAGACTTTTGGATAGCAGCTATTCTAACTGGCGTGAAATGGTACCTCATTGTGGTTTTGATTTGCATTTCTCTAATAATGAGTGATGTTGAGCATCTTTTCATGTGTTTGTTAGCCATCTGTATGTCTTCTTTGGAGAAATGTCTGTTTAGTTCTTTGGCCCATTTTTTGATTGGGTCATTTATTTTTCTGGAATTGAGCTGCAGGAGTTGCTTGTATATTTTTGAGATTAATTCTTTGTCCATTGCTTCATTTGCTATTATTTTCTCCCATTCTGAAGGCTGTCTTTTCACCTTGCTTATAGTTTCCTTTGTTGTGCAGAAGCTTTTAATTTTAATTAGGTCCCATTTTTTTATTTTTGCTTTTATTTCCAGTATTCTGGGAGGTGGGTCATAGAGGATCCTGCTGTGATTTATGTCAGAGAGTGTTTTGCCTATGTTCTCCTCTAGGAGTTTAATAGTTTCTGGTCTTATGTTTAGATATTTAATCAATTTTGAGTTTATTTTTGTGTATTTGAATCTTCTCCTGGGTCTCAAAGAGTCAGAAACGACTGAGCACACACACACACACACACACACACAGAGTCCTGTGTTTGATAGCTGCGTGATCCCAGGGAGTTACTTAAGCTCAGCTTCAATTTCTTCATTCGTAAAACAAGGATAAGACTATCAACTCTCTTCCTTGGGGTCTCTTGAGGGTTAAATGTGTGAATATCTGTGTATAGTAAGCACTATATGTGTTTGGAAAAGCGGTGTAAAGGTGTGATGAATGAAAGAGACACTTCAGAGGTAAAGTTGGTGGGGCGTTTAGGGGACAGCTTTGATGCCTTTAGAATAGGAAAGTAAAGATGACCCCGACGTTTCTACTCGGGTCACAGAGAAGATACTAAAATGAAAGCTAGGAACAAGGGAATCAGGTTTGTCGAGGGACACCATGAAACATGTCTGATTCATGCTAGGTGGATTTTAAGATATAGGAAGGATATTCGCATGAAATATGCAGCTAGAAACCTTAAACAGAATATGGGACTCAGGAATTCAAGGAGGGGTGTAGATTTTGGAGTCAGGAGTATCATATGTCATTGGGCATGATTTTCAGCTTGGGATGTGATTGGTAGAAAATTCTATGTATAAGGAGATGGAGTGCATGCATCCATCAATACATGTATATTAGAGATATCTAATATGTGTGTGGCAAGAATATAATTTTAACATTGGTCCTGGAAAACAAGGATCCATTTAACCCCCAAGTTAAAACAATCTGTTATTGTAAGAAAACATGAATGACACTGTGTTTATGACACTTGACTAACCTGTAGTGTAATTCCCAAATGATTATTTTCCAACCGGGTGGCATAAGACAATGACAAATTCTCTACTTAATGGACTTCAACACACTCAAACCACAGACACATCAGAGAATTCTACTGCATTGACGTCAGAGAAATAATAAACTACACTGCACTGTGATGATTAAATGAGCTTGATAAATCAGTTAAAAGTTAATTTTCAGAACAGATTTTGAAGTCTACAGAACTCTGGTTTGACAGGGTTGTAGGTTATTGTTCAATCCTGACAGAATGAGAAGGAAATAATGGGAAAAGAACTTAGCTAGGATTAGAAAAACTGGGTGCTTGCTTATGCTTATGAAATTATCCAAATAATTTTCATGACTTGGGTCAAATCTTTATATTTCTCCGAACTTTAGATTTCCTTATATCAAATTACACTAAAATATCTTTGTGATTCTGTGATGGAAATCAGTGAGCTATTGCAGGAAGAAATTATTTCATAGTCTGCCGATCAGTCTTGCTAACACACGAGGGACCGGGTTGGGTAGGTCATTGGTTTCTCGGCAAAGAGGGTGGGCCTGGGTGCCAGGAAACCTCCTTACGGTTTCACTGTTCCTTTGTGTGTTTCACTTACTGTGCCTCAAGGTCTGACCTCAACCTTGCAGGCTCAGCAGAGGGGTGGCTGCGGCTGCTGCTGCTGCTAAGTCACTTCAGTCGTGTGTGACTCTGTGCGACCCCGTAGACGGCAGCCCACCAGGCTCCCCCATCCCTGGCAGAGGGGAAACGGATCCATTTCCCAGGGGCAGACTCACGTGCACAAGTGAATAAAACAGGAAAAAGAACAGAATTCCAATGTTCTAATTTATAACAAGACATGACAATCAATGAGAATTAAATACTTGAAGTAGAAATGCCATCATATTTTCTCTTTTGGCAGACTTTCACAAGAAGACAGATATTAATGATGTCAGATATTGATCATTTTAACATGTGGAATTAAAATCTGAGGAATTACATAGAATGCAAAGTATAAAACTATAGCTGTATGAGATTATACTCTAAGCTACTGTAGGAGTACCATGATGAAAAGGGTCTTGGTAAAGTACCTTGGGTGGTACTTAGATGGTCATGGTCCAAAGTGTACCTCTGTGATTCTCCTTTCCTAATCTTTAGTGAGTGATCTAATGCCACTCTAAAAGTCCATCATTCAGTTCAGTTCAGTTGCTCAGTTGAGTCCGACTCTTTGCGACCCCATGAACTGCAGCATGCCAGGCCTCCCTGTCCATCACCAACTCCCAGAGTCCACCCAAACCCACGTCCATCGAGTTGGCGATGCCATCCAACCATCTCATCCTCTGTCATCCCCTTCTCCTCCTGCCCTCAATCTTTCCCACCATCAGGGTCTTTCCATTAGTCTGCTATTATAATCAAGGATCTTATTGTTAAGTCCAATGGCTGGGGAGCTGCTGCTGCTAGACCTTTACTTCTGTGAAATGACCTTGTTTCTACAGGTTTCTTCTCAGAGGAACATCTTACCTGCAAGTTCTCCAGGACTAACTCATAGTGCTTCTCCCACACCCTGCATAAATTTTTGGTAGCAAAAATTCTTCCTTTGTACACAGTTACGCTGACTATTCCAGAGAGAAGGATGAGACAGAAAAGCAGAGCTGTGTCCAATCGGACTTTGGTGGTGATGGGAATATTCTGCAATCTGGGTGGTAGAACAGAGGAAGCCCTGGTTGCATGTAGCTATTGAGCACTTCAAAAGGAGCCAGTGTGACTGAGGCACTGAATTTAAATTTGATTTGATTCTAATTCAAATGTAAGTAGCCGCAGGTGACTAGTGAGCAGGCTCCTGGACAGTAAAGGTATTGCGGTGGCTCCTAAAGCCCCTGAATTGGAAAACTTTGTAAGTGGGCCTCAGGCGTCTCTGCTTTGTGTCTCGAAGGCTTCCTGGAACTTTCCTGGTGGTTTATTGGTGAAGAATCGGCCTGGGGGCAGATGCCTGGGAATGACAATACAGGGAACGTGGGTTCAATCCCTGGTCCTGGAACATCCCATATGCCACGGGCAACTAAGCCTGGACACCACAGCTACTCAGCCTGGGCATTGCCCCGAGAACCTGTGCTGGGCAATGAGGGGCGCCACTGCAACAAGCAGCCCCCCGACCACAGCGAGAGAAAGCTGAGAACCCGTGCTCGGCAACGAAGGAGCCGCTGCAACAAGCAGCCCCCCGACCACAGAGAGAGAAAGCCAAGAACCTATGGTCTGCAACGAGGGGAGCCGCTGCAATGAGTGGCCTCCCAACCACACAGAGAGAAAGCCGAATCACAGCAGTGATGACCCAGCACAGCCACAAGTAAACATATTTTTTTCAAAAAGATATTTAAAGAAAAAGTTTCCCAGGGAATTCTGATGTACAACCACCTTTGGAAACTTCTCGAGAAAAAGTAGTGTAATAGAATAGAGAAATGTAATCCTACCTTTGATCTTTTAGTTTGGGGTGAGTAACAGCCTATCTGATTTTCACCTTCTTTTTATATAGAAACAAAATCGCCTTACGGTCACTGTATGTTTTATTTAAATCAATACTTGTGATAACTATTAGGTCCACATTTGGTGAGTCCCAGAGTTTCTAGCACAACAGAAGATGCTGAATAAATGACTGAATGGTTTAAACTGTGCTGTGAGGAAATCCCTAACAAGATACTTGGTTGCTCATAAGCATCATCTAGTCATAATATTTATAGCTAAAATGTACTAACCAGTTACTATGTGCCAACAAATATTCTGAATACTTGTATTGCTCTGTGTGGGAGACATTTTGCAGGGGTGGTGTCTAAGATTCAGGGAGGTTAAATTTTTTACCAAAGACCACACTGTTAACAGTTCACTGGGGAGGCGGTCAAATCCATATCCATTTGAATCCGGTATCGATGTACATAATCAGTAAACTCTACTTCAATTTCATCATCAGCTCTTCTTCCATCGGGATCTAAATTAGAGCTATAGAAGAAGCAGCGCTCGGGGGCTTCAACTGCTCACATCCTGTCTGATTTGAAGCCATCATCAAAATGAAGAGACTGGATGTATTCTAGAGCAGAGAGACTTGGCAGGAACCACATATGAATTGAGAGAGCTGGCGGCAGGGCAGAGCAAGCTCTGGAGGGGTGTCAGGCTTGGGAGCCTCCACACATCTGTGCAGTTCAGCCCACAGTAACTCCCAGCCCAATTCTCAGTTTTAATTAAGATATCTGAACATCCTAAAGGAAATCAGTCCTGAATATTCATTGGAAGGACTGATGCTGAAGCTGAAACTCCAGTGCTTCGGCCACCTGATGTGAAGAGCCGACTCATTAGAAAAGACCCTGATGCTGGGAAAGATGGAGCGCAGGAGGAGAAGGGGACGACAGAGGATGAGATGGTTGGATGGCATCACTGACTCAATGGACATGGGTTTGAGAAACTCCAGGAGTTGGCAATGGACAGGGAGGCCAGGTGTGCTGTGGTCTATGGGGTTGCAAAGAGTCGGACACGACTGAGTGACTGAACTGAACTCTGTGGCAGATTTTTATGAACATATTACAGTCAGGAACCAAATCTTTCCAAAGATCTCTCAATTTTGACATTAGGTTATTTTATATAATTTGGCTTTGTCCCTTTTCATTGAAACATGTATATTATCAAGTGTGAAACAGATCACCAGTCCAGGTTGGATGCATGAGACAAGTGCTCAGGGCTGGTGCACTGGGATGACCCAGAGGGATGGGGTGGGGAGGGAGGTGGGAGGGGGGATCAGGATGGGGAACACATGTAAATCCATGGCTGATTCATGTCAATGTATGGCAAAAACCACTACAAAACTGTAAAGTAATTAGCCTCCAACTAATAAAAATAATTGGGAAAAAAAAACAAATAAAAATGTACAATTTTCCCCAACAGAATTCTCTTCTGTCAAAAGCCACTCTGCCCTACCTTGTAAAGTCTTGAGCAGTTTCTCTATTTATGCTTATAATAGCAATTACAAGAGACTGACTCGTCTGATTTTAATTTGCCACCTATTTCTACTCTGGAGGCTATAAAACTACCTACCTCAATTCCCCACTCCTTATGAGGAGCAATGGTATCACACTGGTCCAGGAGACATAAGCAGAAGGCTAGTTGAGATGCACTCTGCCCCTTTTAATTGTCATCACACTTTAACCCTTGGGGGCTGCAGGTGCAGAAACCATCCTGAAAGAAAAGCTGTGGAACAGGAGAGTTGCTGGTTTGAACTTTCTAACCTATGGAACTAAGGCCAGCAACCCCCTTGCCTTGGACATGCTTGTTTTGAGGCTGACATTGCATTTATTTTTATCCATTGTAGTGGGGTTTTCTAATATGTGCAGTTAAAAGGATCCCTAACTGATATGACCAACCTAGACAGCATATTAAAAAGCAGAGACATTACTTTGCCAACAAAAGTCCATCTAGTCAAGGCTATGGTTTTTCCAGTGGTCATGTATGGATGTGAGAGTTGGACTATAAAAAAAGCTGAGCACCAAAGAATTGATGCTTTTGAACTGTGGTGTTGGAGAAGACTCTTGAGAGTCCCTTGGACTGCAAGGAGATCCAACCAGTCCCTCCTAAGGGACATCGGTCCTGAGTGTTCATTGGAAGGACTGATGTTGAAGCTGAAACTCCAATACTTTGGCCACCTGATATGAAGAGCTGACTCATTTCAAAA
This sequence comes from Dama dama, assembly GCF_033118175.1. Taxonomy (NCBI): domain Eukaryota; kingdom Metazoa; phylum Chordata; class Mammalia; order Artiodactyla; family Cervidae; genus Dama; species Dama dama. The sequence continues at coordinate 42,759,252 of NC_083682.1, read as the reverse complement.
GACCCTGATGCTGGGAGGGATTGGGGGCAGGAGGAGAAGGGGACAACAGAGGATGAGATGGTTGGATGGCATCACCAACTCGATGGACGTGGGCTTGGGTGGACTCTGGGTGTTGGTGATGGACAGGGAGGCCTGGTGTGCTGCGATTCATGGGGTCACAAAGAGTGGGACATGACACAGCGACTGAACTGAACTGAAGTGATGAAGATTATTTATTAGAATATCATATTTAATATGTTGACTTAATTTAAATTATATTTTACTACTCAGAGCTTTATAGATATCATTGAGCCAACTTTCAGAACTCAATAAATTATAAGAAATAAAAAACTTGTTATTTGTCATCTTCTAAGCTTATTTTCCTATAACTTGTTATGCAATCTAATCCCCTAGGAATTGTTACTTTGTTTTGTTTCAAATGGTATGTTATCTTTCTTCATTTCTAGAGTTTCACTTCTCTTTCATGGATTCTTTGTTTTGACTTCTACATTCAGTCACTTTAACTGTTTATTAAATTAATCTATGAGGCTTATTACGGATATGTCTCTTTTTGTCAAATGATCTTGGTGAAAAGAAAAAAAATAGCATATTTATTAAAATAGCATTTAGGAAAGCCAAATTTAGCTTAAAATTTATTCTTCAAATTTTTAATGACTTCCATTTCACAATTTTCAGCAAATTGAATATCCAAGGGCTGATAAAATTTCCAAACCACTTCACTAGCTAGAACAGAAGAACTGACCAATTTGGCTTATATTCTTCCAATTTCCAGCTTCTAGCTCCTCATATTATTTAATCCTCCTTGATGTTTGTATGTTGACTAGGAGTAAGTGTAACATTTATTGAAAAAAGAAGATTGAAATGATTTTCTTAATTATTGCAAGATCAAGAGATACTTTCATCTGGAGACAGTGCCAACTAAAACATCTGGAAACTTTCAGAATCTTGGCTGAAACTCCCATCTCTCTCTCTAGTATTACACTGTACCATCTGCAGAAAGGTTTTCAAAGTTTTTAACAACCCCATTCTTCTGTCACAAATAATAAAGCCAGACATATCATTTCAGATAATGTCCTTTCCAGTTCACACGATCAACATAAGCCATAAAAATAACTTCAAGGTTATGAATTTTATGTTTTAAGTACACTTCTAAAACAAGTGAAACAGATGAAACTTCTGAAGTATAACGAACACAAGCAGGAAAGTGTGCATACCGTGAGTTTACAGCTCTCTAAATGATCACAGTTCCATGGACAGAGGAGCCTGGTGGGCTACAGCCCATGGTGTCGCAAAGAGTTAGACATGACCGAGTGTGGGCATGCACGCACACACACACATGAATTATCACAAAAGAATGACTGCTACCGACTATCACTTCCCATATGAAATGGAAACTCCAAACTCAATGTCTCCCATCAGTCCCGCTTCCTTTTTTTCACTGTAACATGTATTGTCATCTCATATAGAATAAATTTCCTGTCTCATTTGCTTGGACTCTTAAAATAGCCACCTAAGTCTACTTGCTTCCACCTTTATATGATCTTGGTTTTTAAGTTCTCAAAAATTTATTTTGCCATTTCAGTATTGAAATGGCCATTCTTGTTTTTTTAATTGAAATTTGTTCATACCACTTGGTAACTAACGTAATAATACTTGTGGTACACAGAAAGCTTAATTAATGATCAACGCTATGATTTCATTGGTTTATGGTGATTGTTTTAGGATGCTTGGGGATAGGGGATAGGACTCCCACCGTAGTGGCGTGGGTGAAATACTCACACTGCCTTCCAGTTGGCCTAAATCATGATTAGCTGCAAGGCTCCTCCAAAGATCGTTTATGAAACGCTTTGTGCTTTAAATGAAGTACCAATTCATCATTATCCTTGAGTTATGCTATGACTAATACTTCTGTGTTTAGATGAATACTCCAAATGTATAGGAGAAAAAAATGACATTAACAATGAACTGCGGTCTAGATATTTTTCTGATACTGTGCAAAATTTAGAAAAGCCTGGAATATTTTTGATGATGTGAAAGTTAGTTTAAAAAAAAAAGTAAAAACAAATTAACTTGTATGTTGAGTAAGAAAAACTAATTTATTATTTTAACCAGGAGTATGAGCGACTTCTTGATGCTAGTAACGTAAAGGCTGGAGGCAAGTGCCCTCTCAAAAATTTCATCATTAATAACTGAAAGTGTTAGGCAACTTCCAGTGCAGACAATCACTGATCTGTTTTCTATCACTAGTTTTTCCAATTATAAGATTTCATATAAATGCAATCAGACAGTATTTATTCTTTTGAGTTTCACCTCTTTCACTTAGCCTAATTTTTTGTTCCGTGAAAAGTCAACATGTATCTAGAAATGGTATATGATGCTTGTTCTTCTCTTCCTGACTAGATTCACTCTGTGTGACAATCTCTGGATCCTTAAGGTTACCAAAGGGGGTGAGGGGTGGGATGAACTGGGGGATTGGGACTGGCATATATATACTACTATCTATGAATAGCTAACTAAGGAGAACCTCATGTGCCGCACAAGGACCTCTCCTCAGAGCTCCGTCATGACCTGAATGGGGAGGAAATCCAAAACAGAGAGTGGGTACGTGCATACATACAGCTGATTCACCTTGTCCTACAACAAGAAATCAATACGCCTTTGTGAAAGCAACCATACTCAATACAAATTCATTTAAAACAAGGCTTTTTTTAAAGTTAAAAAATAATTGAAAGTGTTAAGCATTTACTGTTTCTCTTAGGATGGCACACATGTTCTGTTTAAAATTTACAGTTTCAGAGAAGGAAGATGTACAGTCATCAGTGAGGAGAATTTCTTTTAAAGAACATAAATCAGTTTCACATAAGAAAACAGTGAAAAAAACAAACACTTGGGGAAAATTCTTAGCCACAGTGAGTCTACAAGCCTCTTGGAGATGATCTCCAAAGCACCTTCTTTCAGACGCTTTTGTCTGTCTGCAACCTTCTATGAAACTTTGTCTTGCCTGTTTTTGGTGTCTTAACAAAGGATCTCACAGCCATATCCTAATTCTGATCTTTGGCACTCATTTCATAAATTCAGAATTTTTCAGCATCTGGAGAAGGTGGCAATGAGATGCAGTTACATTTTTGAATCCAGCAAGTCCTGGATCCTTCATATGTAACTTTTTTTCACCCCTTTAGCTCATCAGTCTCCTTTCATATTTATTATGGCAGCAAGAGAAAGTCAGGTGACACTTTCGTCCTCCTGGAAACCTCCATGACTACATCACAGAGTTGATCAGATATGTGTCTTATTTTCCACATTGCTGCATGTGACAGTGTTGCCAAACTCTCTGTACTAAGTAACAAGGGTCTCCTTTCCTCCCATTTCCAATAAATGTTACTCACTTTCCTACAAGCCTTGACTGATGGCCCTTCTCAAAACTGTTGGCTTCACTATAACTCTTTTATGAGGTCCTCTGACCCTCACTCACTGCATAATTCCAAAGTTAATGATCATTATTTTAGGCTTTTGTGATAGCAGTACACAACTTCTGGTACCCAAATATCTTCTAGTTACTCTTTTGCTGCATAACAACCCCAAACCTAGTGACATAAAACAACTATCATCTTATAATAGTCCTTAATGCTGTGGGTCAGGGGTTCAGAAACGTTACTGTGGGAACAGGTTGTTTCTACTCTACATGTCTGGGGCATAGGATAGCAAGGTTCAGTGACTAGGGTTGACTCCACAAGTAAGATCTGAAGTCATCTGAATGACTGTTTACTCATGTGGGTGGTGGATTTTGCTGGTTATCATCTGGGGCCTCATACCTACATTGTTGTTGGTGTTCAGTCACCCAGTCATGTCTGACCCCATGGAGTGCAGCACACTAGGCCTCCCTGTCCCTCACCATCTCCCGAAGTTTGCCCAAGTTCATGTCCATTGCACTGGTGATGCCATCCAGCCATCTCATCCTCTATTGCCCTCTTCTCCTTCTGCACTCAATCTTCCCCAGCAACAGGGACTTTTTCAATGAGTCACATGTTCACATCAGATGACCAAAATACTGGAGCTTCAGCTTCAGCATCAGTCCCTCCAATGAGTATTCAGCATTGATTTCCCTTAAGATTAACTGATTTGATCTCCTTGCTGTTCAAGGGACTTCCAGGAATCTTCTCCAGCACCACAGTTTGAAGGCATCAATTCTTTGGCATTCTTCCCTCTTTACAGTCCAGCTCTCACAACCATATGTGACCACTAGGAAGACCATACATAGCCTTACCTACACCTGCATACAAACACCTAAAATGACTTCTCTGTATGGATGATCAGGCTTTATCATGCATAGTGGCTGGGTTCCGGGAGGGAAAGTCCCAAGAGAATAAGGAGGAAGCTGTATCACCTTTGCAGGTGGCACTAGTGGTAAAGAACCTGCCTGCCAATGCAGGAGAGTAAGAGATGCAGGTTCGATTCCTGGGTCAGGAAGATCCCCTGGAGGAGGGCATGGCAACCCACTCCAGTATTCTTGCCTGGAGAATCCCTTGGACAGAAGAGCCTGGCGGGCTACAGTCCATAGGATCACAAAGAGCTGGACACGAATAAAGTGACTTAGCATGCACTCATGTGTCACCTTTTCTGACCTAACTTCAGAGGTCACATAGCATCACTCAGCTGTCTCAAGCCCAGGCAGTTTAAAAGGAGAGGACATAAACCTCACCTGCCTACGGAAGGAATGTCATTGTAGGAAGAGCATGTATGATGGGAAGACCTTTGTGGCAGATTTTGGAAAATACAATCAGCAACAATAGTATTTCCAAACTAAATACACCATAATTTCAAGAGTTGAATCAGAGAGGAATATAGCAGAGATGGTATACATAAATTATAAATTTTGAGAAGAGTTTACAGGAGACTATTTGCAAATGTGGAATTAAGGTGTATTAAAATTGTGAGGGATAATCTACTATCCAAGGCAGGGCACTGTTACCACTCAAGTTGCAAACAGCAAACCTAGTTTTGAATTATGCTATATGCATGATTTCACAAGTTGCTCCTTTTTGTACCCAGCAGTATATTTATAAGATTCATTCATTTTCTTGAACATAGGTCATTTATTTTCATAACTGTATAGAATTCTCTTTTATGAATATACTGCAACTTATCCATTCTCCTGTTGATGGCCTTTTTGTGTTTTTTCTAGTTTTGGCCATTGTGAACAAGCTGGTGCACACATGCCCATTTTCTTGTGTGACTGAGTCAATTTGCAATACCACCGACAGTGACTAAAGGTATCTTTTGGTTGATACCCTTGATAACATTTAGTATTCTTAAACTCTTCTATTTTGGTTTACCATTCTGCTATAGTGGTATCACTTAATTTTTCTTTTCTGAGTACTGATACAATTGTCTTTTTTTTTCATGTTTAGTGACCATTTGCCTTTCCTATTTATAGAAGGAAATAATTGTTCAAGTCTTCTGCTTAGTAATCTGTTGAGTTTCCTGTCTTATTGTTTTTACAGATATTTTAAAGTACTCTCAGACAAGCCCTTTGCCAGGTATATATATATATTACACATATCTTTTGTCTCATTTCACTTTGCTTACGAAGACAATCTTTCATCATACAGCTTTTCTTCCTTTTTGTTTCACTTCAGCAAGTTTTCCGTAATACTAGGTGGTGATATTTTCTCATGTAATCTTCTGGAAGCATTATAGCTTTTTGCATTTTTATTTAGGTCTACAAACTCTCTGAAGTAAATGCTTTTGTTTCTTGTGTGGGAAGCATCCACTTTTATTTATTTACCTACAAATACTCAATTGTCTAAAACATTTATTGAAAGAGATGTCTTTCCCCCATTGCTCTGTATTTCAATAAGGGCAGAGGCAGCTCACATTTGCTGTAGCAAGTGATACGCTTGGTTTTATTCTCTGCATTTTACTTTGTATTGAGTATATAAGTTTTCTTTTTTATTCATTAAAAAGTTTATTTTGGTTTCGTTAAATATTTACTCAATATTTCTCTCTTTTCTTATGAAAGATTTGTGTTCTTCCAAACCACTGTGTCTACCCTACATTTCCTCAACCTCAAATCTACATATCCATCTATAAGTCTATACATTTAACATTATATGATACCAACTTTTTTCCATATCTATAATTCCCTGTTTTACTTGCTTTATTTCCACTGTGTTAAGATAAATATGTTAGTGTACTTTGCTTCCCTAGCTCATGGCTTACTCCAGAATAAGAAATTTAGAGTTTCAAGATTTCTCTCCTGGCACCTACTTCCTGAACACCTTCAGATAAATTAGAGATTTTTAAACAAAGATGATTATCAAGTTTTCCCTTGCTTGCAGTATAACTATAATAAAGAGTCCCTGTTTAGAATTTTTATTCTACATTTATAGACAATCACTATACATTTACAGACACATACATAGAGGTTAAGAATGAGAGAGAGATTGAGTCATTTCTAACCACCTCACTTTCTCCCATCTTGATTTTCTGGTTTGGGGTGTCCCTGGAGGTCCAGTGGGTGAGGCTTGGAGCTCCCAGCACAGAAGGCACGGGTTCCGTCCCTGGTGGAGAAACTAAGATCCCACATGCTACAGAGTGTGGCCACACACACAAAAAAAAAAAACTAAAATAAAAAAGATTGACTCTCTGGTTTATTTCTTGGTTTGTTAGAAACCTTGAAGGAGTATTTTTATCAAATAGATATATTCTCTAAATATTTCAATATCTATAAAATTATTTTCATTTTCTGACAGATAAATGATCTACTGATTGGTTATAACAGTCTAGTGTAGTAGTTCTTTTCTCTGTCATCTATAGATAATATTCTTCATCTTCTAGATCTACTGTTTCAGATGAAATATCTGATAATACTCAAATTTTTTTTATAAGTAACTTGTTTTTCTGCAGAAAAATTTAACATTTTGTGTAAGACCAGAAATTATGGGAAACTACAGTTTCCTAGAGGAAAACATAGGCAAAACCCTCTCTGACATAAATTACAGAAAGATCCTCTATGACCCACCTCCCAGAGTAATGGGAAAAAAGGCAAAAATAAACAAATGCACAACAAAGGAAACCATAAGCAAGGTAAAAAGACAGCCTTCAGAATGGGAGAAAAATAATAGCAAATGAAACTGACAAAGAATTAATCTCCAAAATATACAAACATCTCATGCAGCTCAATACCAGAAAAATAAATGACCCAATCAAAAAATGGGCCAAAGAACTAAACAGACATTTCTCCAAAGAAGACATACAGATGGCTAACAAACACATGAAAAGATGCTCAACATCACTCATTATTAGAGAAATGCAAATCAAAACCACAATGTGGTACCATCTCATGCTGGTCAGAATGGCTGCCATCAAAAAGTCTACAAGCAATAAATGCTGGAGAGGGTGTGGAGAAAAGGGAACCTTCTTACACTGTTGGTGGGAATGCAAACTAATACAGCCACTATGGAGAACAGTGTGGAGATTCCTTAAAAAACTGGAAATAGAACTGCCATTTGACTCAGCAATCCCACTTCTGGGCATACACACTGAGAAAACCAGAATTGAAAGAGACACGTGTACCCCAGTGTTCATCGCAGCACTGTTTACAATAACCAGGACATGGAAGCAACCTAGATGTGTGTTGGCAGACAAATGGATAAGAAAGCTGTGGTATATATACACATGGAATATTGCTTAGCTATTAAAAAGAATGCATTTGAGCCAGTTCTGATGAGGTAGATGAAACTAGAGCCTATTGTACAGAATGAAGTAAGTCAGAAAAAAAAAAAAAACCCATCAATACAGTATATTAACGCATATATATGGAATTTAGAAAGATGGTAATGATGACCCTATATGCGAGACAGCAAAAGAGACACAGACATAAAGAACAGACTTTTGGACTCTGTGGGAGAAGGTGAGGGGGGATGATTTGAGAGAATAGCTTTGAAACATGCATGTTACCATATGTGAACTAGATCATCAGTCCAGGTTTGATGCATGAAACAGGGCAGTCAAAGTCAGTGCACTGGAACAACCCAGAGGGATGGGATAAAGAGGGTGGTGGGAGGGGGGTTCAGGATGGGGACACATGTACACCCATGGCTGATCCATGTCAGTGTATGGCAAAAACCACCACAATATTATAGAGTAATTAGCCTCCAAATAAAATAAATATTTTTTTAATTAAAAACAAATCTTCCCCAGGCCCCCCAAAATTAACACTTTAATCGTTCTTTTAATATTTAAACAAATCTTTACCTTTAGAATGTAGGTGTTTTACCAGGATATTTGTGTATGCATACCTTTGTCCTAAAAGATGATGCTATGAAAGTGCTGCACTCAATATGTCAGCAAATCTGGAAAACTCAGCAGTGGCCATAGGACTGGAAAAGATCAGTTTTCATTCCAGTCCCAAAGAATGCTCAAACTACTGCACAATTGCACTCATCTCACGTGCTAGCAAAGTAATGCTCAAAATTCTCCAGCCAGGCTTCAGCAATATGTGAACCATGAACTTCCAGATGTTCAAGCTGGTTTTAGAAAAGGCAGAGGAACCAGAGATCAAATTGCCAGCATCTGCTGGATCATCAAAAGAGCAAGAGAGTTCCAGAAAAACATCTATTTCTGCTTTATTGACTATGCCAACGCCTTTGACTGTGTGGATCACAATAAACTGTGGAAATTTCTGAAAGAGATGGGAATACCAGACCACCTGACCTGCTTCTTGAGAAACCTGTATGCAGGTCAGGAAGCAATAGTTCGAACCGGACATGGAACAACAGACTGGTTCCAAATAGGAAAAGGAGTACGTCAAGGCTGTCTATTGTCACCCTGCTTATTTAACTTCTATGCAGAGTACATCATGAGAAACGCTGGGCTGGAAGAAGCACAAGCTGGAATCAAGATTGCTGGGAGAAATATCAATAACCTCAGATATGCAGATGACACCACCCTTATAGCAGAAAGTGAAAGAGGAGAGTGAAAAAAGTTGGTTTAAAACTCAACATTCAGAAAACTAAGATCATGGCATCCGGTCCCATCACTTCATGGCAAATAGATGGGAAAACAGTGGAAACAGTGGCTGACTTTATTTTGGGGGGCTCCCAAATCACTGCAGATGGTGATCACAGCCATGAAATTAAAAGACGCTTCCTCCTTGGAAGGAAAGTTATGACCAACCTAGACAGCATATTAAAAAGCAGAGACATTACTTTGCCAACAAAGGTCCATCTAGTCAAGGCTATCGTTTTTCCAGTGGTCATGTATGGATGTGAGAGTTGGACTATAAAGAAAGCTGAGCACTGAAGAATTGATGGTTTTGAACTGTGGTGTTGGAGAAGACTCTTGAGAGTCCCTTGGACTGCAAGGAGATCAGTCCTGTGTGTTCGTTGGAAGGACTGATGTTGAAGCTGAAACTCCTATACTTTGGCTACCTGACGCAAAGAGCTGACTCATTGGAAAAGACCCTGATGCTGGGAAAGATTGAGGGCAGGAGGAGAAGGGGACGACAGAGGATGAGATGATTGGATGGCATTACTGACTCAATGGACATGGGTTTGGGTGAACTCTGGGAGTTAGTAATGGACAGGGAGGCCTGGCGTGCTGCGGTTCATGGGGTTGTAAAGAGTCAGACACGACTGAGTGATTGAACTGAACTTTGCCCTCCCAATCTTGCCTGGAATATGATGAGGACTTTACATAAGATGATTAAATGTTCTTAAATTCAGTGAGATTTTCTTCTATCATTTAACCGTTTCCTCTCTTATTTCAGCTCCTTTACCTTCAAAGGGCTTCCCTGGTAGCTCAGCTGGTAAAGAATATGCCTGCAATGCAGGAGACCCCAGTTTGATCCCTGGGTCAGGAAGATCCCCTGAGAAGGAATAGGCCGTCCACTCCAGTATTCTTGGGTTTCCCTGGTGCCTCAGATGGTAAAGAATTCACTTGCAGTGTGGGAGACCTGGGTTCAATCCCTGGATTGGGAAGATTCCCTGGAGAAGGGAATAGCTACCCACTCCAGTGTTCTCGCCTGAGAATTCCATGGACCAAGGAGACTGGCAGTCCATGGGGTCGCAGAGAGTTGGACACAACTGAGTGACCTTCACTTTACCTTCTAAAAGTCCCATTGTGAGCAAGTTAAATCCTCTGGGTTTTCTTTTTAAGTCCTTTTTCCCATTGCCATCATTTCCTTATATTTTATTATATGTTTGGTCATTTCTCCTTTTTCTTCCAAAATACTAATAACTGTTTCAAAGGTGTCTATCTTCTCTTTTTTAATTCCTCTTCAGACACTTTTTAAAATTTGAAAATTATGTATATTTTTTCAGCTCACACCTTTAGCTACATTTTTTGGGTGCAAACCTTTAAATTTTTACTCTTTGCAAATTCCAATTTATCTGTTTTCTCTTACAGAATTTTGTGACTCTAAAAGTCTTCCTTCATTTTGTCTTTACACTTTCTTTTTTTAGTCCATGCTGTGTTTCTGATGGTATAACATTTTCAAGAATTTGGGAGGAGACCATGTATGTTTCAAGAATTCACACAATTAAACAAGAAGTTCTTCCACACGTCTTTCTCATGTAACCTCGTCTCTATTTCTGGCTTCTATTTAGATAGCTGAAGGGAATCACAGGACCAGTCTCTTCAAAGAGCCTTCTGTATGACTCAATACACTGACTTTCTAAAGAAAAATATTTATAAGCCACTCACAAAAAGCTCTTGAACTACATTCTTAGGTTTCTGTCCAGGGCACAGATTCCTAACAGTGAATCTTCCAATCATTGCATCCTTTGCAAACTGGATAGGTTGAGAACGTTGCAAAATCATGAAGTCATAGTTCTTTTTTGCTTCCAAGTTCTTCCCTCAATCTATTTTTTATTTTACTAAGCAGCAAGAATGATCGAAGTTACGCCATCAATGGTCTGCTTAGAAAGGTATCTGGGTAAATACCCAGCTTCACTGTTTACAGGTTCTGCCTTCCACAGAGCTGTAGGAAACAGTTCAGCCAGCTTTTCAGCCACTATACAGTGAGGCTCTCCTTTCCTCCAGTTTCCAATAACATGATTCTCATTTTGTTTTGATCCCTCATCAGCAATATCTTTAGTGCTCATATTTCCACCAGCAATCTGTTTATAATGATTTACATGTTCACTAAGACAATACAGGTTTTCTTTACCATGATTTTCACTTTCTTGTGAATCCTTACTAGAAGAGTGGTTAATGCCCACTTTTAAACTAACAGTCTGTTCAAGGCAATCTAGTCTTTTTCTATCTTGTGCCTAAAAATTCTTTCATCTTCTGCCTACTGCCCAATTCTAAAACTTGTTCCATATTTTAGGCATTTACCCAGCAGTTTCACTGAGTTAGACAAGGCTGTGGTCCATGTGATCAGAGTGGCTAGTTTTCTGTGATTATGGTTTTAGTGTGTCTGCCCTCTGATGCCCTCTCGCAACACCTACCCTCTCACTTGGGTTTCTCTTCCCTTGGACGTGGGGTATCTCTCCACCGCTGCTCCCGCAAAGCGCAGCTGCTGCTCCTTACCTTGGACGAGGGGTATCTCCTTACAGACCCCTCCTGACCTTGATGAACACGGAGTAGCTCCTCTCGGCCCTCCTGCGCCCGCGCAGCTGCCGCTCCTTGGACGTGGGGTCTGATCACATGGACCACAGTCGTGTCTAACTCAACGAAACTAAGCCATGCCGTGTGGGGCCACCCAAGACGGACGGGTCATGGTGGACAGGTCTGACAGAATGTGGTCCACTAGAGAAGGGAATGGCAAACCACTTCAGTACTCTTGCCTTGAGAACCCCATGAACAGTATGAAAAGGCAAAATGATAGGACACTGAAAGAGGAACTCCCCAGGTTGGTAGGTGCCCAGTATGCTACTGGAGAAATAACTCCAGAAAAAATGAAGGGATGGAGCCAAAGAAAAAACAACACCCAGTTGTGGATGGGACTGGTGATAGGAGCAGGGTCCAATGCTGTAAAGAGCAATATTGCATAGGAACTGGAATGTTAGGTCCATGAATCAAGGCAAATTGGAAGTGGTCAAACAGGAGATGGCAAGAGTGAATGTTGACATTCTAGGAATCAGCGAACTAAAATGGACTGGAATGGGTGAATTTAACTCAGATGACCATTATATATACTACTGTGGGCAGGAATCCTTTAGAAGAAATGGAGTAGCCATCATGGTCAACAAGAGAGTCCGAAAAGCAGTACTTGGATGCAATCTCAAAAATGACAGAATTTTTGTTCTGTTCGTTTCCAAGGTAAATCATTCAATATTATGGTAATCCAAGCCTATGCCCCAACCAGTAATGCTGAAGAAGCTGAAGTTGAACGGTTCTATGAAGACCTACAAGACCTTTTAGAACTAACACCCCAAAAAGACATCCTTTTCATTACAGGGGACTGGAATGCAAAAGTAGGACGTCAAGAAACACCTGGAGTAACAGGCAAATTTGGCCTTGGAGTACAGAATGAAGCAGGGCAAAGGCTAACAGAGTTTTGCCAAGAGAATGCACTGGTCATAGCAAACACCCTCTTCCAACAACACCAGAGAAGACTCTACACATGGACATCACCAGATGGTCAACACTGAAACCTGATTGATTATATTCTGTGCAGACAAAGATGGAGAAGCTCTATACAGTCAGAAAAAACAAGACTGGGAGCTGACTATGGCTCAGATCATGAACTCCTTGTCAAATTCAGACTTAAACTGAAGAAAGTAGGGAAAACCACTAGACCGTTCAGGTATGACCTAAATCAAATCCCTTATGATTGTACAGTGGAAGTGAGAAATAGATTTAAGGGACTAGATCTGATAGACAGAGTGCCTGATGAACTATGGATGGAGGTTTGGGACATTGTAGAGGAGACAGGGATCAAGACCATCCACCTGGAAAAGAAATGCAAAAAAAAGCAAAATGGCTGTCTGAGGAGGCCTTACAAATAGCTGTGAAAAGAAGAAAAGTGAAAAGAAAAGGAGAAAAGGAAAGATATTCCCATTTGAATGCAGAGTTCCAAAGAATAGCAAGGAGATATAAGAAAGCCTTCCTCAGTGATCAATGCAAAGAAATAGAGGAAAACAACAGAATGGGAAGGACTAGAGATCTCTTCAAGAAAATTAGAGATACCAAGCGAACATTTCATGCAGATATGGGTTTGATAAAGGACAGAAATGGTATGGACCTAACAGAAGCAGAAGATATTAAGTAGAGGTGGCAAGAATACACAGAAGAACTCTACAAAAAAGATCTTCACAACCCAGATAATCACAATGGTGTGATCACTCAGCTAGAGCCAGACATCCTGGAATGTGAAGTCAAGTGGGCCTTAGAAAGCAACACTATGAACAAAGCTAGTGGAGATGATGGAATTCCAGTTGAGCTATTTCAAATCCTGAAAGATGATGCTGTGAAAGTGCTGCACTCAATATGTCAGCAAACCTGGAAAACTCAGCAGTGGCCACATGACTGGAAAAGGTCAGTTTTCATTTCAATCCCAAAGAAAGGCAATGCCAAAGAGTGCTCAAACTACTGCACAATTACACTCATCTCACACACTAGTAAAGTAATGCTCAAAATTCTCCAAGCCAGGCTTCAGCAATACGTGAACCGTGGACTTCCAGAGATTCAAGCTGGTTTTAGAAAAGGCAGAGGAACCAGAGATCAAATTGCCAGCATCTGCTGGATCATCAAAAGAGCAAGAGAGTTCCAGAAAAACTATCTATTTCTGCTTTATTGACTATGCCAAAGCCTTTGACTGTGTGGATCACAATAAACTGTGGAAATTTCTGAAAGAGATGGGTATACCAGACCACCTGACCCGCCTCTTGCGAAACCTGTTTGCAGGTCAGGAAGCAACAGTTAGAACCAGACATGGAACAACAGACTGGTTCCAAATAGGAAAAGGAGTACGTCAAGGCTGTCTATTGTCACCCTGCTTATTTAACTTCTATGCAGAGTACATCATGAGAAACGCTGGGCTGGAAGAAGCACAAGCTGGAATCAAGATTGCTGGGAGAAATATCAATAACCTCAGATATGCAGATGACACCACCCTTATAGCAGAAAGTGAAAGAGGAGAGTGAAAAAAGTTGGTTTAAAACTCAACATTCAGAAAACTAAGATCATGGCATCCGGTCCCATCACTTCATGGCAAATAGATGGGAAAACAGTGGAAACAGTGGCTGACTTTATTTTGGGGGGCTCCCAAATCACTGCAGATGGTGATCACAGCCATGAAATTAAAAGACGCTTCCTCCTTGGAAGGAAAGTTATGACCAACCTAGACAGCATATTAAAAAGCAGAGACATTACTTTGCCAACAAAGGTCCATCTAGTCAAGGCTATCGTTTTTCCAGTGGTCATGTATGGATGTGAGAGTTGGACTATAAAGAAAGCTGAGCACTGAAGAATTGATGCTTTTGAACTGTGGTGTTGGAGAAGACTCTTGAGAGTCTCTTAGACTGCAAGAAGATCTAACTGTCCATCCTAAAAGAGATCAGTCCTGGGTGTTCATTGGAAGGACTGATGTTGAAGCTGAAACTCCAATACTTTGGCCAACTCGTGAGAAGAGTTGACTCACTGGAAAAGACCCTGATGCTGGGAAGGATTGGGGGCAGGAGGAGAAGGGGACGACAGAGGATGAGATGGTTGGATAGCATCACCAACTCGATGGACGTGGGCTTGGGTGGACTCTGGGTGTTGGTGATGGACAGGGAGGTCTGGCGTGCTGCGATTCATGGGGTTGCAAAGAGTTGGACATGACTGAGCGACTGTACTGGACTGACCCAGCAGTGCCCCACTTCCACGAACCAAAATATATATTAACTTCTTATTCCTTCTATAAGAAAATGCCACAAACAGTGGCTTAACACAAATTTATTATCTTATAGTTTTGAATGTGATAAATCTAAAATAGATTTAATTTGATTAAAATCATGGTGTCAGCAGGGCTGAATTCCCCTGGACGCTCTAGGAGAAAATCTGTTTTTTTCTATCACAGCTTCTAGAGGCCTCTTTGAATTCCTCCCTCCATTTCCAAAGTCAGTCAGGTAGCGCCTTCACCTTCTCTTTAACTCTGCTGCTCCTGCTTCCCTTGTGATTATGCTAGATATTCTAGATCATCCAAGGTAATCTTTCCATCACAAGATTCCTAACTTAATCACCAAGCTCCTTTTGCTCTGTCAGCTCATGTAACATAGTGTATTTATTACTCAGGGTTCTCTGAACAGGCGGAAAGAACCAATTATACGTACGTTGTGCTAAGTTGTTTCAGCTGTGTCCAACTCTGCAGCCCTGTGGACTATAGTCCACCAGGCTCCTCTGTCCATGGGATTCTCCATGTCAGAACCCTGGAGTGGGCTGCCATGCCCTCCTCCAGGGGATCTTCCCAACCAGGAATCAAACTCGTGTCTCAAGTCTCCTGCAGTGTCAGATGAGCCCTTTGCCACGAGCACCACCTGGGAAGTTATACATATATATATATATATGCACAGATACATATATATACATGTAAATAAATACACAAATCTGTGTATTATCTATGACATATATGTACATACATATATATACATATATACAAGTATTTTTCTTTCTTCATTAGTGGAGGTTAGTTTTCGTGGGTTTTTTTTTTTTTTTTTTCTATTAAGGTCTACTCACATTATAGAGGATAATCAAAATCTACTGATTTAAATGTCAATCTCATGTAAAAATTACTTTTATAATATATAAAATAATACTTGACCAAATACCTGGCCTAGTTAACACAGAAAATTGACCATCACACATACAGGCAAACTTCATATTATTGTACTTTAGATTATTGTGCTTCGCAGATACTGTGTTTTTTACAAAATGAAAAAGTACCTGTGGTAACCGTGCATTTCTCAGATGATAGCATTTTTTAGCAATAAGTAATGCTCTTTAACTTTATTTATCTAGTTTTGGTTATGCTGAGTCTTCATTGCTGGGCAGACATTTCTCTGGTTGTGGCGAGCAGGGGCTGCTCTCTAGTTGCAGTGTGCAAGCTTCTCACTGACGTGGCTTCTCCTGTTGCAAAGAACGGCTTCTAGGGCACACAGGCTTCGGTCGTTGTGGGTCCTGACTCCAGAGCACAGGCTCAATGGTTGTGATGTACGCGCTTAGTTACTCCTTGGCATGTGGGATCTTCCTGCACCAAGGATTGAAACTGTGACTCCTGCATTGGCAGGCAGATTCTTTACCAGTGAGCCACCAGGGAAGCTCCGCGATAAAGGATTTTTAAGTCAGGTATATATCTTTATTAGATATGGTGCTATAACACATTTAATAGACTACTGTATAGAATAAGTATAACTTTTATATGCACAAGGAAACCAAAAATTTGTATGACTCAGGTTATTGAGATATTCAGTTTATTGCAGTGGTCTGGAGCAGAATCTACCATATTTCCAGGGTATGCCTGTGGTGATAAGTTTCAAGGATTAATAGTTGAACATCTTTGAAGGGCCAATATTTCTGCCTACCATAGTGATGATTTTAAAATGTGAAGAAGGAAAGAAGTGAAAGACGACAAAAGTGGCAGAGAGGGGAGCACAGATATAAGCAGAGCCGTAAAAGAGCATTTCAAACAGTGAAAAAGTAATTGGCATCAGTGCGGAGGCATGGGGGAACAAACAGGAAGGGAGCTGTCAGAAAAGGGGAAAGGAAAGAGGGCTGTATGCAGAGGTGGCCGCGGGCTGGCTTACAGACGGAAGGGGTTTGTCTTGGCGCAGGGGTAGATCTTTACCCTTCAGTGAATCATGCAGTGTGGACAATAAGACGATCCATCCCATGCCTTCTGAAGAGTTTGAAGTAGGAAATGATGAGACCACCACTGTGCTTCATGAAGGCCACTCTGGGACCAGTGTGAAGAAGGCCTGACTTCCAGGGAGAACCCCTGGAGATAAAGGGAACATGGCTGAAACAACACTCTAACAAGGGCTCTGAAGGAACAGAGCTCAAGGCTTAATCAATAAGACTTGGTGACAGATGAGTTCAAGATGATAAATCGGTAAAAATTTGCCTGCCAAGCTTTGTAAATATTCTGTTCATATTTAAGACAGAAATGTGATTATAAAGACAATTGATCATATTATTAGAAGATGGTGTAGGCATCTGGCAATGTTTTGTCAGAGTGGTGATATCTGATTACATTCTAGGAAAATGTCACGGCTGATAGATAGGAAACGGTGGGGGCTTCTCATTACCAGAGACCCTCAAGGGAATAAGACTGCTTTTTTGGTAGTCCCAAGGCGAGAGTAGAAAGGGGAATATTTGTTGAGGATCCTAAGGGAAGTCTTCCACCTTATAAGACAGATAAAATGAGGAGAGGCCTCACAGGCTTTTAGTCCCCAATTGATGCACACTTTCACAGGCAAATTACACATCGTAATAACAGTGACAATTTTTGTCGAGCATGGTGTTGTTGGAGGAAACACTGACTGGGACAGCCCGCGAGGCAGGCCCCACAGTAACTGTTTGCCTGAGTCACTTTGCGACAGGAGGACCTGGTAAGGGACATGGAGCTAACAAGCCATCACCAGCCGGAAGAGCTCAAGAAAAGTCAAAAGGAAGCACCAGGGGCGCTGCCACCTCCCAGGACCCTCCCTGGAATCCAAGGCTGAGTGACGCATGCGCCACCAGGAAGGACCCTGAGACAGAGTGATTGGCCAGAGACAATCCGGGAGCTCATCCCATCAGCATAAAACCCCGGCAGGCACTGGCAGAGCGGTCCTCCTGGGTTCCCTCAGCCTGCTGCTGTCCACCCGGCCGCCCCTTCCCAATAAAGCCTCTTGCTTTGTCGGCGCGTGTGTCTCCTCAAGTAATTCATTTCTGAGTGTTAGACAAAAGCCCGCTCAAGAGCCCTGCAAGGGGTCCCTCTTTCTGCAACAGTGTCAGGCTTCAACGAAAACATTTGCATGCACTTATCATTTAATAATTACGTAAATCTGGTATGGTACATATGTACTGTTAGTATTACCGTTGAAGCTTAGAAAGCTATTATAGCATATTACCCTGAGTTACATAGTGGAGAAGAAAGAATTCAAACTTAGACCTCTCAGACTCTCATAGATGTTTGTTTTGGTGTTTAAGGAAAGAAAGGTGCTTCAGTCTTTTTTTTACTGGCAAAGTCTCACTTGATCTAAATAATGGACCAAGTAGCAGCTATGATGTAAAATACAAAGAGCATAACCAATAGCCTCAAGGTTGCATCTTCAGACAGCCAATGGCCAGCTGTGCAGCCTTGAGCAAGTCTTTACTCTCTCTTTATCTCATTTTACTCTCTGCAAATTAGGTCTGTTTTCCATTCTACTGATCCACTGACCAAAACAGCAAATTGTTTACCCCTTAGTGACTATTTCTTGCACCAGTCATCTCTGTGGGAGTATAAGGTTCAGATTTCCCTTCTTCCTGACACATATTCTATATTTTATCTGGTGGATGATGACCACTGAGTCTGCAGTATGATTTGGTTTGCAAAATATCAGACATGGAAACTTAAAAGTCCCTTCCAGATCATAAAACCTGGAAATGCACTATAGCTGACAATGTTTGCCTTTTTAAAAAGGCTGCAAATGTATTCAGCTGTGAAAGAGAAATACTATTTACTGAGACCCTTTTGAAGGTCCATTTCATTTTGTACAAAGGAGAAAGCCCACAGGAAGAGAAAAATAATAAGGCTGGGGATTTTTTTTTCCTCTATGGGAGAGATTACAGGAATGCTGAAGTGCATCAAGGACAATGGAATGTAGACAATATAGATTCATCCCAAAACTTTGAAACATCTTCATACCCTGGAATTAGTTATAGAGAATGGATAAAAAGAAGTGAAGCCTTCCTGGAGTGAACCCAGAAAAGGTAATTTGACATTTGCAAAACTCTTTAGGCCTGAATCCCCCAAAGATGAATTGTTTATTTTCCTTAGAAATTTAATTGAACAACAGCTGCTAGTGATATGAGAGGAGCAGGCAGGCTTTTAAAGATTAATACTGGAGTACAGAGAGCTATTATACCCAGGGAATCACATTCCGTAACAAGCTGAAAAGCAGTATCTTTCTTCAGTAGACGTGTTTGAGAGGGTTTGGGGCTGTTAAACCATTAGAATGCCTTATAATTGGGACATCGCCTCTTTTGCACAGGCCATCAGGCGTGCACTTGGCTGTACTTAACGGGAGAAGCTGACGGAAAGCTGCAAAGGCGGCATTGGGGTGACATTCCATTTACTGCCATCCCCAGACAGACAGCCGTGTGAGCTTTCCACGGGGAGGCATAACCAGACAGCAGGGTGAGCTTTCCACGGGGAGGCATACCCACTGGGCTGGAAGCAGGATTATCGTGCAGAACCGAACAACTCAGGAGAGGGTTCTGCAGCGCGGTGGCTTAGGATGGGGCTCAGTGGGTAAGCAGGGCCATTGCTGCTTGTGGATGGATTTCCTGTCCCTCTCTCAACATCTCTCCAACCCTACCCACCCCCTGGAGAAAGGGTGCGGATTGTGGAAGCAGTGCGTGCTTCCGTTTGAGAATTTATTTTAGTGACAACAGGAGTGGAAGGAACAACCAAAGCCCCTGTGTAATGGCATGAAAAGGGGACAGAGGGCAGGGGAACAGCTCTTCGTGTGGCCTTACAAAATGTGACCTCATTTTGACCAAAACTGTTCGGTCATCAATGTGAGAACTGCCTTAGATGATGTCAAAGTCAGCCCTAAAAGTTTATTTCTGGGGATTAATAATTGCTTGCTTATTTTAATTGGGGAGAGGAATTTAAGGGATAAAATAAGAGTAGCTGTGTAGGAATTGGGAGTTCCTTTTAAGAAATAAAAGAGAAAACTGACCTAAGTCCATCACAGCAACTGGTGGTAACATGATACTGAACCTATTGACTGACTCTAGCATCACCTCCCTGTCCCCTTTGATCAGCTCCCCATCACTAGTCGTGGTCTCAGCCATCTCAAACTTGTCCATGAACTTTCCTGCTTCCATTCTTATTATCGTCTAATTTGTTTCTCCACTGCAACTGCTATCATGTCAGTCCAAGCTCAGACTACTCCCAGTGTGACAGGCCAAGAAATTGAGAGATGAGGTTGCTGGGGCAAGGGATAGTGACTTTATCGGGAAGGCCAGCAGACCAGGAAGGTGGGGGGCTAGTGTTCCAAAGAACCGTCTTACCCGAGTTAGAATTCAGGCTTCTTTTGTAAGCGTTTAAAGGTAAGGAGAGAGTGGCCACTTGTTGTAAACGTCTTGATACAGGAATCCTTTGTTCTAATACCTATCCACCAGGGCTCTGGTCACAAAGCTACTGTAAACCTCCAACAAGACAAAAGTTGGCAACCCACTCCAGTACTCTTGCCTGGAGAATCCCATGGACAGACAACCCTGGCAGGCTGCAGTCCATGGGGTTGCAAAGAGTCGGACACAACTGAAGCAACTTCGCTTTCTTTCTTTCTTTCTTCTTTCTGTCCTGCAACTATTCATCTTTGTATGAACAGAAAAGTGTTACACCTTTAAAAGTCAGAGCCTGGAGAATGGATAGCATACACATTTCAGGCCATAGGCAACATTCTTTTAGTCGTTCTTAGCACAAGCGACAGAGCACAAGGGTTGGAGCTAAAAGAACAAATCCAATATGGCGCCAGGCTTGTTCTTCCCTATTACATAACCGGAGAGATAGTTCCCAGAACACAAATCTGCTCCTGTCACTCCTTTGTTCACAGATGATAAAATGTTCACCACTGGCCTCAAAATAAAATCCAGACTCCTTAGCACGTTGCACAAAGCGTCTACAATATGGCTTCCAGGAATGGTCACCAGTGGCAGGGCTAAGGAGGAAGAATGCAGAGACTGTGAATTGTGCTTACCTGAAGGATGCTCAGCAATGTTCCTGGGAGAGACAACAGGAGTCATGTACAAACGGAGGTGTGCAGAAACTAGCAAAAATGCCTTGAGTCGAATTTGAAGGGTTGAGGGGGGAAAGCCTGAGTCCCAGTTAGAAAGCTCTGAAGCAGAACAGACGGCAGTGGTACAGAGAACGGTAGCTGCAGGAGGCTGGGTGAGGTGAGGGAGGGGCTCTTCGTTCACCGGCTGCCATCTGTCTGCCCTGGCACAGAGAGAGTGAGGAGGCAGGGGATACCCCCACGGCCCCTTCCAGCCTCAAACTCCTGCTGGCTTCAACCATGCTCTCCTCCCTGGTGACAGAGCATGCTGAAGAATGAAGAACACTGTCTATTACACGCCTCTGTTCACACTCGCCCCACTCTACAGCACACTGGGCTTTTTCTTTCTTTTCTTTCTTCTGCCTAACAAACTGTTTCTCAACCTTCAAGACCTGGCAGAGATTTCAAAATCTGAGTGCACCTTCCTACAGGCTCTGACTATTCATTGTTCCTTCTCTGTGTTTTGTTAGGAACTTGCACATACCTAGGAGATATCACTTGTCACATGCTATAAATATTTGTTAAAGTGCCTATGTCCACACTAGAGTGCAAGTTTCTAGTAAGGATATGTCTTATTCAATCCACTAAATGTGTGAGAGAGAGCCAGGACTCACTAAAGACACTCTTCTTTCTTTCTCACTGATTGAACCCAAAGAACTAAAATGGAATTCTATTAAATATTTTTATTTTTCTGACTTCAGAACCTCAGGGAATGTCTTCTTCTGATTTAAAAGCTATGCCAAAAATGTTCTTTGCCTCTACCCATAAGAGGGAGACCTGTATAGAAGAAAAGGAAGCGGAAGCTAACAGACTTCAGATAAAAATTCTAAAGATATGGGATAGATTCCAACTTGTCTCTGGCACCATATTGACGTGAAGCAAAGGTTTTAGGCTGCCTCCAGAGAACGGTGACTTAGCCTGCTTTGGGTGAGGCTGAGTAAATAGAAAAGGGAGCTGGAGTTGGATCTAGTACTGCTTATATAACAATAATATTTCCCTTGGGATGTGAGGCTACATATCTAGAAAGATGGGTTTGGGAAGAGAAAGCACCTTGAAAGACATGAATATCAAAAATCTTAGGTTGATAGTTTTTTCATTGTTTTATTATCTTTCTGGGATGAGGAGAGCATTTCACTGTAAAGAAGGATTCATTTTAAGTAAATTCGCTTCTGCATTGCCGTTAGGTTTCTACTGAGATAAAAGTTACTGTTTTAAGTTGGAATTATAAAGGATGGATGCAGTCACGTTTGAATGAATGAATAATGCAATATAGAAGAATGAGTAAATGCTTTAGCTTTGGAGCCAGATAGATCCGGGCTCACAACTCAAATCTTCCATTATTTCTGTGTAATATATTTTGGTGCTATAATAAAAATTTTAAAACTAAGGTACATGGATCAGGGAAGGTAATTCCAGCTGAAAGTAACAGACTACCCATCTAAAGTGGCTTGAATCATATGGTAACAAAATGTCTCACACAAGAGAGAAAGTCACGAAAAGAGGTGGTACTAGGATTAGTGCTGTGACCCACTGATATTAACAAGGACCATGTCTTTCTACTCTGTTGTGGGTTAAATTGTATCCTCAAAAAATGATATGCTGAAGATGTAATCCCCAGTGCCTAAGAATGTGACTTCATTTGGGAATAGGGTCTTAACAGAGGGAATCAAGATAAAGTAAGTGGGCTCCAATACAAGATGATTACAGTCCTTATAAAAAAAAATGGAAATTTGGGCACAGAAGTGAATATTCACAGAGGGAAAATGTTATAAACAAGCATAGAGAAAACATATGTTGTAAACAAACACCTATCAAGACAGAGGACTAGAGTAATGTATCTAAAAGGCAAGGAAAGCCAAAGGTTGCCAAGAAAACACCAGACGTTAGGAGCAGGCAAGGAAAGATTCCTGTACAGTTTTCAGAGGCAGCATGGCCCTGCTGAGACCTTGATTTCAGACTACTAACCTCTAGAATTGTGGGGCAATCAATTTCTGTTTGTTGTTTAATTTTACAATGTTGTGTTGGTTTCTCCCTTACAACAACCTGAATTGGCCATAATTATACACATATCCCCTCACTCCACCCCTCTAGAGCATCACGGAGTGCCAGACTGGGTCCCTGTGCTACCCAGCAACTTCCCACCAGCTTACACACCATAGTGGAGGGATTGGAGAAGAGAATAAGATTAGGATGTATATTAATTTCCTAGTCGTGAGAAGCCACAACTAAGTACTGTAAACCGTGGGACTTAAAACAACAGAAACTCAAATTCATTCTTTTATGTTTTGAGTTTCTGTTGTTTTAAGTCCCATGGTTTATGGTACTTAGTTGTAGCAGCTCATAACTAGGAAATTAATACACATTGTTGAAGCTCTGCCGTCCTCAACCTTATTCTTTTTGCCTCCACTAATCACAAAACAACTGCTACAGTTTCAGGCACTATATTCTGCCACATCCAAAATAGGAAAATTTCTCCTAGAGTGCTAATTTTCTTTTAGAAAAAAAAAAAAGTTTTCTTTCCCACGAGGAAAACTTAGCTTTAGGTCTTCAAGAAGATTTACTTTAGGTCCCATCCATTAGGAACGGTGATGTGCCCAAACTCTACGTGCATGAGTGGCTGAACATGACTGTCCAGAATGTCAAGTATCTATCATGAGAGGCAGACACTGCTTTCAAAGCAAAACGGAGAGGAAAACAGTTTCTAGATGGACTTGGGAAGCCAATGCCATCTGCCATAGGACAGAAGAATCAGATGTGTGAAAACAGCTATCACAGTCCCAACTTTATTCGATTTTTACACCTTCTGTATTTATGTAGACTCCATTATGAAATTTTATGTTAAAGTAACAGCTAGCAGGACTTCCCTGGTGGTCCAGTGGTCAAGAATCACCTTCCAATGCGGGGGACATGGGTTTGATCCCTAGTCTGGGAACTAAGATCCTACATGCCAAAAAACACAACAGCTAGCAAAGGTCTATCTGACCATCTACTGTGTCCTAGGGTTTTACAATGGATTTTGCATGTATTTCCTAACTTTATTTTAACAAACACCTACAAAGTCAGTACAGTTAATGTTCCCATTTAACAGATAGAAATCTGAGACAGAGAACATAAGGAAATTGTTCAGTGTCACACAACTAGTAAATGAACTTAGGCAATCTGATTGGAAAAAATCAATTGATAAAACATCTAAACATCTATCCCGTGAGATAGAAAAATATGTCCCTCACTAACCAGCTTCTCTTTGAAAGCTTTATGACAAAGTTGAAATTTTCATCAAATGAAACAAATTCCCTTGGAGATTCTCACAAACAGCCTCTAATACAGTTCTGTAAATTCCTTTCTTACATATATAAAAGTCCATATTCCTCAAAGGAAGACATTTTTAGCAAAACTCAAAAATGGAATATTTAAAAACCAAATGCAAATTGTTTTCTTATCAGAGAGGTTTGGTAGTGTGGGAGACGCCCTAATTTCAGAGTCTTTCAATCCCAGCTTAGTCACTCAGAAAACATATAAATTTGGATCAGTTACAAAACTTCTTCAAACCTAATTTTCCTCATCTGTGAAAGGAATAGTATAAAGACTAATTTGCGTGGCTGTTTTAAGAAAGAAATGAGACAAAGTATGTAAGATATCTGGCACTGTTGTGTGTTGGAGAGTAGTCACTCAATAATTAGTAGTTCCTACTATTAGTCTGGCTTCCCAGGTAGCTCAGTAGTAAATAATCCACCTGCCAATGCAGAAGACATGGGTTTGATCCCTGGGTTGGGAAGATCCCTTGGAGAAAGAAATGGCAACCCTCTCCAGTAGTCTTGCCTGGGCAATGCCATGGAAGGAGCCTGGCATTCTACAGTCCATGGGGTTGCAGAGTCGGACATGACTTAGTTGACCCAACAAGAAATGATTAGTCCACATTAGAAAAGACTGTTTCAGTCATCAGGCATGGGTACTGTCTTTGAAATTAGCGTCAACTGAAGAATTTTTTTTAATCTACATAATTTAAGCATCAGTGAATCAAACTGGAAAAAAAAAAATCTTACCTGGTGATCCAGTGGTTAAGACTCCATGCTTTTATTGTAAGAAACACGCATTCCATCCTTGGTCTGGGAAAGAAGATATCACATGCTTCACAGCACAATCAAAGACAAACAAAAATCCAAAAACTGCATTTGCAGTTCCTTTGCACTGGAATAGCCCCAAGGAAATATCATCAGGGCTAAGTACCATATTTCAAGGTAACCAAAGTTAGTGTTTTCTGATACAGCCTTACAGTAATTAATGTTGTCATGTGGCAGTAGCCTATGAAAAGTGGCTAGAACTGATCAATTTAGACTTGTATTCTGCAATATAAAAACATTGGGAGGTATGAAATACTATTGGAGTTCCTGTTAAAAGTCCCTCTATGGCTTTGGTCATTTGGTCACTTGAATTTCTGAATGTGTCTTAGAAGTATGGTTCTTTTTTGAATTCAAATTTATTTCTTCTAAATGCTTTTAGCATCGACTTCTGTGCAAGATTAATATTTGACCTGGCGACCATAGTTTGTTCATTTGGGAGTTGAGTAGTGCCAAATTCAGAGGATTTTTGTGAGGATTAAATGAATTTATATACACAAATTGCTTAAAATAGTGTCTGACACACAGTGACCATTCCATTCATTTCAGTTCAGTCACTCAGTCGTGTCCAACTCTTTGCGACCCTATGGCCTGCAGCACCCCAGGCCTCCCTGTCCATCACCAACTCCCAGAGTCTACCCAAACCCATGTCCATTGAGTCAGTGATGCCATCCAACCATCTCATCCTCTGTCGTCCCCTTCTCCTCATACCTTCAATCTTTCCCAGCATCAGGGTCTTTTCCAATGAGTCAGTTCTTCGCATCAGGTGGCCAAAGTATTGGAGTTTCAGCTTCAGCATCAGTCCTTCCAATGAATATTCAGGGCTGATTTCCTTTAGGATGGACTGGTTGGATCTCCTTGCTGTCGAAGGGACTCTTAAGAGTCTTCTCCAACACCACAGTTCAAAAGCATCAATTCCTTGGTGCTCAGCTTTCTTTATAGTCCAACTCTCACATCCATACATGACTACTGGAAAAACCATAGCTTTGACTAGACCATTCCATAAGAATTTGTTATTATCATTGTTACTATTATCTTTGTCATCATTATTAATATTCTACTGAGAAATGAAATTATTTTCATTAGAAAATGATTAGAAATAAGAAGCCCATAGTGTTTTTCTTTAGAGTGGTCTATGTGAATTACTTCATGATTATAATTTATATTTAAATGAGGAATTATTATCAGCACATATTAACAAAGGCCTAAAACATGAAAAATATCTGGATTATTTTGGCCAAGATAGGCGGGCGGGATAAAAGAAAAGATATATTGCTTTTTTTCTTTCATTCCATTTTAAAAAATTTATTATTATATCCCAAATCTTCTTGGGGCGAAAAAAAAAAAAAAGTATTACGTTGGGGAGAGGGGAGAAGAGGGTGAGATGTATGGAAAGAGTAACATGGAAACCTACATCACCATATGTAAAATAGAGAGCCAGTGGGAATGTGCCGTGTAGCTCAGGAAACTCAAACAGGGGCTCTGTGTCAACCTAGAGGGGTGGGATGGGGAGGGAGATGGGAGGGAGCTTCACTAGGGAGGGGATATATGTATACCTGTGACTGATTCATGTTGAGGTTTCACAGAAGACAACAAAACTCTGTAAAGGAATTATCCTTCAATAAAAAAATAAATTAAAAAAAACTAAAAAAGTACTACATGCTAAAATGTTAGGGATATTTGGATAACTTAGAGACATGAAACATATCTCATATTTAGATATATATTCCTTATTATTCTCTTTGTGGTCAGGGGAACTTCCTAGATGGTTGTAATTAGTTGGACATGAGACTATGGACCATGAGACCAATTTAGAAAAATTTTTTTCTGTCTCCCAGTTTAGAAAAATTTGAGGAAATGAATCATCCTGACCTTTTTTTTTTGAAATGGGAAGTGGAAAAATAAGTGAACAAATTAATAGTTTGATAAATTATTCTGCCACACACATGCTCCTTTAAAAAAAAAAAAAAATCTGGTCACTTCAACACTGTATATAATGCCCCTGATTTTTAAAATCATGTCCTGTTGTTTTTCATTGAGGCTACTTGCAACTGTACAAAGCAAATTGCTTTTCTTTTTTAAAACTTTGCAATCTTTCTAGTAGACTTCCCTTCCAGATGTTTCAGATGCTGTGTCATGACTGTTTTTCTCTCTGAACTTCTCAAAATTTGCTTCTTGAGGCAAACTTCAGACTGTGCTCGGCCTTTCTTTCTCTGGCTTGTGAGATCAACTAGCAAACACGACAGCTTCTACCCCAAGGCCAATCTCTTTCCTTTCCCTTCATGGTGAGGCCCCAAATATCAGTTCCCTGAGACATTTTATCTTCTTCTCCAGATTAAATTATTTAAATACAGTAAAGAATTTGTCAGAAACTCTTCTGTGAGCCAAAGGAGCGTTTTGACAAATGTTACGTGTTGGCTCTGTGTGTTTTCTTGGTTAGGACGTGTTGCTCTTTTCTGTAGCTGGTTCCTCATTTATAGTGGGCACCCACTGTGATACCACCCTTATTTCTCTCCTTCCATCCTCATGAAAATACACTCTAAAATCTAATGTGCAGATTTCCACATTGCATATACTCTTGATATACAGAACTCCAAATTCCACGTTAAAAGAAACATTTAAAAAAATCAGACTCATATTTAAATCACCATATTCCAATCTTGAGCTTTAACTCAGCAAGTCTCAATAATCCTTATAAGATTAGTATTTACTATCTGAGGTAATAATCTTAATTTCATAATTTAATATATACATATACATGGTCTTATCTTGCTTACTACTTTTTTTTTTAAGAATTGACAGATACTTGATATTTTTTCCTCTCTTCACTTTATCTCAATGTATTTTCACTCATTGGCTCCCTGGTTTGGTGCTATTTAATTGACAGATAAACTATCTAATAGACCATGAATACTCAAAGCCCACAGTATATAACAAGCAATTGTAGGGTGAATTTAGAGTTGCAGACTCAATGATATCAAATCCCCCTTTCACAATGGAATCCATAGGTTTACAGTAGGGCCCACGAATTGGTATTCCAGGCAAGAATTTTGATGCAGACTACCCTTTGAGAAGTACTATTCCAGACCAAAAAAAAAAAAAAATGTTCCTTCTTTACTGAGACAGGCTACATTATTCAAGAGCCCATTATTCCAACATCTTCAGCCATTGTCCAGAAATTCCAATGATTGCCAATACCATCTGTGTAGCCAAATGTTTGACTTCAAGACAGTTTTTCTCTTCTAAAATCTTATGGATAGAAAAATATGTTGAAAATACCACTTAGCATCCCTAGCCCCTTTCCTTCCATTGACTTCCTACCCAACATTTCAAAAAGAATCCTATTTTCAAATGTCTTTAATCCTGAGATGAGTCAGCAAGAGTGAGAAATGGTTAGCCATCTTGCGAAAGTTATTCTTCCCTTATAGGACACATGCTTTGGGAAAACAACACATCTCCTAAATTATGAGGATATTTACATTCATCTGCATCTAAATGAATCAGTAGAAAGTTACCAACAGCCATGTCAACTTTTCCATGCCTCCTGTGATCAATGTCAAGCTTTCCTTTTCCCAACAGTGCTTGAAAATCATACTTACTGGATCATGTCTTTTCCAAAAGATCTGAAATCTCTAAGTCAGTGGTACCAAACCAAGTGCAATTTTTCCCCAGGGTACACTGGCAATGTCTGGAGACATTGGTAATTGTTATGAACGGAGCTGGGAGTACTACTAGCACCTGTTATGTGGAGGCCAGGATGTTGCTAAATACTTTACAATGCACAGAGAATAAATATAAGTTGTACTGATACTGAGAAAGTCTATTGTATAAAACAAGCCTCACACTTGCGTGAATACACAATAACTATCATATGCTCTTTAAAAATTTTTGTTATTAAGTATATATATCCCATTAGATCAGTATTATAGCTTCTCAAATTTTGTTCTTACATCAACTGAAAAAAAAAAAAAATTCACAACCTAATTATGTTTTACTCCATGGACTCACTGAGGACAGAAGCCCAGAAGACAGCCTCTCAGATGGCTTTGAGGGGCTGCTCCAGAGAGGTAAGGGAGGAGGCAGGATATACAGGAGTCAAACAAACAAACAAACAGTCGGGTAGCTGAACATCAAAGATTGCTGCTAATTAAAGAAAACCAGGCATCTCAAATGAATGAATTTAGTACTTTTCTATATACAGGAAGATGCAAGAGTCTGGGCTCCTTGAAATCATTTCTTCGATTTGCACCCTAACTTTCTGGGGCCAGGATCCTGATTCCTTCCTCCTGAATCCCCTGGGCTGCACAGCGCAGGGCTGGCCTCAGGGACTGATTGCATCCTTTGTTTACTGATGTGGCAGGCGGCATTTTTTTAACTACGCTCTTAACTCAGCTTTTGGCTTTCTGATAGAATCTTTAATTCCACACATACTTCTTTTTCTTTGTTTTTCTGTATTGGAAACATTATCATGGACATTTGTGTTTCTGTGGTTTGGCAACTCCTCCTTTGGAAGAACAGTATCTCAGCTGCCCTATTGATGTGATTTTTAGTGAATCTGCTATTCACGAGTTCCCTTCTTTCCTGAACACACGGTGACCAGGGGGCCCAAAGCCAGGCCAGTCTGTCTTCTCTATTGGGAAGGACGCACAAGAGCACGTAAGGGCTTCAGCCAGCGGCAGCACTCGACAGTCACACGTTGTTGGTGCTACAAGCTGCACTGATTCCTCTCCGTGAACTCTGCAGAGTCTGTCCACTAACTATTCTCCTGATTTAAAATCTTTAGAGACCTATATTGCAAATAGCCAAGGAACCTACGGTGAAATGGAGCCCAACCCTGTGGTTCTTCCCCGACATGTCCTTCCCCCATGTCCTTCATCTGCCTTTTGTCTGTAGAAAAACATGAGCCAAAGAATAAGTTTAATCAGAGAAGCGAGAACATGCAGAAGCCAAGGAAAGCAGTCAAACAAGAAAAAAAATAATAACAGTTTGGTCATTAAGAAAAGTCAAGGGCTTTCAGTACCCCTTCCAGGACCATAGATAAAATTCTGGGCTATATTTCTGAGCTGCTTTGTAGATACTGAAACCCTCACCAAGTGGAAGAAATTAACTACATGGTGACCAGACTGTAGCCATTATAAGCTGCAGCAATTCCGAGAACAGGCCTCAAAGAAATGGAAACCAACCAGACCTGACCTTGAAGATTAACTGTACTAAAAACAACTAAGATGATGCTAGTCAGACCGCCGCATGAGCAATTTCAAGTCACTATCAGAGCTGACTGTGCTCTTTGTGCATGTAGCGCCCTCCCTCCACCTATACACCCCTAAAATCCCATGTAAAAGCTCTTGCCCGCCGCTTGTTGGGAGGAGGAACACTGCCTTTGCCCCTTTATTGATTTTAGAGCTGGGAGCAGCCAGACCCCACTTTTGGCAACAACAGGATATACTTTTCTTTATCACTGAAATGCTGATACAAAGAAGAAATATTCTCCCAGTTGCTTCACCTCCTCTTTTGGAAAGAAATCGGCTTGAATTAGTTCACAGTGAGTTAGAGCTTACCTCTGGTAAGGAGAAAAACTTAGTATTCATCCCTCAAAGCTCTGAAGCCTTAGCCTCATCGTCCACCCAGGGGAGTATTTCAGAGGAGCTACTCAAAGGCGGGGTCTGCCTTCCAAGGGCATCAGCCACACCTGTGGCTTGTTGGAAATGCAAATCAGGCACCCCTGTGGACTGCAGTGGTTTGGATTTAGTAGGTCTGGGATGGGGCCCAAGAAATTGCTTCTCTAACAAGTTCCAAGGTGATGCTACCATTCTTTAGACCACATTAGAGCAGAACAGGGAGACCTTGTCACTTTTTTCTGCTTTTAACCTTTATCTTATCTGATATAAAGCTCAGCTGCTTTTAGTTGCAAATTACAGATACTGGCTTAAATAACAAAGGGAATTTATTTCCTCATACAGATTGAGTTTAGAGGTTTGAGGGCTTCAGCTGTAGCCCAGTTATGTTGCCAACTATCTGCTTCTTTCCAAGTAAATGACCTCTTTTTGAATATAACGGAAAACTGCAAAGCTGCCAGGTGTGGACATACTTACCAACTAATCGCCACTCCTCAGATTTGTCTTTTTCTTTTTTTTATATATTATAGTGGTTTTTGTCATACATTGACAGGAATCAGCCATGGATTTACATGTATTCCGCATCCTGATCCCCCCTCCCGCCTCCCTCTCTACCCGATCCCTCTGGGTCTTCCCAGTGTACCAGGCCCGAGCACTTGTCTCATGCATCCAACCTGGGCTGCTGATCTGTTTCACCATAGATAATATATACGTTTCGATGCTGTTCTCTCAGAAGAGAAGCCCAGAAGTGGGATTGCTGGGTCATATGGCAGTTCTATTTCCAGTTTTTTAAGAAATCTCCACACTGTTCTCCATAGTGGCTCTACTAGTTTGCATTCCCACCAACAGTGTAAGAGGGTTCCCTTTTCTCCACACCCTCTCCAGCATTTATTGCTTGTAGACTTTTGGATAGCAGCCATCCTGACTGGCGTGTAATGGTACCTCATTGTGGTTTTGATTTGCATTTCTCTGATAATGAGTGATGTTGAGCATCTTTTCATGTGTTTGTTAGCCATCTGTATGTCTTCTTTGGAGAAATGTCTGTTTAGTTCTTTGGCCCATTTTTTTGATTGGGTCATTTTTTTTCTGGAATTGAGCTTCAGGAGTTGCTTGTATATTTTTGAGATTAGTCCTTTGTCTGTTGCTTCGTTTGCTATTATTTTCTCCCAATCTGAGGGCTGTCTTTTCACCTTGCTTATAGTTTCCTTTGTTGTGCAAAAGTTTTTAAGTTTAATTAGGTCCCATTTGTTTATTTTTGCTTTTATTTCCAATATTCTGGGAGGTGGGTCATAGAGGATCCTGCTGTGATTCATGTCGGAGAGTGTTTTGCCTATGTTCTCCTCTAGGAGTTTTATAGTCTCTGGTCTTACATTTAGATCTTTAATCCATTTTGAGTTTATTTTTGTGTATGGTGTTAGAGAGTGTTCTAGTTTCATTCTTTTACAAGTGGTTGACCAGTTTTCCCAGCACCACTTGTTAAAGAGGTTGTCTTTTTTCCATAGTATATCCTTGCCTCCTTTGTCGAAGATAAGGTGTCCGTAGGTTAAAAATATGGAACGCTTCACGAATTTGCATGTCATCCTTGAGCAAGGGCCATGCTAATCTTCTCTGTATCGTTCCAATTTTAGTATATGTGCTGCCGAAGCGAGCACTCAGATTTGTCTTTAATCTGCATTTTTAGCACATTTTAGGGCCTTAATAAAAAGTAAATGTTAATCTCTGTCATTCTTCCTCCTTTGAGGATGTCTGTTAATAATTTCTGGGCTTCCCTGGGGGCTCAGTGGTAAAGAAACCTCCTGCCAATGTAGGAGAGGCAGGTTCAATCCCTGAGTCAAGAAGATGTCCTGGAGAAGTAAATGGATACCCACTCCAGTAGTCTTGCCTGGAGACCCCCACAGACAGAGGAACCTCTCAGTCTATAGTCCACAGGGTCGCAAAAGAATCAGACATGACTTAGAGACATGATAACAACAACGTCTATTATTTCTACCCAGAGCAATTTCTTTTTTCCATTTCCACATGCTTTTCCATACCAGAGGAGCTCCCGTGTGCTAGGCAGAGAGTGGAGAACAGACAGACATGGTCGTTCTTTAAAGCGCATTACAGTCCAGCTTGGAGGACTCTCTAAGTTTTCTTTGTGTGTGTGTGTGTTATTGCTCAGTCGTGTCCATCTCTGCAACCTCATGGACTGTAGCCCACCGGGGCTCCTCTGTCCATGGAATTCTCCAGGCAAGAACACTGGAGTGGGTTGCCATTCCCTTCTCCAGGGGATCTTCCCATCCCAGGGATTGAACCCTGGTCTCCTGAAATCAGGCAGATTCTTCACCATCTGTGCTATCAGGGAAGACCAAGTTTGCTTTACCCACTCCCCAAACCAGCTTAGGAATCCTTGCTGCTCCAATCTTTCCTCTTACACACTGTACCACATTATACTGGGTGTATATATAATAAATGCTGTGTATATAGAAAAATATGAATAAGTATAAAGAAAGCTCAATCATGTAGAATTGTTACCTGAACATTGGGTTTGCCTTTTGGTGGTATTGCCAAAAGACAGAAAAGCCAAATTGCAGACGGTCTTATTACTCACTGCAAGTGAGGAGAACACCAGGGATCTTTCCCAAAGCAGTGTTTTCTCTGAACAGCAAAATTAGGGAAATTTAAGCTATTGGTACATGTATATTCATGAAGGGGCCTGGATGGCAGGCAGAGTCCAAGCTTCAGTTGATTGAAGTCAAGAGAGTCAGTAAAGGTCAACACCACTATCCTTTAGATTCCAGTTGATCTAGTTGCTGGCATTTAAATTCTGCAAAATGGCTCAAGACCGTGCTTTAGGCTAGTCTTTACCATCAAAAGAGAACTGAGAGTCTTTGCAACAGAGCCAATATTTTTGCTCTTGTTATTTCTTTTTCCCGTTAACAGTCCATTGTTTATGCATTCATTTGTTCCCTTAAGACCATTTATCGCTGAGACCTGTTCACGATCAAGCATTATGGCCAGGCTGAGATCACCAAGGGCTTGGGCCAAAAATGGCTTCTCTTATGTCAAAAAAGCCAGGTCTGGTTCTCTTTCTCCAGGGACGATTCCCACCCCACAAATCTGCTTACAGAAAGAGGTAAGTGGAGGAAAATGACAATGTAGCCATAAAGATTTTTGTAACTTGGATCAGGATTTGTTCAGGTGATCTTAGTAGATACTCTCATTTTGAACTAAGAAACACACAGGGTGATAAAGATTGGGAAAACATAAAAATCCTATAAAAGAAATCATATTATGGTTTATTAAATCCAAATCTTAAAATATCTGACAGTGTCTTGAGAAATCAGTAATGTTGCAAAGTATTCTTTTTTAATAATACTCTTCTGCCTTGGGATAGTTGGCTATATTAACTGTTATTTTTCCATGTAAGCAGAAAGAAAACAGAGAAACATAAGGTCCTGCATTGGACACGTCTTCAGTTGAATATAAATCCTCGGAGGAGCTCAGAGCTGACTTATAATTCCCACTGAGCCACGTGCTTTCCGGGTGGCCTTCTCTTCTCCCACCCAGCCTGGCGAAGCCCGTCAGAGAAAACCAGTGACCTGGACTCTGGGATGTGTCAGTGCCTGCTTTATCTGCAGGCCTTCACGTTCTTCTCCTGGGCGCGTCCAACAGTCAGCCCTCGAGGTAAAGGAGAGTGTGAGAACACGCGGCTGAGCAAATGGGAAATAAAACTAGGGAAGGTTTTGGAGAAAGGGTGGAAAAGGAGACGCTGTCTCCCACCCCCACCTCACCTTGCCCTTAGATTTCTCCTGTTTGTCCTCTTCTCCTCTAACTCATCAACTCAGGCGCTGGCGTAGATGATTTGTAATGGTTACATTTTAACCCGCTGCTGTTAATGGTCATGATGGAGATTGTGTCTGGTAAGAACACACAGTGAGAAGCAAGGCCAGTCCTTCTGTTGTCTGGGTCCTTCACGCTGGACAGACAGGCAGACCGCAAGTAATCAAAGTAGTGAGACCCCTGCTGGGCTGTTTATAAGGAGAGGCCCAAAGTTCTGTGGGACCAAAAGTTCTCCTAGTGTGGGGTTCCTAAGAAAACAGTAGAGAAAATAACAAATTACAATCGTGTGACCAAATGTTTAGAAAATGGCAAAAGAAATGGGGAAAATGACAAATGTAAAAGCAATGACAGATACTACAGCCATCACAAAACCTAGAAAAATAGCATAATATTCTTATTAATAGACTGTCTCTTCCACCACAATAATGTTTTTTTCCCTCCATACATATGTCCAGTTACTGGTGCCTTATATAGAGCACTTTTATATAGCAAATAACTCTGGTCCTGTAGGTTCTGGAGCTTAAAAAGGCAATAAGCAACTCATGTGGTTAAAATGTATTAGTACTGTGAGTTTTACAAGGCATAGCAACATGTTAATAGTGCGCCTAGACAACTCCCCTAGCGGTTCAGTGGTTGCAATGCAGGGGACTTGGGTTCAATCCCAGGTGGGGGAAGTAAGGTCCCACATACCTCAGAGAAACTAAGCCTGTGTGTTGCAACTACTGAGTCCACGGGCCATGACTAGAGAGTCCACACACCACAATGAAAGATCCTGCCTGCTGCAACGAGGACCTGAGGCAGTCAAATAAATAATAAAAAATAAATAAAAATTTAAAAATAAAATTCATTACCGAAGAAGAAAAATAATGTTCCTAGAAGATGACCTGGAAGTGGCCTGCTATAGACTGAAGGTTTATGTCTCCCCAAGTTCATATGTTAAATTCTAGCTCCCAATATAATGGAGTTAGGATGTGGCACCTTTGGAAGGTCATTGGGTCATCAGGGTGGAGCCTGCATGAATGGGATCCGTAACATTTTAAAAGAGACCCCAGAGAGTTTCCTTCCCCTGCCGCAGGTAAGAATGCTGAAAAGCCAACTATGAACCAGGAAGCAGGATTTAGCAGACATCAAACCTGCTGGCACCTTAGGCCCAGTTTTTTTAGCATCCAGAACTAGGGGAAATTTCTATTGTTTATAAGTCACCCAGACTCCGATAGTTTGTTATAGCAGACTGAACAGGCTAAGACAGGACCCAAGCAAGGGAGGGTTCCTGACAGCACAGTAAATCCGTCTCCTGTGATAAGCGTACTCGGCTAGGAATTGACAGTTAAAATTCAGTGACAATTTTGAGATCCTACACTAGTAAAACTGGAGAGATTTATGAGGAACACGACAATGTGGAAGAGATTCTTGATATTTATCTACTTTCATCTTAGAATTCTGATCTTTGTGAATGAATTGCATATTCAAAAAAAAATAAATCATTTTTAAGTGAAAATTATAAAAAGAAACCTATAAGACATAGTTCTACTCTTACCTCTGATTTTTGTTGTTGTTCAGTTCTTGTTCATGTCCAATTCTTGGTGACCCCATGAACCGCAGTATGCCAGGCTTCCGTGTCCTTCACTATCTTCTGGAGTTTCCTCAAACTCATGTCCCCTGAGTTGATGATGCCATCCAACCATTTCATCCTCTGTCACCCCCTTCTCCTCCTGCCTTCAATCTTTCCCAGCATCAAGGTCTTTCCAATGAGTCAGCTCTTTGCATCAGGTGGCCAAAGTGCTGGAGCTTCAGCATCAGCATCAGTCCTTCTGATGAATATTCAGGGTTGATTTCCCTTGTTGCCCCACTCCAATTCTGTTCTCAAGAGGAGATAACCTTCGGACATGGATGTGTGACAGGCTTCCTCAACACTCGTATAAGCTCCTGACCCACATAAACAAAACAATTGTCCTTTTAAGCCACTACTTTTAGAAGTTTCTTACACAGCATGGTAACCAGAACACTCTTCTCCATTGATTTATTTCTGAAGTGAGGCAGTAGGTAGACACTTTGAATAGAAATGATTTTTAACGTGTTGTTAGGTGAGTGCATTGAGAAGCAGTATAACCCTCAAAGGCCAGCAGTTGCTCTGTCTTCAGAAAGGAGACTGCATCCCAGAGCTGGCACTAGTGGTAAAGAACCTGCCTGCCAGTGCAGGAGATGCAAGAGGTGTGGGTTCGATCACTGGGTCGGGAAGATCCCTGGAGGAGGGCATGGCAACCCACTCCAGTCTTCTTGCCTGGAGAATCCTATGGAAGGAGGAGCCTGGTGGGCTGCAGCCCCTGGGGTCACACAGAGTCAGACCTGCTGCATACCAGTGCATTTCAAGAACACCAAACTCCCACCACCGCCTCTCCAGCCTGGCTGTGTTCTACTTTCTTTCTTTCTTTCTTTTGTGCACACTCTTCCTTTCACCAGGAGTATCTCCCCTGAGTCTCACTCCTTCCCCTCCATCATCACCTTCTTTCTTATCCAACTCCCTACAGTATAAATAATCCTCTTCTGATTGCACAGACCCCTGCTTCTGTCATTGTGAGTGACCATCACATTGCACAGTAATTGCCTTTTTGCATGTTTCTCTCATATGATTATGAAATCATGAAAGAATTCCAATTCAGAATGAAACCAGATGATACGAAATGGAAAATCTTATACATGTGCCCTCAGAAGAATGGAACTTAAGAACTGAGATTGATTTCTGTACATGCCTGCTTTACTAAAAACTAAGACTTACCTCCTGACCAATGAATATTTGCTAAGAATGTCTCCCATCCTAAAACTGGTGAACTTCCTGCCTGGACTCTCGCCGGACTTCTCCGTCTTCACACTTTCGCCCATACATTCAGCCTTCCCAGATCCCCATGGACTCACCTGTAACTTGCTACAGCACATGTTTTCTGTTTTTTGTTTTTTTAACTTTTTCTTCTTTATTGCAAGCAGATTCAGGTCTCCTGCTTAGATATTCTGCAGAAAAGTCCAATCATAATTAGTACATGTTTTCTGAATTGCAGTTCATCTGCTATTTCCAAATAAACTCAATTTCTGGTAATTGGAGCTTGTTCTAGTTTACTTCTTTATTTAGACTGACAAAATCCCAAAGGTGTGGAAAAATTCTTGGT
Organism: Dama dama; assembly: GCF_033118175.1. Taxonomy (NCBI): domain Eukaryota; kingdom Metazoa; phylum Chordata; class Mammalia; order Artiodactyla; family Cervidae; genus Dama; species Dama dama. Next base: position 42,721,579 of record NC_083682.1, on the reverse strand, counting down.
CAATTATTGTACTTCTAAAGCTCTAATATGCACATATATTTTGGTGTATAGTAAGTGTTCATTATTTTCTCATTAAAAGGATAAATGAACTGTAACATGCCCTTTATACAGGGATTCAGTTAAGGGACTCTTTAACTCAATTTAGTTTTTCTTAATATGTGCTGGCCAAATGGACCTGAATCTTCATTCTATTCTCAGAGAAGAGCAGTACCCATTCTATAAACCAATATGAAGATTTCAGCTGATAAGAGCCACTGGTCATATTGATCTGGTCCCTTATATCCTATAATTCTCCTATAATAGTCCAATATAAAGGGAAACTCGACCATTCTATTGGAGCTCACCTTTCATTATCCCTGGGAGGGACTGGTTCCAGGACCTCTACTGATACCAAAATTTACGGACGCTTAAGGCCCTTATATAAAATAGCATAGTACCGTGAAGACTGCTCTCCAAATCTGTGGATGCAAAACTTGCAGATACAGACGACCACCTGGACAACTTGAGAAAGATCCGAGCGCTGTCTCCTTTGTGTACTCTTAGATTAAGCCTGGGCCACTATGGGCCATGCTCCTGCCCTGGTACCATAACTAGATCTTTTGGTCGCTGTGGTGAAGGGAAAGTTCTAGCCCCACAAAGGCCATGAAAACAGCACACTGGCCTTGCAGGAGGCCAGGCAGGGGAGCTCAGTGGCCTGAGTTAGGGTGAAATATCACCTGGCCGAATACTATTTCTGCCACATACCTCCTGTGAAACATAGGGAAAATAGCAATAACAACATCACAGAAGTATTTTTTGACATTAATGAGCTGATGAATAGTAAAATGTTAATCCCCTTACAAATGTCAATTATTCTTGCAAGCAAAAGGTAGGTAAAACACAATAAAATCTTAGCAAAAGATGGAGTACTATCTCTATCAATACAGGAAATAAATGACTCTACTCTTTCCCAGTGGCCATGGGCAAGTCACATGGTCTCTTTGTTCAGATATGAGATGGAGTCAAAAGTCACATTTACCTACAACGTTAATACATGTAAAATGCTTAACCTAGCACCTGATATAGACTAAATTCTCATCATAGATTAACAAAACATGACTATGTACCCTTAAATGCACTTGGAAGTATAAGAGAGGGAAACCTTATATATATATATATATATATATATATATATATATATATAGCTGTTGCTGTTTTTATTTATTTGCTAAGTCATGTCCAATTCTTTTGTGCCCTTTGGACTGTAGCCTGCCAGGCTCTTCTGTCCATGGGATTTCCCAGGCAAGAATACTGGAGTCGGTTGCCATCTCCTTCTCCAGGGGATTTTCCCAACCCAACCCAGGGATCAAACCCTGTCTCCTGGGATCAAACCCTTTACCACTGAGCCGCCATGGAAGCCATATATATACATATAGTTTGTTTCATTTAGTTTTGGGTTTGGAAGAATTAGAGGAGGCTTCACAATGTACATTGTCTGTGTTTTGAAATATAGGTATCATTTTGACATAGAGAAGGATCTCAGAATCTGTCTTTAACCCAGAGAAGGAAAGAGGTATATTTTGCCAGCTAGCCATCTTTCTAAAAAATTTAGATGACATTCTTTCACTGTAGAATATGATAGGGAAATGATAATGCAGGGAGGTGGAGGAGTGGAAGTAATTTGAGGATTTCAAGTCTGTCCAGCCCTTAGCATTTCCCAAAAGGGGACCCTCAGAGGCAATGTAGAAACCAGACCTAGAGCCATTGTTCCAGGGAAATTTCAAACAGAGGATCAAAATGCAACGTTAAGATTGTTCAGTGTATCATCCATTCTGCTTTGAGTACTTGGAAATATGATAATTAACTTTTTCTAAAGGTTAGACAGACAGACAGACACACACACCCCCAGAAATTTTACCTGCTCATCAATGCAGGAATCCCACTCAGATTTTCTTACTCTATCCACACACCCTCCCTCAGGCAATTTCAGCCACTCCCAGAACAAGACCTAGCTCATAGAAGTGCAGTCCAAAGAAATACTTTAAAAAAAGAAAAGGCAAGAGAAATGTTATTATATGTCCCTGTGGGTCTAACCAAAACTAGAACTATAAAGTAACCGTCATTCTATTTCATAGGCAATAATTCTATTGCCTGTGAAGTAGAATGCAATAGAAAAAGGGAAGAGAATTCCAGAAAAGGAAACTGCTGGCTTCTCTGAGCCATTTTGGAGGGCGGGACTCCAGGGCAGGTAGATGCTCTTGCATTGCTAACCCATGAGCTTTAGGACTTACTGGCTAGAGGAAGCTGTGGGTGAGGCGTTTGCTAGACAAGTATTCCCAGAAGAGTGATTCCTCAAGCCTTCAGGTTCTTGGAGGTCATGTGACAGGTTGTTTCCTGGTATCCAATCTGACGACGGCTGCCACTCCAGCCCCACCACCCACTGCCACCTCACTATATTTCCTGTGCTCTGGGCCTTTTTTGCCTAAGAAAGAATTTTCACTATCATTAAAAGAAACCAGCACACAAAGACAGCACCCTCCCAGACCCCAAGTGTACTGTAATATAGGGCTGGAGGGGGACATATCCCTTTGAAAGTCAGAACAGACCTCACTGGAAAAGAGTATTCCTCTGAGTTCTACCTCTGGCTCTGTGTGCTGGCTCAGTCTAAATCCTCTGTTATCCTGTTGGAGAAAGCTCACTCTTACAAGTTTCTCTCATTTTCTGCAAAGCTGTAAATAATTGTTATTTTAAGTCCTCCTGGTCCAGAGACTCTAAATATACAAATGAAAAGACCCTTAGGGATTCCCTGAGGTTGTCTAACCCCTTCTGACCTGACCACGCAGCCGAGCTCAGAGAAAAGATGCTGCGGCCCTCTCTGGGCATGACGTCAGGGCTCCAGATCTCCAAACCCAGCTCTTTGCGCTCTACCATGAAGCCTCCTTGTATTCCTGACTCCTTGTATTAAGGCTTCTCTTGTGCCCTCCTACATCCAGCCAGAGGGCTGAGGGCACCTAAAACTTGTCTTGGATTTCAATAACAATATTCAGTTTGTTCATGAAAGAAGATTTGTCCCTTACTTGGAGGATTTTAGACACTTCCCATGAATGTGATTAGAAAGACGGGTTTAAGAAAAAGCCTCAAATTTTCGTCAGGAAAGCATTCACTCACTTGGTGCAAACATAAAGCAGAACTTGGATGAGATTGAGAAATGGAGTACTTCTTACCAGATCAGTAAGCAAGGAGCTCACAGTCATGAGGGATTCCCACCCCCGAGGGCACTCAGGAAAGAGAAGAATACCTGCACAGATCTGGCAGCTGTAAGGCTGCAGCCACTCCCTGTGGGGCGTCCTGAAGAACTCAGGATGTGAAAAATAGCTGGATACTCACCCCAGCTGAGATGATGGAAGCAATGATTTCAGTGATCAGACTGCTGCATCTTCTCACACATAAAAAGGTGCTAAACCCCTTAACTTGAGAGATCTAGTCTTCTTTAATTCACAACAATCTCTTGATGTTCAGGCTACCAGCCCTCTGTTACAAACTTCTGGCTCAGACGGTAAAGCATCTGCCTACAACGCAGGAGCCCCGGGTTTGATCCCTGGGTCGGGAAGATCCCCTGGAGAAGGAAACGGCAACCCACTCCAGTACTCTTGCCTGGAAAATCTCATGGACGGAGGATCCTGTTAGGCTACAGTCCATGGGGTCGCAAAGAGTCAGACACGACTGAGTGACTTCACTTCACTTCTTCTATAGGACCTGACCCCTTACTTCCTGCCCACCCCTCCTCAGAGCAATTCTCTCAGGATTCCTTGAGATGCTGTCTGTTGGGATTGAAGTCCTAAAAATTCCTACCAAATAAAACATAACTCTCGGTCTTTAGGTTGTGATTATTTTTTAAGTCAACAAAGTAAAAGCATGGACCAAAGAAGAGCTGGGGAACTTATCTCTCCCTGTGCCCATGTCCTCCTCAGCATGGACAGCCAAGCTGCTTCTGACTGCCAGCAAACTTGTGTTGGCATTCTGCTGTCATGACACGCTTAGGAGCTTTGCTTTCTCTCTTAACTCTTGACTGTCGTTATGCCAGTTGGAAAGTCTGTTATAAAAACTAAACGTGACTCAGAAGAAGCCAAACACACACACATAGACACACACAAAACCCTCCTCTCTCCTTTCCAAGTCACATCACTGCACAGCTGCTCATCTGGTCTTGTCTGCCGTTAACGGTGGTGGGTCCTCCTCCAGAGTCTCTCAGGCCCTCTGCTGTTTCCCGTCTCCCCACAGCTTAGTTTCGGGCCAGAGGGAAGCGTTTTCTGACTGTCTCCTCTGGGCTTGCAGAAGTGAGACCCAAGCCAAATTATGAAATCTTGCAAGGTCTTTGGGTCTTAGCCTTCCCATGCCCTTCGATACTTTTCTTCCAGTTGGAAAATTATGCAGGCATATTACATAGACACGTAAGTATACTCTCTTATATAAGTTGTAGTGTTGCTAATTTAACAATATAGTTTAACATAGGCAGAAAGGGAAATAAGCCTTAAACAATTCTTAATTATCCCTAAAATATTTCTCTCCATTCTCACTACATTGCTCTGGTCCAGACCTTTGTTGTCTTTTACTTGGACACTAGTGTCCTGACAAATTTTGGTGTTTCCTGCCTGCTTCTAACCTCTTTATACTATGCATTTCACACTGCCACCCACTGTAATCTATAGAAATGAAGGTCTGACTATACGAATCCTGTACTTAAAGGATGAAAGCTAAGATTCATAGCAAGGCATCTAATTCCCATCTCCTAGTGCAACCCAGGACACACTTCAGGTGACAAGAACTGCACATGTAACTTGTCTCCTGACCACTCCAGGGCCCTTCTCCTGAATACCACTCACTAAGGTCTTTCCTAAAGACCTTTTTATCCTTTAAAGCTAAGCATCGAGATTTTACCCAGCCAACATTTAATTCAGACACATCCATTCGCATAACATCCTATGTATAACTTATTCATAGCATTTGACATCTTATATTTTTCTTAAAACATGTTGGACTGCTTTACTATTTATAAAATGTATTTCTTGCAGAAAACTTGGAAAATACAGGAAAATGGGAAAACAAAGCCCAATGAAAGCATCTAGAGGTACTCTACTAATGTTGTGAGGTATATTTTCCAGTCTTTGGCTCTATGCACATATTTGTATTTTTTGTCTCTTGCCCCCTTGCACACAGCACACACATATTCACCAAAACACCTGCTTGGCAATCTAACATATTTTGCAATCACTTTTATTTTCCATTTAAAAGTACATTATGAGCTTTGTTATATATCCTCAAGCGTTCATAGAGTAAGCTCCATGACGGGAACGTGTGTGTGTAAGGCAAACATGGACAGACATTTAGATGAATGAATAGCACAGGCTCACAAGAAATATTTGTTGAGCTAATTTAATAAAGAAAACAATGAAAGGAGAGAGTGGGAAGAAAAAAAAGAATATGAGAAGAACTAGAGCACATGGAAGGTAGAGGGACAAAGAGAGGAAAGTGGATCATCTGAACAGGGCTTTCATGATGTTTAAAATTTTTATAATATACTTTATCTTTGATTCCTGCAATAGCCTTCTGAAGTAGCTATAATAGTTATTTACAAATCAGGAAAGGGAAACTCAGAAAGGTTAAGTGACTTGCCCTGGCTTGTTCGCGCAATAAGTGGCAGAACTAGTTGTGGGAATCCATGAACTATATTTATCTTACTCCACATGACTTCTGGAAAAACAAGCGCAATAACAAAGGCCCTGCTGAGGTCTGGGAGCTCGGAGCGGTGGGTGTCCCTGCCCCCTGGCGTGGTGCCCTGTGAATAGCTGTGTTCAGTGAGTTACCAAAGAGCGGGGATGAGAAAGAACGAACAGCAGATGTTGGTCAGCGTCTGGGGTTCGGCGCCCTCAAGCCACACTTCCTGCTCCTCACCAGCTTCCCTGACTGACGAAGCAGGGGATATTAAACGCCTGCTCCCAGTCTGTGCCACGTTCCTTATGCTCCATAAACACAAATGCTGTTAAACAGCTCACTGGCTCCCTTTGCTCTTGGAAAATATTCTCCTGGCTTCAAAGGCTCTTCACGATCAGACTCACCTCATCTCATCTTCATGTCTCTTCTCTCTTCTCATACATTCCATCTTCTTCTCCAGGGGATCTTCCAGACCCAGGGATGGAGCCCCAGTCTCCTGCACTGCAGGCGAATTCATTACAGACTGAGCCAGCAGGGAAGCTCCCTTGTACATTCCACACACCTCTAAATCCCTGAAAGTGTTGGCATATTCTTCCCCGCCCTGCTCTTCTTTAGTAACTATTACTTTGATCCTTTCTTTACTGACTGTATTACTTTGTCATTGATGTGTAATAAATCATCACACATGTAGCAGTTTTACACAAGCCTCGCTGTTTCTCTAGGTCAGATGTCTGGAATGGTGTGGCTTGGTTCTCTTCTTAAGGTCTCACTGGGTTAAAATCAAAGTATTGGCCAGGACTGGGTTCTCACTGGCAGCTGAGGTTCCTCTTTCAGACTTACTGGTTATTGACAGAATTCAGTTTCTGGTGGTTAGAGGACAGTGGTTGCCATTCCCCTGTGACATGATTCTCTTCCTCCTCAAACAAACAACAGGGCATCAAACCTTTCCTGTGCTTTGAACCTCTGTGGTTTCGGCTTCTGCCTCCCTCTTCTGTTTTAAGGGTTCATGTGATTACATTACACACACTTGGATAACCAAGGATAACCTCTCTGTCTAAAGGTCATCTAATTAAAATTTAAAAAAAAATTTTTCTGGCCTCGCCATGACTTGTAGGACCTTATTCCCCCAATCAGGGATTGGACCTGAGCCGCTGACAGTAAAAGTGTCAAGTCCTAACCACTTGACCACCAGGGAATTCTGGGTCTTCTACTTTATAAAACCAATGAGGTCTACGCAGTCCCTTCACCATGTATCATTTTCATCGCATAACACCCAGACGGTGAAGGTTACGGGGGTCAATGTGCTGCCTGCCCACCCCACTGGTCACTCCGTTAGGGTAGTGTCCTCACGGGAACCAGGCCCATTCACTTCTGGACTATATGCTTCATGAGGGCAGTGACTGCATCTATTTCATAAGTCAGCGGTGTGCTGGAGCCAGCCTATATCAACTAACAAGGGCCTATCATTAAACGCTCATTTTGTCATCCGAAGGCTAACCATACATATTATTTAAAAAATGAAAGTATATAGTCAAATAAATTTTATTTTTAAGAGGTAATAAATAATCAGACTCACCATTCCTATTTATCGTTTACCTATTCACTCTTATCTTTTCTCTTGAGGTTGCTTTCATTGATTGTATCTCTGTCGTGGAAACTCTGTTTATGGATGGGCACATTTCTTCCTAACTCCTTATTCAGTGATGTCATATTGCTAGCTTGAAATTGGCCATAGTGGATATATTTATACCACAGAAATCAGAAAAAAAGCTAGCTGCTGGCTTGCTTTATTGTTTATTTCTCTCTCTTTCTCTTTTTTTCTTTCTGGCCATATAACACGGCTTGTGGCATCTTAGTTCACCAACCAGGGATTGAACCTTGGTCCTTGGCAGTAAGAGTATAGAGTTCTAACCCCTGGATCACTAAGACATTCCCCAGTGCAGGGGTCCCCACCCTCTGGGATCTAATGCTGGACAGTTGAGGTGGAGCTGATGTAATAATTATAGAAATGGCGTGCACAATAAATGTGACGAGTTTGAACCATTCCAAAACAATCCCCTCCTCAAGTCTGTGGAAAAACTGTTCTCCACAAAACTGGTCCCAGGTGCCAACAGTGTTGGGGACCACTGCCCTAGCATTGATTTCTCTCGTCAGAGGTGAAGAAACTAGGTAATAAGGTGAATAAACATGTCCAGACTCAACAGCAGATACAAAATAGAAGCCAGTGTGGTCTGAGCTTACAGCCTTGGACTCTGAAAAACGACACCAAAATTGAACCAAGAACCAGGCCATGGGTAGGTGGAGGGTAAGCCCTTGCTCCTCTGTGTCTTCAGAAGGGGGAACCTCTTAGAATGTTGACATTGGAGGTCAACACTCCAGATTCACAAAGTCAAAATCCGCCTTTGAGACATTCTTTTACAAGGTACCCTTGAAATTCCTAAGCACCTTAAAATAGAAAGCCACTGTCTGGGGAGGCAGAGGTAGCAGCAGGTGACTACACCGCAGCTTGTCACTAGAGCTGAAGAGGCAGAGAAATACCGTCGGGGGTTTTACAAGGTGGAGTGGGTGCTTCCGCGATGGCGCAGCACAGTCAAGTCGCCTAGAGGACTTTATACACTGTCAGGGCACTGGCCGTGTGTTACACGTATACATGGGAGCTACAAAAATGCTGCTGATGACTCAATCTGCAGGGCAGGAATAGAGATGCATGCAGACACGGAGAACGGACTTGTGGGCAGAACTGGGGAAGGGGAGGGTGGGACGAATTGACCCAGTAGCCCTGAAATATATGCACTCATGTGTAAGACAGATAGTTAGTGGGAAGCTGCTCTACAGGGAACCCGGCCCGGTGCTCAGTGACAGCCTAGAGGGGTTGGAGGGTGGGGGGTGTTGGGAGGGATACTCAAGAGGAAGAAGATATGTGTATATATATATGTGTATACATATGTGTATATACATACATATATAGATATATATACATATATCATGTTGTTGTATGGCAGAAACTAACACAATATTGGAAAGCAAGTATCCTCCAACTAAAAATAAAAATTAATAATAATAATAATAATTCCGATATATACCAGGGAGGGGAACTTGTCAGAAACAGGATGTTACTCACAGCATCCTTAGATGGGCACAGCCCTGCACCAGCTATTAAAACAATGAAACCGGCGTCTCCGTGGCTCTAAGCTCAGGTTTCGTGGGCTGCAGCAGTCCCCTGCCCAGAGCTGTAATCGCCCCCTTCCCCACAGCGGTTTCCGCGCCCTGCTCTCTACACAAACAGCTTTCCCTTCCCTCCCCAAGCATATCTCCTGTCTCCTAGATCTCACATGTCACATGGCCCTCCCCTAACACATCCTCTTCTCTCCTCGCCACTAAGCCACATCCTCTCCTTCTTCCTCCCTCCATTTCTTTTTCAGTCTTAAAATGATGTCTTAATATAAGCCTTTTTCAGCTCACATGACATCACTTCCCTCGCTGGGATCAAATTTTTACCACAGGTCCTTGGAAACCAACAGTACAAAATAGGCAGAAGGATTTAAGGGAGGCTATAGAGCTGCTTGTTCAAATCAAGCATTCTCCTTTAAAAAAAAAAAAAAAGGCAGCTGAATCTAGCTAGTTTCCTTTCCTCAAGGTCCTCTGTTGTGCAGCAACAATCTAGGGCCCACAAAAGAGTACCCTCCCACAGGTACCATTTTTGCTCCAGTAACTGACTGTGTTCTGGTCAACGGCGAAGCAACAATAGTTGACCCCTGCTGGCCAGCTTTCAAAACAGGTCTCAGAAGAAGCCGGGAACAGGACAAGTTGTTACTTCTAGTTTTCTCCCAACACATGGACTCCTGTTATCAACTTTGATCTCTTTATAGAGGTCCCTTGTCTTTGTTTGAGTGATATGGAGCCTCTGTGAGACTAGTAAGAAGAAAGCTTATGATCTTCCCCTCATATGATCAACAGACTGACTACATCTTCTGGTTTAGCAACTTCCTCTTTATTCTCACAAGCTGCTAAACAAGTTGCCAGTAACCCTGATTGGGGATGTAATTGGTTCTGTGGATTTTGTTCCATTCCTAACCATATTTCAAACTTGTAACTAGGTAATGGGTCATTTCTTCATAGCTCAGTTGGTAAAGAATCTGCCTGCAATGAAGGAGACCCCGGTTTAATTTCTGGGTGGGGAAGATCTGCTGGAGAAGGGATAGATTAACCACTCCAGTATTCTTGGGCTTCCCTTGTGGCTCAGCTGGTAAACAATCCACCTGCAATGTGGGTAGACCTGGGTTTGATCCCTGGGTTGGGAAGATTCCCTGGAGAAGGGAAAGGCTGCCCACTCCAGTATTCTGGCCTGGAGAAGTCCATGGACTGTACAGTACATGGGGTTGCAGAGAGTCAGACATGACTGAGTGACTTTCACATGTAGATGGAAAAATGGTTCAGCTGAGTGCAAGAGAAAGTGCTTCCAGGTTACTCTTTCATTCTAAAAATTCATCAAGACATGCAAATTGACTTCACTTATTTTCTCTTTTGTTTCTCAGAGAAAAGTTTTTTTGTTTGTCTTTTGGGGTTTTTTGGGGGATGGGAGTTAATAGTGTTGGTGATGGCTTACAGAAATTTTAGGAACAAGACATGGAAATGAATTCTATTTAAAATAAGTCTCTGAAAAAGAAGTCCACAAAACTCCTTTAGACAATTGAAAGATTTCAGTTTGATTTGACCCCTCACTTGAACTTTGTTATTTAAAATTTCCTATGTTTAGATTATAAATTCTATGAACATAGATACTCATGTCATTTATTCACTTACTATGAATATATATGTTTAATCACTAATTCATCCTTTTATTCAACAGACATTCACTGAATGTTTGATATGAACAATAGATTCAGAGTAAACAGGTATAAATAAGATACATTCCTTGCTCTCAAGTAGCTCATAGCCTAAAGGGATAGAAAAGTGTATGTAACGATATAAACTGTCTAAAATTTTGCATGTGCTAAAATGGACATTTCTAGAGAATACGATGGGATCAGAACAATCAGCAGACGCTGTGATCCACTTTGCAATGATGGCAGTAGCTGGGTGGGAAATTTTCTTAATAAAGCAAAAGGAAGAAAGAAGAAGAGGAAGTTTCTGGGGAAAAAACACTTTAAGATCACCTTTCTATAATCAAAACCAAGGTGCTCAGATTTTAGGTTGAGCTTGTCCCATGTTTTCTGCAAATGACATCACACCCTCTACCAGGATCAATTTATACCACAGATCCTCGGAAACAAATTGTACAAAATAAACAGAAGGATTAAAAGGACAGTAAATATTTCTGTTTGTTCAAATCAAGTATTCTTAAAAAAAAAAAAATAGCCCATTTACATAAAAGCCCATCGACATAATATCTGTAAGTCAACTGGGGTAACGCTATGCCTTGAACTAAGATTACTCAGAACTCCACTGCTACAATCAGAGCTGTTTCTAAGAGTTCCGTGAATCCCCGGCGGACTTAGGTGTCTGATGTCATGTCTACCTCTGAGTTCCTACTCCCACAAATCAGCTCTATTGAAGGATTATTTCATTTTCCTTGCATAATGCCTCCAATTTACACTTTGTCTCAGGTATAGAATTTCAGATCTTTTCCTTGACCTTAATAAAATCTTTTCCTTGACCTTTTAGGCCCCAAAATCACTGCAGATGGTGACTGTAGCCATGAAATTAAAAGATGCTTGCTCCTTGGGAGAAAAGTTGTGGCCAACCCAGACAGCATATTGTAAAGCAGAAACATTACTTTGCCAACAAAGGTCCGTCTAGTCAAGGCTATGGTTTTTCTAGTGGTCAAGTATGGATGTGAGAGTTGGACCGTAAAGAAGGCTGAGCACTGAAGAATTGATGCTTTTGAACTGTGGTGTTGGAGAAGACTCTTTAGAGTCCCTTGACAGCAAGGAGATCCAACCAGTCCATCCTAAAGGAGATCAGTCCTGGGTGTTCATTGGCAGGACTGATGCTGAAGCTGAAACTCCAATACTTTGGCCACCTCATGCAAAAAACTGATTCATTGGAAAAGACCCTGATGCTGGGAAAGATTGAGGGCAGGAGGAGAAGGGGACGACAGAGGATTAGATGGTGGGATGGCATAACTGACTTGATGGACATGAGTTTGAGCAAGCTCTGGGAGTTGGTGATGAACAGGGAGGCATGGTGTGCTGCAGTCCATGGGGTTGCAGAGTTGGACATGACTGAGTGACTGAACTGAATAAATATCACCAACAAAGTCATGCTGGTATCATTCTCATACTTGTAACAACAGTGTAAGGAGCAAAGAACAAAAATCCTGTGTGAAACCATGACCCATTTGAACCAGGACACCTCTGTTCTTTGGCCACAGGACACAGTCGTGTCATTTGCTCTTTGTCTTGGTGGCATCCCCTCCTCTTCCCCACTTACTTCTCCTTCCAGATGGGCCTCCTGGCTTGCTCCTAGGAACTCCACAACCTTTGGAGAATAATGTAGTAATATCAAGTCCCACTCCCCAAATTCAGTTCTAGATTACTTTTGCTTATTTAAGAGCCTACAGGGTCTGAGCAGAGACATTATTTTGCCAACAAAGGTCCATCTAGTCAAGGCTATGGTTTTTCCACTGGTCATGTATGGATGTGAGAGTTGGACTATAAAGAAAGCTGAGCGCTGAAGAATTGATGCTTTTGAACTGTGGTCCTGGAGAAGACTTTTGAGAGTTCCTTGACAGCAAGGAGATAAAACCAGTCCATCCTAAAGGCAATTAACCCTGAATGTTCCTTGGAAGGACTGATGCTGAAACTGAAGCTCCAGTACTTTGGCCACCTGATGCAAAGAGCTGACTCATTTGAAAAGACCCTGATGCTGGGAAAGATTGAAGGTAGGAGGAGAAGGGGACAACTGAGGATGAGATGGTTGGATGGCATCATCAACTTGATGGACATGGGTTTGGGTCGACTCTGGGAGTTGGTGATGGACAGGGAGGCCTGGTGAGCTGTGGTTCATGGGGTTGCAAAGAGTTGGACACGACTGAGTGACTGAACTGAACTGAACAGGGTCTGAGTAACCCTGGGATGGTGTTTTTGTTCCCAAGATAAATTATACCTCTAATACAGTCTGCTTTTCTGAGATAGTCCTCATGGTTGTATACAGTACGCTCCTCCTACATTACACCCAGTGCTCTTCACATTTGAGGATGACATTAGTATTCATCAAACCCTGCTTTTTTTTCTTCTTACTTTCATTCTGGTTTTCTTTGGAGCTGGTTTGCAATAAATCCAGTTCTGTTACTATATAGCCATGCTTCACCATGAACTCCAAACATAGACCATGATTTTGCTGCATGTGGTTGCCTTAAGTCTCTAGACACCCAAAACACCCAGGAACAAGTATTCTCCACCAGTCAAGGTATTTCAAATGTTCCCGTGTCTCTGGATTAATTTACTTGTTCTATAAACCTTAAGCACGCATCATACTTTCTTTGTTGTGGTCTAGGCAAGTTCACAGTCTGACCGAATATAAATTCCAAAATGCTTTAATGAAAGGCAGCATCTTTGGAATTAGTGCAAAGCCTCTCAGGGGGTGACTTTAAAGAGGCAATCTTGTTTTGCAGCATATTTCCCAGTTCATTAGTTAGAACATTAGTTCCAGGCTTTGCAGCTGTGCCTCGTACTACATACTCCATCTCCCCCCAGGATAGAACGGTGGAATACCCTTGGAAAAGCAAGAATTGTAGAAATTTAAGGTTTAAGATTCTTCCCCCACTCCAAATGTAACTTAGAAAATCCTCTCCCAAGCTTTTACAGAGTCTACAGCATCATACATACTATGTTATACTACAATCATGCAATTACTTATCTGTCTGCTGTCCTAGACATGATCAGGGCAGGGTTATGGTTTACCAAAATTCAGTTCCTAGCATAGGAAACAGAAACTGGCAGGGTACTCACAGGAGTTTTATGGAAGAAAAGGAAAGGGAGGAGAGAGAAGGAGAGAGAGAAAAGAACCTATTATGACTATAATTCATGGGAGTGAAATTATTCTGCACAATGGCTTTGATTTGGCAGCTGGGAGAATCTCCCTTCAGAGGTGTGGTCAAATGAATAGTTTGTGGATGGCTTAGCACAAGGCAGGAGGAGAAGGGGATGATAGAGGATGAGATGGCTCGAAGGCATCACCAACGCAAAGGGCATGAGTTTGAGTAAACTCTGGGAGTTGGCGATGGACAGGGAAGACTGGCGTGCTGCAGTCCATGGGGTCACAAAGAGTCGGACACGACTGAGCAACTGAACTGAACTGAACTAGCACAAGGATCTCAGCTGTCAGCTGCACCAAGTTGGGTATGGTCTAGGTGCTGGGATTAAATGTATTTGGTAAGATGGAGAAATAATATAAAGTCCAGTAGATATTTTATGCCAAACTCTACCAACCTCATACTCTGTGAACACCACTGCTGCTGAAGACCATGATGGGGATCTAATCATGTTTTCTTTTATTTTGTTTTAATGTAAAGTACTTTCAATTTGTCATATCTTTGTGTTATTGGCTGAACTGTGTCCTGCCTCCCAAATGATGTGTTCAAACTGTTACCCTGAGTACCTCAAAATGTGACAGTATTTGGGGACAGGACTTTTAAAGAACTGATTAAGGTAGGTGGCTCAGTGGTAAAGAGTCTGCCTGCAATGTAGGAGATGTGGGTTCGATCCTTGGGTCTGGGAAGACCCCCTGGAGAAGGGAATGGCAACCCACTCCAGTACTCTTGCCTGGAGAATCCCATGGACAGAGGAGCCTGGTGGGTTACAAAGAATCAGACACAACTATGCACGCACATACACTCACACACACACAACATTGATTTTTATGGAGTTATTGATGAAAATAATCCTCATAATATAGTTCAATATTACATTCACCTATATGTGTGTGTGCAAACATGTAACCCATAATCCAGACACAAAGGTAAAAAGAGGCTCTGAGGGTGGGCCATAATCCAATCCGACGGACATCCTCATAAGAAGAGAAAACTTGGACACACACAGAGACACCAGGGAAGCGTGTGCACAGGGGAAAGACCGTGTGAGAACACACACGAACACGACCATCTGCACGCCAGGGAGAGGGGCTTCAGAAGAAACCAGCGCTGCTGACAGCTTGAGGACTTTCAGCCTCCGAAACTATGAGAGTGGATTTCTGTTTAAGTCATGCAGCCTGTGGTATTTTGCTACGGCAGCCCTAGCAAACAAGCACATGTAGAAACAGCACTGATCTTTAGTAAAAAATCATTAAGACTAACCAGCAAATATTCACTTGTTAAATTTTAACCTAAAAAATTGAGTGAATAAATGAATGGAATAGGTTACAAAGTACAAAGACCTAGGAAAATATTACAGGTTAAAATTTAAAAGAAAACCACCTGGATGTTCCCAGATAAATTTCTTATCGTCGAAAATCTGAAGTTTCTCCTTTCTGAAATAAGACTGTTAGATAGCTTATTTTATCCTTTAAGAGTCTCTAATTTACTGTTCAGTACATGATTAGTAACACTGATTCTGATGAAAAAAGTAAATGGAGTCAAGCCAGGATTTCACTAGCCAAGAGTATGAGAAGATTTTATCATGAACTTATGGCATGTGTTTGCATTGACTTGAAGAGTATCTTTAGAAACTAACTTTTCAGTCTGAGAAGATATGACTAAATATCTATAACGTGGTTGCATCTTATTGCAGTAGGCTAGATTATGCTGCAGTAACAACCAACTTCTGACTCTCTATGTCTTAACTGCTGACTTATTCCTGTCTTCATTGTACATTTCCACTGCAGGTCATCACTGCTCACACTAGTCACTCAGGGACCCACTCTGATAGGGGCTTAATCTTCAATTACTTTAATAGGAGAAAAGATGAGGCAAATAGAGCAGGCTCTTAAAATTTCTGCTCAGAAGTTGGCATATGCCACTTTTATTCAGATTTCACTGCGAAGAGTAAATCATATGACTGTCCCCAATACTGGACTTCCCAGGTGGCACTAGCATTAAAGAACCTGCCTGCCAATGCAGGAGACATAAGAGATGCTGGTTTGATCCCTGGGTTGGGAAGACCCCCTGAAGAAGTAAGTGGCAACCCACTGCAGTATTCTTGTCTGGAGAATCCCATGTACAGAGGAACCTGGTGGGCTACAGTCTACAAGATTGCAAAGAGTCAGACATGACCCAAGCGACTTAGCACACATACATGCCCAATATTAAAGTAGGTGGGGAGTAAAATTTCTCTACATAACAGAAAGGATAAGAAATGTGATATTTGTGAACAGCCTGTAGATGATGACAACCAAAATGCTTAAAAATACTCCCCAAATCTGATCATATTAATAGGTGAACATAATTCAGAAATTTCAATCTATCAGCTCTAGGAAATGCTAACTTAAGCTTGACAGTTAATTTTACTATAAAAAGAAGAAAATAAAGGAGGAGGAGGAAAGAGAAAAGGAAGAAGAGGGGGAGGAAAAAGAGAAGACCTAGTCCACACACCAAGAAGCAAGCTTCTGAAAGTCAGTACCTCAACAAGTGGGACAGACTGAAAAACGGCTTCAGATAAAGTCTAAACTGATACATGGAACTGACTCCGTGCCAAGTGGTAACAAAAAAAAAAAAAAGCATGATATCTAATGTCTCCAGTCATCCAATCACACAGTTTTTATTTGTTTTATTTTAAACAGGTAAGCTGGATATTAATACATTAGTATCCAATGTACTGATAATTCAGTAGTAACAACAGTTCTGGGTGCCCGTAGAAACAAATATAATTTGTCCTGAAATTTGAATTTCCTGTCAGTTCATCTTTTATTTATTCAGTGATTGAAGAAGGGCAACCAATTTTGCAACATAAAATACAGTGGTCTCCCCAAACCTAGGAAAGCACCTCTTAAAATTGTTTAGTAATCTATGGCTGATTCATATCAATGTATGACCAAAAAAAAATAAAAAAAAATAAAAAAATTGTTTAGTATGTAGATGGTTATGAACACACACTGATTGTTGTCCCTCTGCTAGGCACTGTACATACAGTATAATGCTTACTTTTCTCATCCGCCTACAGATGTGATGTGCATGACCCCAAGCTGTTTCGAGAGGCTTGTAGGGTCAAGACTGATGAACATTTGATATGAAACCACTCTCCCTTTGCAGGAAAAATTTGGGTTTTTTTCAACTGTTACTAGGGGAGCAATCTGGAGTACAATATCTAAAAAGACTTTGCCCCCAAATTACTTAAATAACAAGGAAAGAACAAAAGCATAAAATCTTGTCTTTTCAAATTACTGATCAAATTATGTCCATGAACTATAAACTTGGGCCAACTTCAGTCAGTCCTTAGTCAAAGAGGATATGAGTATCCTTTCAATATACATTTAAAAAAAGTAAAGAATTCTTACCAGGGGGAGCCAAGAAACAAATACAGGAGATATTGGAAAAGATTATTTTGATGATATATAATATATCTCTTGAGATTCTGAATTTTACAGTTTTGTATAAAGAACAAATTAATTAATTGATCTGACAAAGGAAAGAGAGTCTCCCCTGATCACTGACCAAGAATCTCCAAAAAAAGTTTATTGGCTCCATTTTACAGATGAAGAAACTGAGGCTTAAAAAGGTCAAATCATCAGTTCAAAACCCCAAATTGACCTTCTCTACTCATCTTATCTCCTTCCCTTTCTGAGCCCTTATCTTTCTTTTTACTTCTTCCTATCTACCTCAAAGGGCTTCCCAGGTGGCCCTGGTGGTAAAGAACCCACCTGCCAAGGCAGGAGACAATAGATGTGAGTTCGATCCCTGGGTCAGGAAGATCCCTTGGAGGAGGGCATGGCAACCCACTCCAGTATTCTTACCTGGAGAATCCCATGGACAGAGCAGTCTGCTGGGTTACAGTCCACAGGGTTGCAAAGAGTCAGACACAACTGAAGCAACTTAGCACACATGCGCACATCTACCTTAAAAGCCTTTCTTTTTCTGCTTGTTGCTAGAATTTCAAAATCTGGGATCAGGGAAGTCTCTGATGGGCTGCATTCTCAGGAATCAATGACACATGTCATTACAGCTTTTTCCCAGGCCCTGAGAGATTCAGACAGAATTTTATCTTTTAATAAAAATCCTTTTACCAGGATGTGCATTTTAGAACCCAGTTTGAGATGCTGATTGATTTTGGTGAAAGGAGGAACCCTTCATGGCCAGATTACAAACTTGATGGAGAAAGAAATGTCAGTGAAGTTTTTCCTGGTGGCCTTGAAATCACACCACCATGGCATCAGCCTACATAGAGGTATGGCCTTGCTCTCGTTCTTCCAACCCAGGTACTAGAAACCTGCTAGGCAAGGCAGTGATCCTTGAGTAGGACTCACGAATCCCCTCCCCCTACAGAAAAAAAAAAGGTTTTAAAAATATATAGGGCATGAAGGAGTTGATTTCAAATACCTAATCCAACCACAGTGTTTAAAACAAGGGAAAATCCATGAGCATTCATGTTCTCATCTCCTCAGAGATGAGTCATCTAATCCTTTATCTCTTCCTGTTGTTCACTCAGCCTGTGATTCTCTTCTAATTGAAACATCTGCTAACTCCTGCAGATGCTTCCAGACTGACTGGTGCACCCTGCCTTCATGGCTTGCTGGACCCCCATCTTATAAAACAATCTGATCTCTTTCAGTTGGTGCTCAGTAGCATTTTAGCACAGTACTGGCAGAAGGATCATTTGAAATGATCAGAGGCATATTTAAGCTAAACCCAAGGGTCTGCAAAAGAAAAAGCCATGTACCAAGATCTGTGCTATAATCCAGTGAAAGAAAGATGGAACTGAATAAAGGGGCTACTTGCCAGAAAACTGATCCTGCCCTGATTTTTCCGACAATGATTTGGCCAACTAGCAAGCACTTGAGTTAAACTCTTTGTTGGTGCTTGTCTCCATTTCATCCCCAGTGATGCAATTGGCTTACCTAACTCTTAACACCCCACTTAAGCAAGCATAAATGGGAATTTCCACGGAACATATTTCTAGAGAACCTCTGATGTTGGCCGTTGAATTGGAAGCAGCTGTGTTAGCTAACGCACACAAAATGCTAATTAACCCCTTCTGCTACCATCACTCTTCCACTCCAATATTTTAATGTTCAACCAGAGAGACTAAATTTAGAATATGCCTCTTTCCTGAGAGCTCTAAGTACACCTAAAGAGCTCAATCTGAGAAATAAACTCAGAAACTGAGATGTGACGTGGAAACTGGATTTTTCTGGGACTCCTCATTAGACAGATGTTTGGGCTCTGGGGTCTTTCAGTTGATTCACTGAAACTCCTCAACAAACTCCTACAGAAACCTATGAGCCACTGGAATAGTGTAACACAAATGCAAGGAGAAAAAGACCACTCCCTGACTAATGCCTGTCACAATCTGATGTAGAAGTAAGTAAGATAATTCATATCTATACTTCAGATGACTTTAGAGGGCGGGTACTACCAACTGGTGTTACAAATAATCTTTAGAGAGGAGCTCTCAGCTCCTCAATTCTATGATGCTGATGATGTGTTTCTTAAGGTCAGCATGTTAAGTTTGTATTTTTATGTGTAATTCTCTATATCAATTTTTAATGTACTTCTGTATTCTATATCTACTATTTTAATTCAAAAATGTTTAAAATCCCCTTCAACTAATTCCATATTGTTGTTATTGTTGTTGAGTCATTAAGTTGTGTCCTACTCTTTGCGACCCCATGGACTGCAGCATACCGGGCTTCCCTGTCCTTCACTATCTCCTGGAGCTTGCTCAAACTCATGACCACTGAGTTAGTGATGGCATCCAACCATTTCATACTATATTCGGCTCTAAATCCAGCATTGTTTCTAATAATCATCCTAATAATATTTAACATCTGACCAACTTAAATACCTTTGTCTAACAAGGGGGGATAAAAACAAATAAGCAGTAACAACAAAAATAGCTTCTTTGGTTAAATACGACTGTGCCAGGCACTGGAGATCAAAAGTCACAGTTTTGGGGTTAAGCCTGTACTTTCTGGTTAACTGCTAACCACATCACTGGCCAGTGCCATGTGCCCACCTGCTTTACACACTGATGCCCACTTGCAGCGCCCCAATCAGAGCTAGACTCTTCTCTTCTCAAGACTGCCATCTACAATTTGAATTTCTACATCAGCATCAAGGACCACGAGGAATCACTGAGCAACCTTCAATATCCCCAAACAGTCAACTGTGCAGTTAACACAAACATGTAGGCTTGGTAGTGGCCACATCAATAAAACAAAAACCAACCATCTCCTTCAGAGGCAGTGTGGAAAGTCCAGTGACTCCCTCACTAACCTTCTAAGTAGCCACGGTCATACAGTAGGCACTAACCATCCTCATAAAATGAAGGAGTACAAGTAAAAATCATAACCATCTTTTACTGTCTTTTTTAAAAGTGGTGGCCCCATCTGTATCTCAGGAAATTGTAAAATGTTCTCCCTTGCCCTTGTCCTTTCCAGTTTATCTCCATCCCTGCCTCCCTCCCCCAGCCCTCACTTCTGCTCCAGTGGCCTTGTTGCTGTTTAGAAAACTGTGGCCGCCCAGACTATGAGGTGGTAGATGGCAGTGATAATATCTTCCCCATCTTGTATGCCCACTGCCTAAAACACTGGTCAAATACTAGGCAGCCACTCAATAAACGTGGATTAAATAAGGAAGAAAATACAAAGAGCAATCAAAAATTATGTCAGACTAAATATACATGTGGGACTTGAAACAAGAATCCATTTAGGATTTCCCCGGTGGCTCAGTGGATAAGAACCCCCCTGCCAATGCAGGGGACACAAGTTCAATCCCTGGTCCGGGAAGATTCCACATGGTGAGGAGGGGAGTGGGGAGCAACTAAGCTAGTGTTTCACAGCTACTGAGCTCACATGCTGCAGCTACTGGAGCCGATGTGCCTAGAGCCTGTGCTCTGCAACAAGAGAAGCCACCACAGTAAGCCCACGCAGAACAGCTAGAGAGGAGCTCCTGCTCTCCACGGCTAGAGAAAACCCACAAACGGCAACAAAAGACCCAGCGCAACAACAACAAAAAAGAACGCATTTAATCTGCTAGAAAATTCTAGTCCTCTATAAAATGTTAGAATTGGAAAGGATCCTATGTATCATTTGGTCTAATATCCTTATTTTAAAAATGAGGGTCATATGCACAGAAAAGTCACAGAGTCAGCCAGGGGAAAGCCAGGCATAGACCTCCCTCCAAGAGTCCTGAAAATTTCTTCACCTCATAGTCTTTTCTGATTGACTTTCCCACTCTCATCACTTGCAGCTCTGGTATGGTCTCAGTCGGCCACCCAAAATGTTCTCCTGATTTTTCTTCCGGTTTGCTTTCTGCCAGTTAACGTGGTTTTGGTTTTTAGTGAGTCACACCCTTCTCGCTAACTCTAGTGACCTTTCCTTAATCTTCCGCTACTTCTCTTTTGCTTTAAATATTCTCTGTGTTGCCTAGATTTTCACCAGCCTGTTCAACTTCAGGAGGGGGAAACCATGCTTAGTAGAAGGTGGTTTGGAAACTCCATCCTCAAAGACGACGCGAACTGATTAGGGGGCGGGGTGGCGCGAGGGGAGGGGCAGGGTCCGCCCAGACTGTCGGGGAGACCCCAAGCCGGACAGGCCAGGGCTCCCAGCAAAGGTCTGGCAGAGACGTCCCGAGGGATACTCTTTCCAAAGGAATAAGAATGAATGGATGAGAAAACGCAATTGAGTATCTTTCCAAAAAAAGGAAGCAGGGTAAAAATGAAACGAAGTCCATAGTTGGTGAATTTATTCAAATATTCATTTATTCAGCTGACATCTAGAGAGCACATTCTTTTGTACCCAACCTCCTACCAGGTGACTGGGCTGCAGTGTAGAGAAACAAACCCTTTCTCAATGAGTCCAGGTTCAAGAAACAAAGGGATGTTAAAGGAAAGTTCTCAGATGCATTGGTTCTGAGCAAAGGTCTAGGTTTACTTCAAACTTGCCACAAGGGTACAACTTCAGGGAAAGCCCATCCAAATCTTACTTCCACAAAGAGAAGCAAAGCAAAACAAAAAGTGTCTTAATAAGTTTGTAAGTTGAGGTGCTAGAAGGAAATACCTGCTAAAATTTATTGATCTAGTCCCAAGATTTCTCAAAGGGTTTAAACTTGTAAAACTATCATATGTACGTCCATTTTGCAGAATAAATTCTAATTTCACTGACCCGGAAGTTAATCAGATATACCACCAATTTAGTAAAGAAAGATTGCTCAAGTATGTCATCAAAAAGTAATCACGCTTTTTCCTCAGGTTTGGGACATGTCATTTCTTTTTCAATTCCTAAAATTTATCTTCAGAAAAAGGTGAGACAATATAGACTGAAAATTATAATGCATACTCTCTATCATGAAAAAAGATAGTGATGAGTTTTTGTGACTAACAAGAATTACTAGTGAGAATGAAAAATAATAGTATTAGATATTCAATGTCTGCTGCATCATGGCATGAAGCTAGATGATCAGTCCCTCCTAGGAGAACTTCAGTGGTTTTCTATCCTCTACCACACCCTTGATGAAATATTCCGTCAATTAACAAATTCTCTCCATTTTGATTTTTATTCATCAGATAATCTTAACATTGCCTGGCAGTAAAAAGTACTTTGTGGGCAGAGAGACCTGGTTTGAATATCTGCCCCATCACTTAACCAGGGCAAGAAAGTTATTTAAACTTTTTGAGCATCTGTTTCCTCATTGTTCAGTGGAAATAGTTTCTCACTTAACAGTTGTTAAGGTTATGTAAGATAATGCATGTCAAATTATTTAAGGTAATGACAACCCACTCCAGTATTCTGGCCTGGAGAATCCCAAGGACAGAGGAGGCTGACGGGCTACAGTCCAAAGGGTCACAAAGAGTTGGACATGACTGAAGAGACTTGGCAAGCATGCGTGCATGCAGAAAATATCCAATAAATTATAATTACATTAATTAAATAATTATCATTATCATTTTTTTTTCAGCCAGTGTGGGTACACTCAGCTCATTGCATGGGGTAGAAATCAAAGCACTTGAATCTTAGCTCCAAAACTTACAGGCTATGGGATCAAAGTAGATCTTTTAATGTTTCTCACTAAGTTTCTCATATATAAAATTGGGACAAAATAAGAACTGTATCACAGAGTTGTGGTGACAAGTGATTGAAATAATACAAGAAAGTGCCCACTATCACACAGAGTAGTTCTTCACTAAATGATATTCTCCTTACTCAGCATGTCCAGATCTGGACTTCTGGATAATGGAGAGTCATCCCTGTGTTATAAATGAATAAGTCGCCATTTAATTTGTCAGTTCAGTAGTTAGGTATTTTTAGTATGAGATGGTCCTCTAGGGCCTCTAAGGCCTGCTCATCCCTGGAGAAGGTGATCAGGTCACATTAAAGAACCTGCAAAATTGTGGATGAAATCAGGTTATTTTACCAATCTTTGTCCACATAAGAAGTCCTGCCCCATTAAATCACTTGTTCTCTCACTTAAAATGAGTATAAGCATACTAAAAAAGAAATGAAAATCAAAGTCCTGAGTTCCATATTATACATCTAAGAGGGGGGAAAAAATGGTTGGAAAATCCCTGTGGGTAGAGTCCAGGAGATTGAGTCCAAGTTGGGGTTCAGTGGGTTGCCAGGTTTGAAGCAGTTTCTCAGGAGCTTGCATTGCAGATTGCATCGCCTGTTGTTGCCCCCCAGGCTCATCCCGGGGCCCCATACATCGATCTGCAGCAGGCTGTAGCCATTCTGGACTGTCTGCTGCTCTCTGCTGATTCTGGGGTTCCTCACTGTAATGCCTTAGTACCATCCAGTCCCTCCCCCAGCAGCGGCTTGGTGCCCCTTTCCCCTACCTTTCTTCTGCTTCTGCATATCTTTAAGACTCAGCTAAGGGTCACTTCCTCTGAAAAGACTGGCATCTCTCACACCTTCGAGACCCTGCCTCTGGGTTTCTTTGGCCTCTGTCTTGACTTTCACTGTAGACATCTAGGGAATATCTCGTTAGTCTCCATCTTCTTTCAAACACTGAATGTAGGGACCACTTCTTATTCTGCCCCCCTATCCCCCTTTTATTTTCTTTTTAATCTCAAGCCCAGTGCACAATAGGTTCTCACTAATGCTTACCTGGAGACTGATCAAAAATAGAGATATGATAAAAATTCCAAGTAGAGGTAAAATAAGCAGATTTACCACTTTGTTACTGTTGTTGCTCTGTTGGTCATTTTTTGCCACACCATGCGGGATCTTAGTTCCCCAGCCATGCATTGAATCCATGGCCCCTGTATCGACAGCATGGAGTCTTAACCACCGGACTGCCAGGGAAGTCTATAAGCAGCTTTATCTTTACATTTATTTTACTTACCGATTTTACCTTTTATTTATTTTACTCATTTATCTGGCTGCGCCAGGTCTCACTTGCAGCATGCAGGACCTTTAGTTGGGACACGTGGGGTCCAGCTCCCTGACCAGAGATTAAATTCAGGCCCCATGCGTGGACAGCAAGCAGTCTTAGCCACTGGAGCACCAGGGAAGTCCCAGCTTTATCTTTAATCGGAATGTAGAGGGCAAACGTTGGGACCTTCCAGTATGTTATTCTTAGCAAGTTTTCTGTTGCTATCTGTTTCATTTGGGGTTTAGTACGGAGCACATGTTTTTTAATCTCTAAAAGGGTAATAATAGTTACTGTTCAAAATGCCTATATGATTCGAAATAGGTAACACACATGATTGTGCATAGTAGAGTACGTGAACAAAGTTAAAGGGTCAACACATGTTGCTATTCTAACCAAATCATCAGCAGTCTTTTCATAAAAAAAAACAACTGACACAATAACCAGTGACTTACATAGACCTTACTGAAGGTTTCAAGGGAAAAATAGACAAAAGTGTTTACATGTCACTCCAACCACAAACCACAGAAAATCCTCAGTGGAAGACCTCTTCTTGGCCATATACTATTGGGGATTTCCTCTCTGATCTTTGAATAACTACCCAGGAGTAGAATGACTGGATTATATGATAGGTGAAATTTTTTGAAAATTGCCAAAAATTTTACAAAGTGATTGTACCATTTTACATTCCCATCTACAGTACATGAGAGTTTTGGTTTTTCCACATCTTTTTCAACTTTTGGTATAGTAAGTCTTTTAAAATTGTAGCCATTTTATATATTATATCTATAATGATCTTATATCTCTAGTACATAAAGAATTACTTAATAAGAAAAAAACCAAAGATGGTCATGATTCTTGAATAAGCACTTAACTAAAACCAAAACAGCCAATTCACCTGCTGGAAGTAGGAGCAGGAAGATCCTAAGGAGAAAGATGAACCTTCAAATTAGGCCATGAAAGGAACGAGAACAGTTTGTAACCAGTAGAATGCAGGGTTCCATGGCAATACTGTGAGTCCTGTTGAGGCAGTATTCAACAGGGTTGAAACAATTTTTCCCACACTGTTCAATCTCTTGGGAATAGCAGTGGACAATTAGAGTCCAAGTCAAGGATAATGATTCTTGCAAATTATTCAGGAAGGGGTATCAGGGTAGAATAACTGCTGAAAGAAATAGTCCCCAAATTCTAGCAACTTACCTCAAAATAGAACTTGTTTCTTGCTTGACATGGAAGTGTAGGTCCGTGGATGGTCTCTGTTCCATAAAGTCACTCGAGCACCCAGATCCTTTCATCTTGTCTCTCATGCAAGTCTTTCAGTTCTCTTTATTTATCCAGTGAGGCAGTAAAGATGGTAGGATTAGACGTGGGGGGCTTTGATGAGGTATGCTTGGATGTACTTACTACTTATCTCTTCCACTGAAACTTCACTGGCCAGAACTTTATCACTGGTTTTATCTAAGTGCCAGGGGAAATGAACAAAGAAACCATACGTCCTGGAGATGAGGATAATAAAGCTACTGGTGACCATTTTAAGTCTCTGACACACAAGGCATAAGTGAGGTACCAGAATGCTTTTCAGTATAAGATAAAAATAGCGACATGGGAATTTTTCAAGCTCAGTTCATATAGTGACATGATATATTTTTACATCTTAATCTCTCATTTCTCCTCCTAAAAGCTGATTCATGCCTCCACCTTCTTAACGTCTTTCTCACTTAATGCCCAGTCTCCCCTTTTATCCTGGCCTCAGTCTCAGTTTTACATTAGCATTCATGTTCCTCCATCAACTCTCAGCTCTGTGCCAAGAACTCACTTTTGTGCTTGAGTTCACTCCCTCCACAGAGATCCATTCCACACCTGTGCTCAGGTAGCTGGTTTCCTCGCCTTTTCAAAATTCTATTCACTCCTCCTTCAAGGCTCAGTTTAGTTCAAAAGACAATCCTCCAGGAAGCTTTTCCGTAAACAAGTACCTGGGCTAGAGACATGCTTTTTGATTCTAAATCATCCCTTTATTTATTTTATTCTTGGTTTGTGAACTCAAGAACTTTAAGGATCTTTTTTCATTCATTCATAGAAAATGAGTTGTTTTACATAAAAATGGTTAACTATTCAAACCTGGTATATAAAAGTACAAAATATCTAGTGTATAATAGATACTCAAATATTCTAAATGATAGTTTTTCTGCTCAGAACTTTTTGGCGTTTTTATCAATCCTTTCACATATTACCACATCTCTCTTGTGTTATTGGTGTCTAGGTACTTGTCCTTGCTTTGTATTGGATTCTGGATCATGAACACATGTTTTTTCTTGTGTGTGTGTGTGTGTGTGTGAATTCTTAAATGTACTGAGCACATGCATTCATGGCACAGATCCAATAAATGTGTTTTCATCAAAAAAGTTCCGGGATTCTCATCCTAAAAGGAGATGATGAAAAGACTTAAGCTAACATGTTAGGTATAAGAAACACAGAAAAATTCTTTAACAAGAAAGTATAAGCAAGCACAAATATATTTCAGTAAACATGGAAATACTATTAAAACCCTATAATGTTACACAAATTACAAAGGATTACTATTACAAAGTAGAATAAAATTGAAGTTAAAAATTTGTATTTTCCAGCTGCCATTAAGAGTCTGGCTTATAACTGCTGTTTTATTGCTTTCCATCCCAGGAAGTGAGGCAGAATGATTCCCTCTTGGGAGAAATTGAACTTGTTGGTTATTTTCCACCAAAAAATTGCTTAATGGAAGCAAATAAAATTCTGCAACTACTCTTCTTTCCTAAATACCGCATGAAAGCCCCATGCATATCTGGTTTAAGCAAATAGAAAAACTTCAACATGAGACAGATTATGCCTGTAAACAGAAGAGAAATTTGACAAAAGATTCAGAAATTGAGGGTCCACAGCAAATTAAGTGGCCTTTAACATATGCTGTATATTTCAACTACATATATTTTTTTCCCACCACACATGAAGCTGAAAAAATAAATATAGCAAACCTTTGCATTGTATGTAATGTTCACCTTTATATAGATCTTGTTTCCAAATTTGCTTTTCAGGAAGTTGATTTATAACTGTGAAATTGCTGTTCCTTGTGTATTTCTAAGAAACTAAAAGTTATCAAGTTAGCCCATGGAATTAAAAACTGGGCCTCAAATAAAGAATAACGACAACTAAAAATATTTCATGCCCTCATTTTTTGAAGCCTTGAAGCACTTTATTTGAAAGAGTTCAAGTTATGGCCCTAGTTGAAAATACTTCTTTCATTGCCATTTTATTCCATAGAGCATTAAACTAACATGGAATCTAGGTTGCTTCTGGTTAAGTAAAGATTGGAGGAAACAGAGACTTTTCAGATTTAGAGATCTCCTGCCAATGCTAGGGACTTCTGTAGTTAAAAAAAATGCAAGAGTACCAGAAATGTTTATATAATCTAGCTAAAGTAGGGTATGATAATTAGCAGTAACACATTTAGGGCAAAACGTGTCTGCAGAGTGCTCCCTCTTTTATATGCATGCACTGGCAATCTTTCAGTAACAACAGTGACTTATTAAGCTCCCACTCTGAGTGAAACCTAATGCTAAGAGTTGCTTTACAAATTGAGCCTGTTGATCAGAGTGCAATCCCCCAGCCCTTCCACCACTCACCAGACACAGACAATTTTATAACACACATTCTGGAACCAGTCATTTTGGGAAATGATATGGCCAGCTAAATCTACCAACCTGCTCATCTGGCCTTTTAGATACTAAGTCACTCTCATCCATCCATCCACTTGTTCAAAACTGTTCAAAGTATGCATTGACTTACTCTAAGTTAGGCCTTTCTTTCTTAAGGGAGGCAAAATAGATATGATTCCTTTTCTCATAATACTTCAGTAGAAGAGATAGTAAGTAAATAGTTGCCTAAATACCCAAAGAGTTGTTGACTGAAATAAGAAGTATGGTAGAACCTCGAATAGCCAAAGTAATCTTGAGAAAGAAGAATGGAACTGGAGGAATCAACCTGCCTGACTTCAGACTCTACTACAAAGCCACAGTCATCAAGACAGTATGGTACTGGCACAAAGACAGAAATATAGATCAATGGAACAAAATAGAAAGCCCAGAGATAAATCCACAAACCTATGGACACCTTATCTTTGACAAAGGAGGCAAGGATATACAACAGAAAAAAGACAACCTCTTTAACAAGTGGTGCTGGGAAAACTGGTCAACCACTTGTAAAAGAATGAAACTAGAACACTTTCTAACACCATACACAAAAATAAACTCAAAATGGATTAAAGATCTAAATGTAAGACCAGAAACTATAAAACTCCTAGAGGAGAACATAGGCAAAACACTCTCCGACATAAATCACAGCAAGATCCTCTATGACCCACCTCCCAGAATATTGGAAATAAAAGCAAAACTAAACAAATGGGACCTAATGAAACTTAAAAGCTTTTGCACTACAAAGGAAACTATAAGTAAGGTGAAAAGACAGCCCTCAGATTGGGAGAAAATAATAGCAAATGAAGAAACAGACAAAGGATTAATCTCAAAAATATACAAGCAACTCCTGCAGCTCAATTCCAGAAAAATAAATGACCCAATCAAAAAATGGGCCAAAGAACTAAACAGACATTTCTCCAAAGAAGACATACAGATGGCTAACAAACACATGAAAAGATGCTCAACATCACTCATTATTAGAGAAATGCAAATCAAAACCACAATGAGGTACCATTACACACCAGTCAGGATGGCTGCTATCCAAAAGTCTACAAGCAATAAATGCTGGAGAGGGTGTGGAGAAAAGGGAACCCTCTTACACTGTTGGTGGGAATGCAAACTAGTATAGCCACTATGGAAAACAGTGTGGAGATTTCTTAAAAAACTGGAAATAGAACTGCCATATGACCCAGCAATCCCACTTCTGGGCATACACACTGAGGAAACCAGATCTGAAAGAGACATGTGCACCCCAATGTTCATCACAGCACTGTTTATAATAGCCAGGACATGGAAGCAACCTAGATGCCCATCAGCAGACGAATGGATAAGGAAGCTGTGGTACATATACACCATGGAATATTACTCAGCCATTAAAAAGAATTCATTTTAATCAGTTCTAATGAAATGGATGAAACTGGAGCCCATTATACAGAGTGAAGTAAGCCAGAAAGATAAAGAACATTACAGCATACTAACACAGATATATGGAATTTAGAAAGATGGTAACGATAACCCTATATGCAAAACAGAAAAAGAGACACAGAAGTACAGAACAGACTTTTGAACTCTGTGGGAGAAGGTGAGGGTGGGATGTTTCGAAAGAACAGCATGTATATTATCTATGGTGAAACAGATCACCAGCCCAGGTGGGATGCATGAGACAAGTGCTCGGGCCTGGTGCACTGGGAAGACCCAGAGGAATCGGGTAGAGAGGGAGGTGGGAGGGGGGATCGGGATGGGGAATACGTGTAACTCTATGGCTGATTCATGTCAATGTATGACAAAAACCACTGAAATGTTGTGAAGTAATTAGCCTCCAACTAATAAAAAAATAAATTAATTAAAAAAAAATAAAGCATACATTAGATGAAAAAAAAAAAAAAGAAAGGTATCATATCCTATGAGAGAGACTAACAGTGAGGTTTAATTTAGTTTGGGAACTTAGGGGGAAAAAAGAACTTTAAGAAAATAGCATTTCAATTGGGTATTTAAGAATGATTAGGAGTTGGTCAAATAAGAAATGGGAGTAGAGAGTACAGTATCCTGGGAGGAAGCTCTCAAGTTGAATGTGTCTAGGCACTGAGAAAGTGAAAGAGGACTAGGGAGGAGATAGTTCAGCAAACAGAGGAAGAGCCGGATCATGAAAGGCTCAATACATCTTTCAGAGAGGTTTTAGACATTTTCTTAAAACTACTGAAGACTAAAAAGTTCAGGTTTATCTTTTGAAAAAAATCACTCTGGATGCTGGTGAGATGAAAGTAGATGAGGGGGTCCAGAGAGGCTCTGCATATTAAACAAGAGATAATGATGGTCTCTTGAACCATAGTGGTGGCAGAGTTGAGAGATATTTCTCACCGAAAATAGAGAAGACTTGATCTATGTATAATGTTGCTTAATACACTATTGTATAACACAGAAAGTAATCTGGAAATTACTTAAAGGACCATCTATAGTGTTAAATTTGGTAATTCTTACAGTAGATTACTAGGAAGTGATTACAAATAATAATATACATCTATATTTATTAACTGGACATATGTCTATAACATGTTGAGTGCAAACAAGACAGGTATGCACTATGAGCCTGTGTGTATTATTAAGGTCAAACTAAGAGTGTTTGCATAAAGAGATATCTAAAAAATTGGCCATAACCTATAGAAGATGAAATTTCCAATGATTTGTAATTACTTCTTTAAATGTTTTTGTATTGTTTGAATCTTTTACCATCAGAATATATAACATTTATAATCAGAATAATCAATAAGGCTTTCTGTATTTTCATTTTAATAACAACAAATGAAGCTACAGAAGGTTTAATGATTTCGGAGTCACCTCCAAAATGATTCCCAATGAACCTCACCTCCTGATAGTCACGCTCTTCTATAAGCTACTTCCACATTGAGTCAAATTGGCCAGAATGACCAATGGAATGTTACAAAAGTGACCATGTATGACTACTGAGGTTAGATCATAAAAGGCACTGTGACTTCTGCCTTGGTGTCTCAGATCACTCTTCCTGGGGAAAGCTAGCTACTGTGCCATGAGTGTACTCAAGCAGCCCTTTGAAGAAGCCCATGTGGAGAAGAATTGGGCTTCACATCAACAGCTAGGACCAGCTTGCAAACCATGTGAATGAACCAACTTCAAAGGAGATTTTTCTGCCCCAGTCAAGCTTTCAGATCAGTGCAGTCTCAGCTGACATCTGACTATGTACTTACGAGAATTCCCAAGCCAGAATTGCCCAGCCAAGCTACATCTGAATTATTGAATGACAGAAATTGTGAGATAACATATGGTTATTGTTGTTTTAAACTACTAACTTGCTACACTGCAATAGATAATTAATAGGGTGACAGATTAAATATTGTAACTGAGAAAGATGGAGCTATCAAGGATAATTCCTAGATTTCTGGCTTGCATAGCTGGTTTAATGTGCTTTTATAGATAATAGAGGGAATGACCTATTTTTGAAGGTAGAACAAATTTTGCTTTATTTTTTATGGATCTGGGGTACCTTTGGGACATCTAGTAATTATAAATATCAGGATTCTTAGTTGAAAGCAAAGTAAGCAAGCTTTGTCTGGTTTATGCAGAAAATAACTTGCTGGGGAAAAAAAAATCTTTGGAAGAAAATATGGAAAAACATCTACATGAACTCAATTGTTTCTTAATTAGGACAAAAAAGCACTGAACATACAGAATAACTTGAAAATTCTCTTCTTTAAAAAATTTTTTTATAAAATGACATCATTAAGAGAATGAAAAGATAAAAGCAATCCCCAGATTGAGACAAGATATTATATATCTCAAAGGAATCATATCCAGAAAGCATTAAAAAACCTACAAATAGTTACATACATGTGTTAAGAAAGCAATATGTGTAGAATATACAAGAAAACCTACGGATTAATGGGAAAGGCAGAGCTCTCAAGAGAGACATGATCACAGTCTATCCAAATGGAAAATATACAAATGAAGAGATGCTCAATTTCACTGTTGCTAAAAAATTAAATGTTTATATCTCCCCTCCAAATTTGCTTATTGAAACTCTAATCCTAAACTTGCTGGTATTTGGAGATGTGGCCTTTGGGAGGCAGAGGCGATTGGTTCATTAGGGTGGAGCCCTCATTATGGCATTAGCATCCTCATAAAGAGACAGAGATCTTGTTTCCTCTCTCTAAATCACTGAGAATAGAGGGAGAAAGTGGCTGTCTATAAACCAGGAAGTGGTCTTTCCCCAAACACTGGATCTGCAAAAACCATAATCTTAGACTTACCCTCCAAAACTATGAGAAATAAATGATTTTCATTTAAGCCACCCACCTGGTATATGGTGATTTTGTTATAGCAGTTGGAACAAAGACAATTGCTTATAAAGGAAATCTGAAATAAGTTCATTCAACAAAACTACCTAGTCACCAAAGTGGCTAAAATGTAAATGTTGATTTAAAATGTTGAACAGGAACTGGGTGCTTATACACTTTAACAAAAGAGTGAATTGTAATAATCAGTTTAGAGAACTGTTTGGAAATGTCTAACTGAACATTCAAAAACCCTATGACTCAGCAATTCCACTCATAAATATGTATCCAATTGAATCACATATGTATTTTCACCAAAAGATAAATACAGGCAAGTTCAAAACAATACTGTTGGAAATAATGGTGTACATAGTCCCTCTCTATGAGAAATATCAATAACCTCAGATATGCAGATGACACCACCCTTATGGTAGAAAGTGAAGAAGAACTAAAGAGCCCTCTTGATGAAAGTGAAAGAGGAGAGTGAAAAAGTTGGCTTAAAGCTCAACGTTCAGAAAACTAAGATCATGACATCCAGTCCCATCACTTCATGGCAAATAGATGGGGAAACAGTGGCTGACTTTATTTTTCTGGGCTCCAAAATCACTGCAGATGGTGATTGCAGCCATGAAATTAAAAGACGCTTGGTCCTTGGAAGGAAAGTTATGACAAACCTAGACAGCATATTAAAAAGCAGAGACATTACTTTGCCAACAAAGGTCCATCTAGTCAAGGCTATGGTTTTTCCAGTAGTCATGTATGGATGCGAGAGTTGGACTATAAAGAAAGCTGAGCACCGAAGAATTGATGCTTTTGAACTGTGGTGTTGGAGAAGACTCTTGAGAGTCCCTTGGACAGCAAGGAAATCCAACCAGTCCATTCTAAAGGAGATCAGTCCTGGACGTTCATTGGAGGGCCTGATGTTGGAGCTGAAACTCCAATACTTTGGCCACCTGATGTGAAGAACTGACTCATTTGAAAAGACCCTGATGCTGGGAAAGATTGAGGGCAGGAGGAGAAGGGGACGACAGAGGATGAGATGGTTGGAAGGCATCACCAACACAATGGACATGGGTTTGGGTAGACTCCAGGAGTTGGTGATGGACAGGGAAGACTGGCATGTTGTGGTTTATGGGGTCGCAAAGAGTTGGACACGACTGAGCAACTGAACCGAACTGAACCAAACTAGTTCCTCTCTGGCAACTACTCAGATGTATACAGGAAAATGGATTAATAAATTGTGTATTCTCACCTCATGGTAAATATAAACCAATAAGAAGTAATGAATCGACAACCACCTGCAAAAAATGTGGGTGAATCCCAAGTATATAATGTTATGTGAAAGAAGTCAGATGCCAAGGACATGTATTGTATGGAACTATTCATACAGAGTTCAAATCTGTGGTTTCACAAGTCATGGTTACGTTTACTTTTGTAAGAGAGGCTGTGAAAGGAAGTAGGCATAAAGGATGTTTCCAGGAGTGTCGATTACATATTCATTATTTTTTAGTTTGTAGTCATTTCATTAAGTGTTGGTACTTTATTGGACCGGAACCTGGTGGTCTGGAGTCGACGATGAGATAGTGAAAGAAGGAAAGAGGCTAATATTCCCTGGGTCATGCAGCCGGCTTTCGCGCTCCAGGGAATCAGCCAGAAATAGAGAGAGAGAGAAAGACAGACAAAGGGACCCAAGGTCTGATGGAGCAAAGGTGTTTTAATCAGCATGGTGTGGGCATATACACTGTCTTACGAAGTAATTATTCTCAGCAAAGATGAAGATTAAAATTCCAGACTTACAAAACATAAGGCGATCCATATTAAAGAGAGAGTTGTAAACAATCACTTTTACCATATGGTTCATAAGAAGGAAGAGGGTACTTATCACCGTATTGAAAAACTAATGAAGCCCACTGAAATGTTGTGAAGTAATTAGCCTCCAACTAATTAAAAAAAAAAAAAAAGAAAGAAAGAAAAAAGAAAAACTAATGAAGGAAATGCCTGGATTCCTCAGCCCTGGGAGAGGCTTGCCCCTCCTCTTAATTCTTGAATATTCAGGAATTAATAAGGAACAAAGGATTTATGACAGATCCAAAACAGCACACAGGAAACCTCCAGTTAAATGCTTCCTCACAATTCCCCCTATTTTATTATATTTGTAAAAAAAAAAAGGTACTGACCAAATGAGTTTGGTTAGTATTAACCAACCTTATAGAAAGGTGACAATAAACAACAAATATAATTATCAAGACAATCACCAAAGTTTCAGTTCCAGACCCGATGCTGTGAGTAATACTTTGAAACCATCCTTGTGGGTCTAGCCCAGACACTCAATCAGCGAGCTGTTTAGCTAAAGTTTTCAAATTAGTGGAAGAGGGCAGACGTTTAGAAAAAGTTTCAAGGATTTCATTTTGCAGTAATTGTACATTCAGAGAGGCATTATCATGTAAATGAAATTTGATTTGTTCCCAGTTGTAGGCACTATGGTTGAATTGAACAGGAGTAACACAAAATTGGAGAAGGCACTGGCACCCCACTCCAGCACTCTTGCCTGGGAAATCCCATGGACGGAGGAGCCTGGTTGGCCGAAGTTCATGGGGTCGCTAAGAGTCAGACACGATTGAGAGTCTTCACTTTCACTTTTCACTTTCATGCATTGGAGAAGGAAATGGCAACCCACTCCAGTGTTCTTGCCTGGAGAATCCCAGGGACGGGGGAGTCTGGTGGGCTGCCGTCTATGGGGTCACACAGAGTCGGACACGACTGAAGTGACTTAGCAGCAGCAGCAACACAAAATTTGCAAGTTACTAAACGTAAAGTCTTATTAAATTGTAAATTTTCTATGGCCATAACAAAAGGAAGTGGGACACAGGTCTGTATAAAATATGACAGATTATAGCGAAAGAAATAGATACTATGACCAAGACTGGTCTCTGTGAAATGTCCGGTCTAAGCACCCAAGTTCTTCGGTGCTGGCAGCAAGTTTCCGTATGTCCCATTGTTCAGGCCCAATTTGTTTACTGAGGATGATTGGAGGAGGAGGAGGGGGAGGGGGTGCCATTCCACTGTCAAGCCAGCCAAGAAGCCCTTTGTCATGGTAATGTTTTGTTAGTAACCTTTTACATAATGTTTTTTGTTCTTTCCCTAACTCTTTTCCTAAACTTTCAGTAGTGTAAACATGGTTCACAGACAAAGGGCAGCAATGCCCGAAAGTCTTTTTGTGGAGGCAGGATGAAAGCCCAAGTTTGTCAGCTAATGTTTATGCACAATTTTCCTGGGCCCAGGCAATGGAAGGACTTCATAGCCTAAAGAAATGTTAATTAGTTTTCCCTCCTTCCCAGGGTGTAAGTGTTCCAGAGAGGGGGCATATGGCTGGAGTCATTGGTTGATATGATCCGTCTTTTCTCCATCCATTTTATGACCTATAATAAAGGGGGGTTGGGTAAGTAAGCCCAGTTAAGTTTGGGAGGCACAGGCTAGCAGGCTGAGCATTGCCAGGAAAATGTATTCAGGACTCTGAGGCATTCCCTGCTGAGAGAACAAATTTTCAGCTCGATTAGTAAGGGTTTTTATTTGTCCCCAAGTGGGGAGATCATAGGGTTGTTGCCACCGAAGGTGGCACTTTCTGAAGATCTTTAGAGCCGCCATGGCCCGTGTTGGAATTTCTTCTTCCTGGGGTTCTTGTTGTTTTGTCTCCATTTTGAATGCCGGGGGCCCCCTTGGGTTGAATTTTCCAAGGAAGAAGTTTGTTGAATCCATCTGGGGAAATACAAGCATATCCCTTTCCCTGTAAGATTAATTTCCCAGATTTCCATTGTTTATTGAACCCATCTTGATATCAAATGGGCAGAGGAAGAGAAGTGTCCTTCAATTTCTTCGAAATGTCTTTCTGCCCTTGTTAAAATATTTCCCTGTGGTAGGTTTAAAAAATTTAAAACAAATAAAGCTGTATTAACAATAGTTATAGGTTTAAAAAATATCTTATGTTGGAATCTAGTAAAGTCTGCTTTAGATAAGGAAGACAGTAGTGTTCCTGTGTATTCCCCCTTTTTAAATTTTTTTACTTGTAGCTGTAGTTTGTGATGTGCTCGTATATGTGTAATATGAATGGGAGAAGTGCAGTTTTTAATAACAAATTGTGGTTCAAAAAGAGTTGTTGAATAATAGTTGATTGGAGTTTATGGTGGAGGTTTTTATATTTTTTAATATAAAAACTGAATATATAGAATCAGAGACTATATTAATGGGGTAAGGATGTAGGCAAATAACTTGAATAAGAACATGTAATTTATTTTGTTGAGCAGAATGAAATTTAGTATAAAAGACTTTATATTTTTTAAGAGACCAGAATGAAGCTTTGGCATTTTTAGTCTCATCTATATAAAAATCTTCAGCTTGTGGTATAGGCTGTGAGCTGATAATGTGGAAAATAATAAATTTAGTATTTTTGAAGAAATTTTACAGCTTACCAGAAGGATAATGAAATGAAATTTCTACAAAATATTTTAGAAAAGCTATTTGGAAATCGGTAGAAGTTTATAATGTGTTTTTAATTTGAGATTTATTTGCAATAAAGTTTTCTTAAAGTATAAAGGAGATAGAGAAAGCTTCTGACAGACATCAATAAGAAGGCAAAGAGTGTCCCCCTGCTAGTCTTTAGCCAGATGTCATATAACTACCAGCAGTCTGCTAATTAGAAAAAGGAAATGTCTCAAAACTCAGAGAATAGCACCAGGCCCCTCACCCACAACATGCATTTTGAGATAACCTTGGCACCGGGTGAGTAGTCCCGGGCCATAAAATGATTGACATGAATCTTGAAGAAAGGCAGATTATCATATAAATAGTTTTGTTTACATAGATTAGGGGAACAATATCTGAGTATAACATACTAGTTTGTCAGATAGGTTCTGAGCCATTAGGAGGAACTGACTTGAAGACAGAGTCTGGGGTAAATGTATAGCACATTAACATAGCTTAAGACAAACATTTTTATGAGAAAAATGCATTGGTTAACTCAGGGTTTGAGAATAGTTAACTTCAAGTGAAACCAGGTGTCATTATGGCAACACAGTATTTTAAGAGAAAGCTCTTTTTAAAGTTGTATAGAGAAGGAAAAAATATATCGCTAGGTTTTTTTGTTTGTTTGTTTGTTTTCTGCGGTTTTTTTTTTTTTTTTTTTTTGCCGCTTAAGAGAGATAAAAATGTCTGACACTTGCAGCCTATTCTCTCCATTTGAAGACCCCTGGCCTTTTTGCCTGTTAAGTCAAACTAGATTGGCCAAGTAAAAGACCAAAGGTTTGTGGGGGCAGGGGCCCAAAAAATCTGGTAGGTATTCTAGAGGGGACTGCTCGAGGGTAAAGGAGAAAGTCATTTACCGCTGGTATATCGACAGCAGCACTGCCGGATGTTTAGGGTTTGAGGGAAAAGATGGAATTTGCCCCTGGTTTTTGTTGAAGGGGACCTGAGGGGTCTCTTGCTTAGAGTTTTCCAGAATAGGTTTTCCTTCAATGTCAAATTTAGATTTACTCTCTTTGGCCCAATGTATTTTTTTTATTGCAGCAGGGGCAGACTTTTTGGAGGTTTTTTTTTTTTTTTTTTTTTTTTTTTTTTTAGCTTTCTTAGGGCAGTCTCTCTTTAAATGGTTTTTATCTCTACATGTAAGGCATCCTTCATTTCCCATTTTTAAGACAGCAACCATTGTTTCAGTTAGCATTTACATCTTTTTGAGTTTTTGATCCTATATTGCCACAAGCCTTCAAATAATAAAAAAATAGTCCCTGTTTCATGAATTGGGGCTATAGCCCTTTGACATTTCTGATTTGCATTTTCATAAACAAGTAATTTTTTTTAGTTGTCTTTTAGCTTTTTTCTTTCTTTCTTTCTTTTTTATTACAGTATGGGCTTAAGGGAGTCGTTGCCAGAATCATTAGGTTCTATCAAGGGAGAGACTTTGGGATTTGTGCCTGCTGGCAGGGGAGGAGTGCTTGGAGCAATGGGGGCAGGGTTAGTAGGAAAATTTTGAAATATCTTATGTTGTTTTAATTGGGCCTTTTGTAAGGCTTCATCATCTAATTCACATTCATATAATAAGTGTTCTGCTTGTTGCCGAATATCAGGAGGGCTAGAATTACCTTGGAATGGTAGGATCACAGCGTCAATGAGAGCCCTTAGGGGCCAGAAATCTATTGGAATATTTTTTCCCTATCTGATGACTCATTCGACATTTTCTTTTACCCGATGCCAAATTTTTAAATCAAAACTACCATCATCAGGGGACCAAGGGTTACATTTAACCACTGTCTGAAGGCAAGCCTCTATTCACTGATGTGAAACAGAAAATCCCTGAACTTTAAATAAGTGATGAAGTAAAGTAGAAAAGTGAGGGGGCTTTCCAGCCGAGTGACCTATGTCTTAGTTCTTATTGGCCTCAATAGGCCCTCTGGGCTCACTCTGTCTGAATCTGCCATGTGTACCAGAGTCCCTGTTCAGGCGCCACTTGTTGGTCCTTGATTGGACCGGAACCTGGTGGTCCGGAGTCAACGATGAGATAGTGAAAGAAGGAAAGAGGCTAATATTCCCTGGGTTACGCAGCCAGCTTTCACGCTCTAGGGAATCAGCCAGAAATAGAGAGAGAGAGAAAGAAAGAAAGAAAGACAGACACGGACACCCAAGCTCTGATGGAGCAAAGGTGTTTTAATCAACATGGTGTGGGCATATATACTGTCTTACAAGGTAATTATTCTCAGAAAAGATGAAGATTAAAATTTCAGATTCACAAAACATAAGGCGATCCATATTAAAGAGAGAGAGTTGTAAAAAATCACTTTTACCATATGGTTCATAAGAAGGAGGAGGGTACTTATCACCGTATTGAAAAACGAATGAAGGAAATGCCTGGATTCCTCAGCACCAGGAGAGATTTGCCCCTCCTCTTAATTCCTGAATATTCAGGAGTTAATAAGCAACAGAGGATTTATGACAGATCCAAAACAGCACACAGAAAGCCTCCTGTTAAATGCTTCCTGACAATTAAGCCTATACACTTAAAATTTGGTCACTTGTCTGTATCAGTGTTATGTTTCAGTAAAGAGTTTACAAGCAAAGGAAA
The DNA here is from genome assembly GCF_033118175.1 of Dama dama. Taxonomy (NCBI): domain Eukaryota; kingdom Metazoa; phylum Chordata; class Mammalia; order Artiodactyla; family Cervidae; genus Dama; species Dama dama. The sequence continues at coordinate 42,682,297 of NC_083682.1, read as the reverse complement.
TGTTATCTAGTGGCTCACAGAATCACCACTCTGGTACAGAGCCAGGTCCATGAATACAAATTCAGGAACAATGGCCAAAACTATGCCATAGAACTGGTCCATGAGAAGCCAGTTATGGACACTGTAGAGTGCACCCCTGACCTTATGAACTCTGAACACCTTATGAAGTCCTGTCACCAACTCCACCATAGCTGATAGATCATTTTTCCCCTTGACACCACAGCCAGAGAAATGTCTCACAGATTTCGATTCCTTATGTCACCAGTTCTCCATTCAAAGTCTGTGACAGATACATCAGGTTGATGGATCCTATGACATGTCCCCATTTTCTCACTACCAGGAAATATGGAAAAACAAGGATTTGGAACTTTAAACTCTTATTGCAGGACAAGGGCTATCTCTCTTAATTTTCTCAAGTAAGAAAAGAGGGTTCCCATAGTGGGAAGTTAAAAGCGAGTTAGATTTTAACTATAATTTGTCATGTGGTAGCAGGGATTTGTCAGGATTTGAGTCTGTAACTTGAAGGAGAAATCTTGGCTGGAGATAAAAATTTGGAATTACTCACACATAACTATTATTGACCCCAAGGGATGAATTATATCATTAAGAATATAGAAAGATAGGAAGAGATTTCAGGTCTGGCTCTGAGGAATTTCAACATATGATAGAAAGTAAACACGGATGAGCTGGCAGGCTGACAGGGAGGTCAGGAGGAAAAATAGAGGAGTGGAAGGGGGGGGTTGTCACAGAAGAGAAGGAGGTCCTTCAAGAAAGAGGGAGAATTTAATTGGGTCAGATGATGTCAAAAAGATAATTAAAACCAGGTGCCAAAAAATGTACATTCATTACAGAGACATGCAAGTTACTGGTGAGTATAACAGTGCTGTTTTCAGGCAGTGACAATGTAGAAACCAGAAAGACAGATTAGAATAGACGGGAAAGTGACTGGGGGAGGCGGCAAAGAATGAAGACAAGTATAAATAACTATTTTGAAAAGTTTAATGATGAAGGAAAGTAGCAAAACTTTCTTGACTGCCTCTTCTGTCTCCAGTAATAACATACTGCCAGCCATCCTTATACTTCATAATAATTTATAACCCAGGACAATGCTCTCCTTTTAAGGTTCTGACTTCCCTCCCTAGAAACTCTATAGGGGGCATTCCCGTGTTAATTTTGCTCTTCATACTTTTACGATCTAAGGGGTTGAAACAATAAATATTTTTAAATAAATGTACCAGTGTTTTACGGTATTGATAAAACTTTCACAGGGATCTTGAAAAGTACATGGTGAGAAAACTGAGACTCATAAAGTTTACATAACACTTTCACATAGCTGTGAGTGGAAACCAAGATTCAAATTATGCTACACTAACTCCTGAAAAATTTCACATGTAATTGTGAAATTACATTACATCATCCACATGGTCATGATTCTTCATTTCCAGGTGTTGCCCCTTCATGCCTAGGTGCAAGGAAGGAAACAGAAGAAGATGCCAAGAACCAAAGATGTACACTAGATAAGCATGCTACATTATATTAAGGACACACTGCTTTCTGGGAAGATCCTCCCTGTAGCCTCCTAATAAAATCTTCTTGGCCAGGCTACTAGCATTAAAATGGAGATTGTGACATCAAATTTTCTGAGGACATGGTCATCCTGAATAAAACTGAGGTGGTGCTGGTAATGAAGAAGGGAAGGACCAGTATTGGGCTCACACCTAGAAGCAACTATCTCAGCACATAATCAGAAAATCAAATTGTGAAAATGATCACTGAGAACATTCTTTGTCAGAGGTATGAATACAACAGAACAAACTTTTCTACACCAGTAGAATAGAGAACCCTTTTCTCTGTCAGTTGGACACCTGTTGAAGTGCGGTTGAAGTATTATAATACTGACAATTTCATTCACTGCCTTGATGTGGCTCAGAGGGTCCCCAGAGTCTAGCAGTTCCTCACTTACCCGATATGCCTCCCGCCGAGCAGGAAACTCTCCTCACTCAGCTGGTTTCCCTGGCAGCTGGAGCAGCTACAGTCTACCTCAACCTTGCTGCTCTGCTTCCTGTAATCTGGGAAATTATTCAACCTAGTCAGTTACATTCTCCTGCAGGAACCAAGGGCACCTATCTTCATCCTCTAGAGCCTGCCTCCCACCACCCCTATGTGTTCACTCTCCTCCCAAGTGCAACCCTTGTGGCCCTACACGGCCAGTAATGTCCTCCTCGCCCTGCTGTGGGTGCATGTGACTAATAAACAGCTGTCGACCTCATTTGTCCAGAGTTGGGTGTCCTGTGTCTGATTGCCTTGTATTACTTAGGGTAGGGGAATCTCTCCTTCACCAACAGAATGAGTCAGAGGTGATCTAAACAGTGGAACAATAGAAAATTGCTAAAATTCGACAGTTTTGACCTGCAAAAATGAAAAGTTTATATGATTCAGCCTAGTAACTGGCTTACATTAGTGACCATGCCCTATCAAAGCAAGAAAATTCTTAAATATTGAAATAATTCCAGTTCAATAAGATGATTATCCTGGGCATGTGGAAAGAGACTATATGAAGGAGCCAACATTCCTCTTGCTCTCTCAGTAAGTAGAACATATGGATTCTTGAATTTCTCTTTCTCTCACTCTTGGTCTCACTCCATTTCTGTATATATATGTTTACATTTAGGTATGTGTGTATAGGGCTTGCCAGGTGGCACTAGTGGTAAAGAACCCACCTGCAATGCAGGAGACATAAGAGAGGCAGGTTCAATCCCTGGGTCAAGAAGATCCCCTGGAGGAGGGCATGGCAACCCACTCCAGTGTTCTTGCCTGGAGAATCCCAGGGACAGAGGAGCCTGGTGGGCTACAGTCCATGGCGTCACAAAGAGTCGGACACAACTGAAGCAACTTAGCACACATACACACGTGTGTGTATATGTATGTATCTTGCTAACCATTTCTCTGTATCTCTCTTCCCGGTGCATTTGATTAATGTCAGGTAACTGCAATTCCTCGAGAAACAATGAATATTGTACCCACCACTGTAAAAGTTGATTCATGCTTTACAGGAAATTCAAGAGTCTTGTGAAGGTACATATGATTGTTGTAAAGTTGTTATTCTAGTACTACAAGTTTGAACATCTGTTTAGAGGAATTTAGGGAGATTCAGGGAATTAAATTATTCTCTTGTCCTGGAAAATCATTGAGAGAGCTGTGTCTGTCTCAGGAAATGGCAAAAGGAAGCAACCAGAAGTCTATGATAGAGTGGACATGATGAACACCTTTCACTTTATGGGCATGAAGATTACCCCCATCTTAAACACTCTACATGAAACAAGATAGATAGACAGGGATAGAGACATTTCAAAAATTCTGAGGGAAAAAAAAAAAATTCTGAGGGAAATTCTTCTGGTCTAAAACTTGTCTTCAGTTGCTTTTGAATGATTCCTTCAGGGAATACAGACACCATCCCAAATGAACAAACAGAGTTTGAATGTAAATATTTCTGCCTTTCTTGTTCAGTCACTCAGTCGTGTCTGACTCTTAGCAACTCCATGGACTGCAGCAGCCAGGCCTCCCTGTCCATCACCATCTCCCAGAGCTTGCTCAAACCCATGTCCATTGAGTCGGTGATGCCATCCAGCCATCTTATCCTCTGTCGTCCCTTTCTCCTGCCTTCAATCTTTCCCAGCATCAGGGTCTTTTCCAATGAGTCGGCTCTTTGCATCACGTGGCCAAAGTACTAGAACTTCAGCTTCAGCATCAGTCCTTCCAATGAATATTCAGGGTTGATCTCCTTTAGGATTGACTGGTTTGCTGTCAAGGGACTCTCAAGAGTCTTCTCCAACACCACAGCTCAACAGCATCAATTCTTTGATGCTCAGCCTTTAGGAGAGGTGATTAAAAGTGATCTGATTACCATTGTCCATTTATATCCGTGGGGAATTAATTTCAGGACGTACTCCCATCCTCCCTGTGGATATCAAAATCTGGATTCTCAAGTCCTTTATATATAATTGCATAGTACACTTGGCCCTCAATATCTGTTGGTTTGACCGCCTGGATTCAACCAACCACATCTGTTGGTTCTGCTGGTTGAACTGGTAGAGGTGGGACCCGTGGATGCAGAAGATCAAGTGTACTTAACTTTGAGCATCCTGTAGTCTTGCCTGTGGACTTTGACTTTTGAGCAAATTTAATTTCTGCTTCCCTTTCCAAAGGAGATATGCCAGTTCAAGTGTCTAGATGCCTCAAGTGTGCAAAATAAACCTACCTTCAGCAGAGAACTGCAAGCAATGTACATGATATTTAAACATTAATAAGTATGTTCTCAGTGAGGCCTTTAAATGAAAAAAAATTTTGACTTGTTTTTGTATTTTGATATTTTTGTTGCATTTTATTTAAAAGAATTATTTAAAAAATGCCTCATTTCTTGAGGAACACATTTATAAAAGAGCTCTGCTTCTTGCTATTTTTCAATGTGCTTTTTGTTTAATTAATTAAAAAAAAAAAACATTTATTGAGCACCCTGCTAGTTACTGGCCTAAAGATAGGGGATGCAAAAAAAGTGACAAGACATTCAGTTATGTTTAGAAAAAGTGCTCATTTCTTTTTCATCTTTATAATCCACCAGAGTGCCTTATTTATAATAGACATTCAGAAGCTTGTTTGATTGAATTTATTGGGATTGAATTACATTACCACCAGTATTCTATTAAATGCCATTACTGTTCCTACCAGTTGAGCTCTGAGTGGATGGTCCTAGAAAACCAGGATCTACTAAGGAAACAGAGAAAGCAGGAAGGTGCTAGGAGAGTTATAGCCCAGCCTGAGTAGTAGAGATCACTTGAGAAGAATCAGTAACAAGTCTGACCCGGGATACATTATTTGTTGTGCTGAGCCGTGTGTTCAGTCGCTCAGTCATATATAACTCTTTTCGATCCCATGGACTGTAGCTCACCAGGCTCCTCTGTCCACGGGCTTTTCAAAGGCAAGAATACTGGAATGGGTTGCCATTTCCTTTTCCAGGGGATGGTCCCAACCCAGGGATGGGACCAGCCTCTCCTGCACTGGCAGGTGGATTCTTTACCACTAGCGTCACCTGGGAAGCCCCAATGTTATTTGTTAGGAATCTTCAATCTTCTCTGCTAGCCCAGCACGATTCACTCAGTTTTGAGAAGGAACATAGCGATAGTGGTCCTTGAGTAGCACCTCATGAGATGTAAAAATAATGGTTTACTACCGGGAATACCAGTAGAATAGAGACACAGAAACTTTGTTTATGGGTTTAAGTCATTTGTTAAGTTCCTAGATGGTAATCCAACCCACAGGTCCTCAGTGATTGGGATGACCTGAGAAAAGAGAGTTGTGTTGATGCGTATATACCTCTGCTTTGACCTCACTTGACTTAATGGCCTCCAACTCAACAATACCTGTTTCCCAAGACAAACGGTTTACAGATAAGGCATACTGATGATTCAGATTTTACATAGGAAAAAAAATAATTGTAGAACAGAAAATCAGCATTAAACTGACCAAAATTGAAGGAATGAATGTTTATATCATGAAATATCTAAATACAGTGGAAGCTTTTAAGAAGAAATAAAATACATGGAAAGAACTTGGCAAAGCATTAACAATTCTATATTTTACAAAACAATAAAATAAAACAATATGCACTAAAAGGAAATCTTTCACAATCAATTAACATTTACTGTACCCATTGACGGGAATGCCTCTTGGAAAAGATATCTCAGAAATTAAGGCTTTAGTCAGGTAAGTGGATCACCAAAAAGAGGGAAAGAAAAAAACATAACTATCAGGGTTTACACTACACTCATAGGTTCCTATTTCATTCAATGCGTTTTCATCCATTACTATTATTTTTTTTATTCTGATGCTCACACTGTCTCACCTTTGGCCTGTGGGAGCCCATTTTAGCTAGCTTTTGCATCATTTTGACATGTCTCCATCACTCCTTCAGCGCTTCTTTCTTTCTATCAGATCAGGATATTTGTTCCAGCATCATTCTGTACTTTCCCATCCTCAGACCTGGAACCACTATTTCTCCAAGGAGAAATGTGGACCATGTGGACCACATACCTTGTGTGGAATTAGGCACCTACTTGGCAAGGAAGGGTGTGCAGGAGGCTGGGGTTCCCAGGCTGACCTGAGAGCTGTTGATTCCAGTCCCCAGCATGCAGAGGCCCTCTTCACCCTGCTCTGGCTTCAGCACCCTGTGCGGGGCCGTGTCCCCCAACTCCTCTGTTCCGGTATCATCACTGTAGCATGCCCACATAGAGATGCCCTCCTGACCCCCACCCCGACCCCGAGTTCTGTATCCCCACTCTATGCCACAGAGGCCTTCTTCCTACTATTGGCTCCACCTCATGGCTTCTGGCCTAAATTATTCAGGAAGGCAAAGGAAGAAAAAGGAAAGAGAATAAAAGAGAAAAGAAATAAAGTGGGGAGAAGAGTAAGAAAGACGCTCAAGAGGAAGAAAAAAGAAAAATGAAAGATTTGGGGGAAAAAATAATAGAGCCATATAATTTAAGGAGATCTTAAGGGTATGTATCCAGTGATCCCCAGTTCAGTTCAGTTCAGTTCAGTCACTCAGTCATGTCTGACTCTTTGTGACCCCATGGACTGCAGCATGCCAGGCCTCCCTGTCCATCACCAACTCCTGGAGTTTACTCAAACCCATGTCCATCGAATTGGTGATGCCATCCAACCATCTCATCCTCTGTCGTCCCCTTCTCCTCCTGCCCTCAATCTTTCCCAGCATCAGGGTTTTTTCAAATGAGTCAGTTCTTCGCATCAGGTGGCCAAAGTATTGTAGTTTCAGCTTCAACATCAGTCCTTCCAATGAATATTCAGTACTGATTTCCTTTAGGATGGACTGATTGGATCTCCTTGCAGTCCAAGGTACTCTCAAGAGTCTTCTCCAACACCACAGTTCAAAAGCATCAATTCTTCGGCGCTCAGCTTTCTTTATAGTCCAACTCTCACATCCATACATGACTACTGGAAAAACCATAGCCTTGACTAGATGGACCTTTGTTGGCAAAGTAATGTCTCTGCTTTTTAATATGCTATCTAGGTTGGTCATAACTTAACTTCCAAGAAGTAAGCATCTTTTCATTTCATGGCTACAGTCATCATCTGCAGTGATTTTGGAGCCCAGAAAAATAAATTCAGCCACTGTTTCCACTGTCTCCCCATCTATTTGCCATGAAGTGATGGGATGCCATGATCTCAGTTTTCTGAATGTTGAGCTTTAAGCCAACTTTTTCACTCTCCTCTTTCAGTTTCATCTAGAGGCCAGTGATCCTAAGTCTAGCTAAATGCTGGAATCACTTGGAGAACTTTTAAAACTTAAGATCATGAATGTCCTGGTAAAAAGACTGTTATTTATCCAGGTCTCCTGAAACCCTGTTAATGGTTCCTTCTAGTGCACAGATGTTTTCAGTCTGTCTCACACGGGGCACTGCAGTTTCCTTGAGCTTCAGGGGAATGTGTGTGTGTCTGCGTGTAAGTGCGAAGGAGGTGGAAGGGGATCCTCTTAAGGAAACTTTCTGCACTTCCCATTCAACCTGGGAAGAAGGGAGCTATAAATATATTCTCTGGGTTTGGTCTTTATCCAGTATTCCTTTAAAAGGCTTTTTTTTGGCTTTAAAATGATGATAAAGCATTGTATTACAATATTTGCCTTCTTTTAATCATTGCATTTCACCTTTATTATAATCAAGACAAATTCCGGAAATACTCAAGGATTCTTTTAGAGATACAAGCATTCTTCCGACAAAAATTACTTGAATTGCCAATCTTATTTAATATTTTATCTAGTAATACATAACTTTTCATAATATTTTGTACATAGTTTAATGGGCTTCATCCTTTCATACAAAGGGTACATTTTTACAAACACATTCTTTCTAAAACAAATCTAATATTTTGGAAACAATGATGCTTAGAAAACTATGTGCTACCTGAATCATGGCAAACATTATAGCTATGGCTATTTTGAAATCATTAAGCAGGTGAAGTACAGTGATGTATACATGCTGATGTGTGTATATATATATATATACATGTGTGTCTGTATATGTATATATGTGTGTGTATATATATACATATATGACTTGTCTGACTCTTTGTGACACTATGGACCATAGCCCACCAGGCTCCTGTGTCCATGGGATTCTCCAGGCAAGAATACTGGAGTGGGTTGCCATGTCCTTCTCCAGACAAATCTATTTAGTAGGCTTCTGAAATAAAATGATTGTGAGGGATGAGACAATTCAGATAAATCAATCAGAATTCGATGAATCTGAAAAAAGTATAAATCACTTGAAGCGAGGGAAATCAGGGAAAGCTTCATGAATGAGTAACATTTTTTTGATAGGGTAGGTAAGTTTTCAAGCATTGGTACAGTATATGAAAGAAAGAGAGACAGAGAAACACATCTTCAGTTGTTGGCAAATTTTCACTGGAACATGATTAACAGAGAAAATAGATGCATGGATGCTTACACATGACCTAGGGTCTCAGGCCTTATCATCAGAACAAGAGGTTTAGAATAAATACAGGAGATAGTGTATTTGAATAGATGAGTGATAGATCTAGATATAAAATTCAGATATAAAATTCAGATCAGATATAAAATTCAACAGTTGCAAAATGACTTAAGGAGAGCAGAAATAATGGATGAAATTGTCAAACTTAAATTACTTATTAAAATCTACTTTAAAAATTGTTCTCTTATTCATTCAATAGATTTTTATTGAGGACCTGTGATGCTCCAGGAACAATGTAATATCAATTTGTTTTCATGTCATCTGCTAGTTTATAGGTATTACTTTTAAGATTAAAAACAATAGCCTATCTCTTGGTCTCCAAACACCATACTTCACTAAATGGCACAAGTGCTCAAGGGAGAAATAACTAGCTGTAGAATCAGACAAGGGAAAAGAAAAGATGTTCCTAGAACATCTAGTGGTAATAGAAAGTAAGGTTACTAAAGAATGATGTGGGTGTGTGTGTGTGTGAGTGTGTGTGTGTGCACGTGTGTGTGTGTGTGCACGCGCGCGCACGCTCTGTCATGAAGTCAGGTCAACTCTTTGCAACCCCATGGACTAGTCCACCAGGCTTCTCTACGGGAATTTCCAAGCAAGAATATTGGAGGGGGTTGCTATTTTCTCCTCCAAAAGATTTTCCTAACCCAGGGATCGAACCCACATCTCCTGTGTCTCATGCACTGACTATGGGTTCTTTACCGCTGAGCCACCAAACAATTATCGGTCCTGTCAAAAGGGCACAGGGGTCAGCTTTAAGTGGTTCCTCCTGGCCAAATCATGAAAAGCTGAAACATCAAAACAATGACAGCAAAGGATTATAATGCTTGAATAAAGAATATATGAGTCTTCCCTGATATAAATAAAATAGGTAACTATATGAGGGGGAAATGAAAGTTCTTTCTTACAGTAGAAAGCCACCAAACGAATATATAAGGAATGATGGAATTAAAAACTACAACTTATCAAGCATCATAATAATAATTGATTTGGGCAAAGTGTATCAATAGATCCTAAAGCTAACAGGTACAGTTTGAGGAAAAATATGATATTTACATAGACACACAGTATTTCTGCATGATAAATTATGTACAAAGGGCAAGGGTATAATTTTCAGCAGAGAAATGCAGCAGACAATCAAGGAACTAGAGACTGGTATTAATAGTAGTTCCTTCTTTTGTAAAATTAACTCTTAAAATTTTTAAATTATTATTTCATCTCATAGCATCATCAGAAATCTCATTACTTTGCAATGTCATGTGTGCTGGGAGAAAATAGCAACGGTGTGTAGGATACTGTGGGTTGACAATCTCTATATCTACTTCAATCACTTTCTAGTATTGTTAAGGCTGGAAAACTGAAAAATCACTTTTTCCATATTCCTTTGACACTAAGATTCTGCACATGTTTATGTTTATGTTTTACCAACCAGATGCACAAGCTTGAAACCTGAATTTAAACTGGGTTAATATAATGGAGGGCTTCCCTAGTAGCTCAGAGAGTAAAGCATCTGACTGTAATGCAGGAGACCCGGGTTCAATCCCTGGGTCGGGAAGATCCCCTGGAGAAGGAAATGGCAACCCAGTCCAGTATCCTTGCCTGGAAAATCCCATGGACAGAAGAGCCTGGTGGGCTGTACAACCCATGGGGTCACAAAGAGTCTGACATGCCTGAGTGACTAACACACAACACAATGGAGAGGCTTCCCTGGTGGCCTAGTGGTAAAGAATCTGCCAGCCAATGCAGGAGATGCAAGGAACACAGGTTCAATCTTTGAGTCTGGAAGATCCCCTGGAGAAGGAAGTAGCAATCCACTCCAGTATTCTTGCCTAGAGAATCCCATGAACAGAAGAGCCTGGTAGACTACAGTCCACAGGGTCACAAAAAGTCAGACCCGACTGAGCAACTGAACACACCCACACAAGCAATAAAATAGAGAGAAGGGCCAGGTGTGATGGATGTGTTCTGCTGATGTGACTTACAGCAGAATACAGAGTTCATAGGTCTGACTCTAGCAGCATCTTCTTGATTTAACAGGAAGATTCCTGACTACAATGGGAAAAGCAGCACCTGTAGATGTACGGTTCTTTTTTTTTTTTTTTTTTTTAATTTTTTGGATGCACCTTGGTGGTGTGTGGGATCTTAGCTCCCTGACCAGTGATTGAACCATCACCCCCTTCAGTGGAAGTGCAGAGTCCTGATAACTGGACCACCAGGGAAGTCCTGAAGTACAGTTCTATGCTGAAGCTTTGGGGGTCACTGATGAAAGTTCAGCCTAAAGTCTGTCACATTAGTTATCCCCAGATTTTTCTAGGTCATTTAACACAGATTAGTAAATCTCTTTCTCTTTGCATTAGCTACAGTGGATTCAGTATTATGCAATCAAACAGACACAGTGAATAACAAAAGGAAGATGTGCCTCGAAAGCATTGTGATAATAGTCAAAGTCAAAATCCCCCAAAATGATCTGAAAATGTTAGTGATATCAGAGATATCTAAATAGGTGTTTAAGTATAATAGATTTCTTTTCTAAAGGACTTCTCAAAAACTTTAAGTTCTCCATTTGTGTTGTAAATCACACTGTGCCTCATTTCCCCAGTCTATTTCACCAGGAAATTATTCATTTCAGGGGAATCTTATCATCAGCTTGAGAAACACAGACAGAGTTTGTGAAACATTGGTCTAAGTAAAATACCCAGCACTCTGAGCCAAAAACCTTTGCTTTTGTTCCAAGTCTATTTGTTCTAAGCAATCTGTTATTAGACTTTTTGTTTCCATATGTCTTGTTGTCATGCTGCAGTAGGCAGTTTTCTGGCTAGGGATATCAATGTCCAACCAGTATAAAAAATATATACTCTTATTTTATAAGTTAACAGCATTATTTATTTGGATAAAGTAATTTCAGTTTGTCTAGAATAGCAAAAACCAGACACAAAAGGATGCCCAGCTTACTGTATGATCCCAAAGAAATCAAAGTGAAAACACCAGGAAGATAAATATATCTTGCCTTTATTTCTTAGCTTATGTGTGGTTCCAAATGAGTTCAATGGGGATGAGAATTCTACAAGAGTCAGGAAGTGTTTTTGTGGTGGGGTAGTATTTGAATACTAAAGCTTATAAATGTATAGGCTTGGGATTCACCTTAACTTTGCAAAATTAATGACATTTTTGTGAACTGTGATAAATAGTCTTATTTTCTAGAATAGATGGAAAAATTAACTCAGCCTAGAGTGCTAGGAAAGACTTCTTCACAGAAGATGTGATGTTTGATGTCTAGAAGGCTTATTAGAACTCGTGTTACATAGTGTAGGGCAAGCATGCGTGCTAAGTCACTTCAGTCATGTCCAATTCTTTGCAACTCTATGGACTGTAGACCACCAGGCTCCTCTGCCATGGGATTCTCCAGGCAAGAATACTGGAGTGGGTTGCCATGGCCTCCTCCAGGGGATCTTCCCAACCCAGGTATCGTCTCCTGCCTTGCAGGAGGATTCTTTACCACTGAGCCACCAGGAGGAAGCCCATAGAATAGGTGGCGGGTTAGTCACTCAGTGATATCCGACTCTTGTGACCATGGGACACGTGGCCCTCTGTCCATGGGATTCTCCAGGCAAGAATACTGGAGTGGGTTGTCATTTCCTTCTCCACATGTAGGGTAGAGTGGAATGTAAATAAGATGATTGAGGGTGGGTCAGTGTGATTACAGATGCTGAATGTAACTTCTGCATGTCTAACGGATTCTGAAAATCACAATCAAGGCTTTCAACTTGGCAATATGGACATCATGTGAATTAAGTGATTAGAAAAGAATCATAACATGGAATGTCATTACTATAGTTAATTATCATAAATAAAACTCATGCCTCCATCTTAGGCAGGCCCTATATGTCTGGCCTTGGAGTGATAATTTTTCTGCATTCCTGCTCCTTTCCAAGATGTTTTGTTTTTCCTATCAGTGTCAGGTCTTGGGCAGGAAAGAGTTTCCTCACCATCTCCCAGTAGTAACTGAACTCTGCTGTGTCAGTCCAGCAACCAGGGTCCAGGAGATTTTCTTTTGCCTTTCCCAGAGGCAGAGGGCTTTTAATGCAACACTTCTCCCAGGAGAAGAGGATTTTTTTTCCCCCTGGGTCCCAGGACTGGGAGAGTTTCCTATTCTTCCTTGGGAATGGATAGTTTTCACATCATCACTTTCACATAAACAGAGGACCTTTCTCTGGGCCTTACATGTTGGAGAGGGTACCACCCCTCCCCCAGTTGGCTTAAGAATTGTGTTTTACGTGAGACACGTTTCCAGGCAGATGGGAGGTAATTTGCAACTTTGTCCCAGTGACAACCAATCACTAACTAATCACCTGCGCACCAGTTTCACTGAGGGCGAGTCTTTGTGCTATCTTCAGCCCTGCACCCAGCCTTACACGGGAACACTTCTGGCGGCCTGGACACAAGGGGAGTTCATGCTAACACACAGGTCCCATTCCACAGGCCAGGTTCTTGCAGTCATTCTAAACTGATAAGCTATCCTACACACTGATTTTCAGCATTTGGGAGCTGATTTCCTCTTTAACTGCTTTGATGACAGGAAAACTTTCCTCTACTGTTCTGTCAAAGATAAAATAGTTCTTTTGTCTCATCTCTTCTCAGAGATGTTTGCCATTCATTGAAATTCCTTGAAATTGCCTTGAAGTCTCAATTCTCCTATGCTTTTGTCAGGGGAGTTTGTAATTTCCTTGGTTCTGTCTCATCACAAGAAAAATTTGAAGGGATGGCTGGAGCAGTGTTACAGCCCGGGGTAACTTCCTCGTGTGACAGCTCAGTTTTATTTAGAAAACAAAGGAAAATACATCCTCGAGATGTTAGGGAAGGTCAACCCAAAAGATGTGAAGAGAAGAGAAGCCTCCAGCTCAATTTTGGCTCCTCTTTTTATATGTTTTTTCTCCTCCCCCCAAGCCTGTCCTATGTAAACTGGGCTAGCCAAGAGGGCTGTTTGTTCTACCCGAGGTTCTCACTCCAGTCCTTGGACCTTCCTTTGTTCTATTTTCACGGGTTTAGCCACAGCCATTTTGGACTCCTTTTTCCTATTCTAACTACCTAACAGTTTCAGGAAAATTTATGACTTTGTAAACTGCCTAACTTTCTCTCATTGTTGAGACAGCACTGACATTTGCTTGCCACTTCCTACATCCCAAGCAGAAATGGAAATGCTCGTCCACTAGTGTCAGCATCATTCGATGACTCTTGTCTGAAATTGTTACTCCTACTGTGAATTTTTCTAAGTTCATCATCCCTTTCACATTTATTAATTGACATTTGAGAGCTTGTGTTTTGGGGAAAAAACACGTGGAAAAGGGTTGTTGGGTGTCAGTGAGTAACAAGGAGGGCACCCCACATTAAGTTTCCTGAGATACATGAACTATGAAGGAAAAATAGGTACAGTAAGGTTTAGGGATCTTGGAAACACCACTGACTCCTGGTCAGGTTCTGTTCATCTCTCTTTAGTTTTTCATCTGAAAAATAGGCAAATAGTACCTATACAGTTAAGAGATTAAAACGAAGTACAGGGCTTCCCTGGTGGCTCAGTGGTAAAGAATCTGCCTGCCAATGCAGGAGACACAGGTTTGATCCCTTGCCCAGAACCACCCCACATGCCGCAGAGCAACGCATGGCCATGTGCCAGAACTAGGGAGCCTCTGCTCTAGAGCTTGAGAGTCACAACTACTGAGCCCACAGGCCACCCCCGCTGAAGTCTGCACACCCCGGAGCCCATGCTCCACAAGAGCAGCCCCTGCAACGAGAGGCCCACCCACTGCCACTAGAGAGGAGCCCCCTCTCCGCAACTAGAGAAAAGCCTGCGTGGCAGCCCTGACCCAGCATGGCCAAAAACAAATACATAAATAAAACAGAACTATTTAAAAAATGAGGCACAGAATATTTTAAAAATCTAGTATTGTATCTGACGGAATAATGACTCAATTAACCCTTAGTTTCCTTTCCATTTCCCTTTCCATCAAGGATCTTGATTTATTGTAAGTGAAATGTGTATAACAGTAGCAGGGCTAAGAGATCTATGAAGTGCTATCCTAACACAGAGGAGTTATTTCATCCCAACTGGGAAGAAGGTTGGAGAAAGCTACACAGAACAAATGAGCCTGCAGTCCTAGAAAAGCACGACCTAATCTGTCTACTTGAAATGAGGGATAAAAATACCTTCTCACGCTGGCATCCTCTTCATTCACATTCGCAGATGTAGCTGCTATTTAAGCCTTGATGATAGTTTAAAAAGCATTAGACCCTTGAAACAAATCTTTCTTCATGAACAAATTCTTGTTGGTCCTGACTCTGGACTTTGCTGTTATGGTTCACACAGAGAAGACCACTCCCAGGTCCACTCCCAATGTCCACTCTTAAGAAACCAATAGGTAGGATTCATGAGCCCTTTAGGTATTTTATGTTCTGCAAAACATCTCAAAGTCTATCACTTATCTTCCTCTCCTGTACAGTTTATTTTTTTTAGTAACATTCACTGGTATACCAGACACTGGGAATATAGTGGCAAGTGGGAATATATATCCTGCTCTGGGGGAAGAGTACAGATTGGGGAGAAGTCAGACAAATGAACTGGCCTTCCCCTGTGGCTCAGTGGTAAAGACTCTGCCTGCAATGCAGGAGAAGCCTCTTGCTCAGGAGACTTGGGCTTGATCCCTGGGTCAGGATGATTCCCTAGAGAAGGAAGTGGCAACCCACTCCAGTCTTCTCTCCTGGAAAATTCCATGGAGAGAGGAACCTGGCAGGCTACAGTCCATGGGAGCACAAGAGTTGGATGTGACTTAGTGACTAAACAACATCAGGCAAATGAATAGATCTTCTTTCACCGTGCTATGGATTCCAGGCCCTTCCTCCTCCATGCTTCCACCTCTGAACAAATACCACCAGTAAAACATGAGCAAAACTCACACTTCAGTCACATTTGATGTGTATGAAATTCTTAGAAATTAAAAAAAAAAAAAAAAAAAGGACAACATTACTGTGAAATTATCTCTCTCTTATCTGGCAGTAAGAAATTCCTGGTTCTGGTTCAAGAAAAAACTGCAGAACCGGAAAAGTCAACGTGACTAATCCTGCAGAGAGAGAGACAGAACTTGGAGGCAGGAGAGCGAAAAGCTGACTGGTGCAGAATCAGTTAGATGGCACTCTAAACCAATTGACATAATGACGACCTCAGGCCAACATAGTTGCCGTTCTCATGATTATATGAGGTATCCTCCCTGGTGTAGATGAGATGATTGCTTTGTTTTGTCCTCTGAGGCACTCCCACAACTCTGCTGACTGAATCCCTAAGGAATCACATGCATCAGCTAGACTTCTTAAGCAGTGGCTGTTTCACAAATTCAGTGGAGCTATTAATACTTCAGTCATGCTTGATTCAAGCATGCTCTTTTCATTCTTCATTTGTTGACTGCCCTGTACTCAAAGAGAGGTGGAAATATCTTGGCACTTTGCTGTCAGTGAGAAATAAAGTTGGGGAGGAAGGCTCTTCCTAACTTCAAATAGTCTTCATCACTCCTTCATGAAAGTGAAACTACTGAGCCACGATCAATGGTTTTCCTATTTTGCAGTCTGGTGATTAAATACATTCACAAGGTGGCCAGCCAAATGTAGCAGTTCATTCCGTGACCACAGATTAGTTTTTCTTTCTATGCATCACAACGGGACTTCTGCAGACACCAAATCTTGAAAGCATCATGCCTTTACTGGACAGGATCATAATTTACTATCCAGGCCCCTGAACTACATACTTTATCTCCACAGCTTTGAAATCAGGAATTATGTAAGCCCTCCAAATTTGTCAAAAGAAAAATTAAGTTTTAAAAAAATAAAGTTTTGTGTCAGAAGGAAAGTACTGATGCTCTAAGGAGAAGACCATGATTGAATCAGCTCTTTCAAGACTTTTTTTCAAGGAGATGCAGAAGAAATAGGTAGGTTTCATAACCCATGCCTCCTTGGACCGCAGAGCCAAATTTTATTTAAAATTATGTGAAGCTGGTACAGGGAGAGGGCAGAGTTACAGTTTCAACAAAACAGACTTCTGAAGACACCAAGGTGGAGAAAACAAAAAAGTTAATTTTAGGATTTTAATTTAAAAAATAATGGAAATAGATGTCTTTGTCATGATGTACGTGTAGTGGTAGGGAAGGACTGAAGTACTGCTCTATGAGGTTTATTCTCTTCATCTCCAAGAGTGGTTATAGGAGGTCTATTGATTTCTTCACAATTTCTTGCTAGGAGAGATTGCGACCAAACATGATATACATGATGAAAGTACATCGAACCTCTGACTAAACTAATGTTTTACTAAAGAGTTTCGCTTTGGGACTCTATGGACCTTTGAGCCCCATCCTAATTATTTCATCAGTCTCAAGCATGACTCAGTAAAAGTCACATTAAAAGTTATTTTATTCAAGAAAAATATATGAAATCTGGACCTTGTACAAGGCATTACATTAGACTTCATTTGAGAGAGATATAGAGATTAAATATATTTCTATATAGCAGGTACAGTTAAAGGAAGTGATGGAGAGGAAGAAATTCATAGAAATGATGGAGAAAAAGAAATCTGATCATTGCTGCCAGTGGAGCTGGATAAGGAAGAACCTCAGAATGTGAACTGGCTCTTGAAGGATGGGTAGGATTTGAACCTGAAGAGAGAGAACAGAACATTCTGAATATAGGGAAGAATATGAGTCATAGCATGCCTCAGGGGCTGAGGCATATTTGAAAGAAAATATTAATCGGCATGTTTGGAAAGGAGGATTGGGGTCCAAGAATCCTGAGCAAAGGCCAGGAATTTCACCACCAATGAGAACTGGAGTTATGCTCATTATAGAACAATTTGGCTCTATAAAACAGGATATACTTCTTTGAGTTTCTTCTTGATGAAATAAAAATTCGTATTCTAAGGTAAAATAAGAAAAAATTAAACATGAAATTTCCTCTGCCAGTCTGAAACTCCTCCCTCCCCACCAGTGTACATTGTCCATCTGCATGAAGCATTAACAGGCCTCCTCAATGGCAGAAATACTTGCTCAACCATAAAGATCAATTTTTCTTCTTCTGACACCAGCCATGCAACTCCTTAAAAGATAACATTTCTTTCTCAATCCTGTAAGTAGTCACAGTGATCCATCACTCATCTGGTACGTGCAGACATCTCTGGTAAACTTTATGTACAATGCCAACAGATCATTTCCCCTGAAGACAACAATCGGGGTTGAACAGACTGGTCAGACAACTCGAGAGGATCCAGGCTGCATCTAATGAAAGTTCTTAGTTTAAATACTTACATGTGGTCTTTTGTTGCTAGCTCCATTACTTGTATTCTGCCTATTTTATTTTACTTTTTAAATTAACTAATTTATTTTAATTGAAAGATAATTACAGTATTGTGATGGTTTTTGCCATACATCGGCATGAATCGGCTATAGGTATACATGTGTCCCCTCCATCCTGAAACCCCCTCCCTGATCCCTCCCCATCCTACCCCTCTAGGTTGTCCCAGAGCACCAGCTTTGGCTGCCTGGCTTCATGCATTGAACTTGCACTGGGCATCTACTTTACATATGGTCCTGTATATGTTTCAATGCTAGTCTGCCTATTTTATAAGATTATTGTTGCCTACATTACCAAATGTGTACCTGAACCTCAGAAAAAATTAATGATGGTTGGATACTTTAAATGATTGAACAAATACATAGTTCTATAAGATCAATAACTATAATAGTGTAACTCTAAGATGATGGGAAAAAGAATAAGATGGAATCACTTTCTGGACTATTAACAGCCCAGTGAGACAGGTGATCCAGAAGCTTTTAGTTACTGTTAACAGGGCCTCATCCAATAATAGTAAATTGAGTAACATATTAATGAAATTGTCTCTTGATCTAGGAATGAGCATTCTTATGGAGAAACTGGTCTTGAAATGCCTGCCAAATCTCGGTCAAAATTAAGACTGAAAGGGAGAGAATTATAAAATAACGAATGCTGACACCATCCGGTTCTATAAGGACCAAGCCACTAGCCACTGCCATCACTGACACGACAACCTGAAAGGAATCCAGAGCAAAATCAAGATGAGCCTCCTGTGCCCTGAGAAACTGAAAGATTTGGCTCTCGAGAGTTGGATGTTTTCAGGGGAAAATTTTATGAGCCTAATTTCTTGCACCTTCCCACATTCAGAAAAATAACTAAGATCTCTGTTCCTCCTGAAAGTTCTACTGGATAGTGCCGCTCAAAACAGCTAACACTGGATATTACAAACCTTTTATATTTTGGGCAATAAAATAAACTTAATAAGGCCTCATCTTAAATTTTATGTTTTAATTCAAGTTGCAACCATTTAAAAATTATTATTGATTGTATTTCTTTTAGTAAATGGCTATTCACAGTCATTCTCCATTTTTCTATAGGATTGTCTTTTATCATTAATATGCAAGATAGTTATTGAATGACAATATATCAGAGCAAGAGTGATTTAAATAATATTATAGTGACATTATTTGTCCCATAAAAGGGTTTTGCTTCATAAGTTGTAAAATATATATATATATATATATATATATATATATATTCATCAGAGTAATTTTCTAAAGATCTTAGATCAAGACTTGATTAATAGACTTATGATTATGAATAGAAACTAATTAAACTGTTTTTCTTAAAGAATTAAATACATCTTAAATAAGCTTAACTTTATTCCTAGTTTTCCATAACTATGGAGGCTTTATTGAATTGAAAGACTGAGAAGCTATATAAGTCCTCAAATATCTGGAAAAGTATTCTACAAACAAAAAAATGATGTTGTAAAACCTTCTCCCTCAGAATATAAGTAAATGTGTAACTTTGTTGTAGATGTAGAAGTACAAAAAAGATCAAAATGTGAATAAGATTTTTGATGCTTTAGTTTTATTTTGGGGGGGTTGTAGTTTTCCTTTTGGCTGCATAGCATGTGGGACTCTTGCTTCCCCAACCAGGTATTGAACCCACACCCCCTACATTGGGAGCACAGAGTCTTAACACTGGATGGCCAGGGAAGTCCCAGGGTTTTAGGTACAATAGTATCAGAATTTTGTGATAAGAGTTACTAACAACTAAGTGGAAGACAGAAACAAAAACAATTTCAACATTTCTACAGCACTTTATAACTTTCAAAGAATTTCACATAAATCACTCTTAAGTCAGATTAGACTAAGGACAACAATTAAAGTTTCGGGAAAGCTTGAAAGTGCAGTGAGTCACAGAAAATACAAAAGGCTTTCTTGGAATCTTATCTTAGCCAACCTGCAAGAAACAGAGGCCTGTTCTGATGGGTCCTGACTGGTGCTCAACAGGCGAACTGTCATCCAGGATGTCAAGAAGCAACAGACTGTCTATGGGCTGGACAAAAAGTTCCTTTAGTTTTAAAAGTAAAAATAAAAGATACATTTTTCATTTTTTGCAAGAACTTTGTTGAACATCTTCAACATTTTGTTCCTCTATCTTCTGCCATTTTTCAGCAACTTCATAATTCCATCTTCCCAAAACTTTTCATCTTTTTGAGCAAAGAACTATTCCAGGTGCTTTTTTAAAGACTTCCAAGGAAATGAAATTTTTTCATGAAGAGAATTTTGCAAAGACCTAAATAAGTGGACATCCGAAGGTGCAATGTCTGGTGAACACAGCAGATGAATCAGAACTTCCCAGCCAAGCTATAATAGCTTTCACCTGATTATCCAAGAAACATGTGGTCTTGCATTATCCTGTTGGAAGATGACTCATTTCCTGTTAACTAATTCCAGACACTTTTCCTCAAGCAGTATCTTCAGTTGGCCCAACTGGGAACTGTACTTGTTGGAATTAATCATTTGGCTTCCTGGGAGGAGCTCATAATAGAGGATTCCCTCCTAACTCCACCATACACACATCACCTTTGAATGAAGACTGCCTTTGGTGTGGTTGGTTGTGGTTAATTTCACTTGCCCCACAATCTCTTTCATTCCACATTGTGTATCATGTGTTCATTCATGTCAGACTCTTTGAGACCTGTCAGGCTCCTCTGTCCATGGGATTTTCCAGGCAGGAATACTGGAGTGGGTTTCCATTTCCTACTCCTGGGGATTTTCCCGACCCAGGGATTGAACCTGCATTTCCTATGTCTACTGCACGGTAGGTGGATTCTTTACCCACTGTGCCATTGAAAGAAAGTGAAAGTGAAATGTCTGATGTACTGCAGGTGGATTCTTTACCCACTGTGCCATTGGGGAAGCCCAAGTCAAAGTGTTAGCCACTCAGTCATGGCTGACTCTATGTGCTCCCATGGACTGTAGCCTGTCAGGCTCTCTGTCCATGGAATTCTCCAGGCAAGAACACAGGAGTGGGTAACCCTTTACTCCTCCAGGGGACCTTCCCAATCCAGGAGCTGAACCTGGGTCTCCTGCACTACAGGTAGACTCTTCACTGTCTGAGCCACCAGCGAAGTCCAATCAACATTACTGTACAACATTCACTTTTCATTGCATGCCACAATTTGTTTTAAAATGAAATGTTTTCTTCATATTTAAGTGGAGAATCACATGTGGAAATAGGTCCAAAAGGATTTTTTCCCCTAACTTCTATGGAACCCAAACATAAAGTGATTAACATAACCAAGCTGGTGCAATGATTTTCAAAGCTTGATTTGGATATTTTGAGTATTTCAGCTATCTCCCATGTGGTATAACATTTATTGTTCTCAATTAATGTCTTGATTTGATCACCGTCAACTTTAACTTCCGACTGTGGGGCATTGTCCAACCTCCAGACAAAACTTCACAAACCACTTTTGACACATTCCATCAGTTATAGCACTTTCTCCATACAAGGCTCTTTGCATTTCAGCTTCATTTTTACCTTTCGTGAAATAATATAACGTGATGAAAGTGTTGCTTTTTTCTTCCACCCTCAATCTTAAATTGGCTACACAAAAATTTACCAATTTTGGTAAGTTTTTTATTAAATGCACATTGATGTGACAGCTGGTGACTAAAATAACATGATAGCTGTCACAACACAATCTAACAAAAATGTTTCAAATGGAATTAAAGGCAGCTAAGCGCTACTAGAGCTATTGTGCAGGGAAAAAATGAACAAACTTTTTGGCCATCCTAATAGTTCCGAAGGCTAGACAAGCATCAGGTGAACTGAGAGCGCTCCCAGGGAAGACAGGGGAGAGGAGAAATGAGTCACAGTCAAAGAAAAGGTCAAGCCTGGGGTCAGAAAGAATGGACAGTATAACCCAACATGGAAATTATTACGGTTTTTAGACTTATAAAATATTAATGACAGTGATGATGATGACAGTGAGAGTTTCCTATGCTGGCCAGCCACACTTAATATTCACAATTTTATGAAAAATATAATAATAGCTTTGTCATTTTATAAAAGCTAGCTTGCTATTGTTGTTGTTCAGTTGCCAAGTTGTGTTCAAGTCTTTGCAACCCCATGAATGCCAGGCCTCTCTGTTCCTCACCATCTCTGGGAATTTGCCCAAGTTCATGTCTGTTGACTGGTGATGCCATCCAACCACCCAACTGGAGGAGGGAATGGCAAATCACTCCAGTATTCTTGCTGAGAACCCCATGAACTGTAGGGGTGGCTCAGAGTTAGCCAAAATTTAATCAAGAGCAGACTGGTGATTGTAATGAAAACCTTTTAACTTGAAGTTCTATGCGCATAACCACTACTCTCCTGCCTCTGGAGGAGTAAAGTAGGTTGGCATAACTTAATACTAATATCCTTAGGCACAACTGAAATGCATGACAAGTCTGTCCTTTAATAAGTAAACATGCAGAGTTTCACTCCAAGATTCCAGATGATGTGGGGAAGCAGCTTTGAACCCTCTTCGGTAGACTGAAAAACACACCGTGGGTTCTGCAGAACAGAAGGGGAAAGACCATGCCTTCCAGGCTATGACCTCTGGAGAGGCGGACACCTCCTTCAATTAGGAGTCCTTCAGAGGCAGAAGGTGTGGTGTTTCGTGTAAGAAAAGGAAGCTTCTGTCTAGAGGTGATCTTCCCAGCGTTTAGTGTTAAAGCTTATTCGCAGCCTCTCCATTAAACTCAGGCCTCCTCTTTGCCTTTGCTCCCCTCACATCAAGTACCTCAGCAGTGCCTGGTCCTGCACGTAAAAAAAAAAAAAAAAAAAAATCCATGTATTTATTTATGGTTGCACTGAGCCTTCCTTGTTGCTCATGGCTTTCTAGTTGCGGCAAGTGGGACGTGCTCTTCACCGCGGTCACGGCTCCTCACTGCGGTGCTCCTCTTGCCGTGGAGCGCGGACTCTAGGCACATGGGCTTCAGTAGCTGCAGTGTGCGGGCTCAGTTCTTGGGGCTTGCAGGCCCAATTGCTCCTCTGCAGGTGAATCTTCCCAGACCAGGGATCAATCCCGGGTCACCTGCTTCGGCGGGCAGGTTCTCATCCACCACCCCACCAGCGGAGTCCGGTCCTGTGTTCTTTTCATTCTTCTGGTTTCCGCCAAAATGTCAAGGGGAATTTGAAGACATGTGAAGGAGGAAGAATAACTTAATTCCACCCAAGGAGCACTAGCTGAGGATGTCCAGTGTGGTGGTAACAACAGCAAGCAAGACTTGAAACGGAGACTTCCTCCTCCCCGGACTCCTGCACTCGGGTGGGATGAGTCCGTTCCCACGGTGAGAGGGCTCACTCACTACTGTTGCTTGACACCCTTGCTAACAGCCTGGTAGGTTAGTCCCAGATGTGAACTAAGACTTTATTTTCTCTGAATTTCCTCAGATATAAATTTGAGATATGTATCCAGTTGCAGCTTTTCATGGATTAAACATAATAATTATGTAACCATTAATCAAGCTCCTGAACTGAAATAGGCAATTTAGAAGGAGCTTTTTTTTTTTTCTTTAGAGTGGCAGTGACTCATATACTCCTTACAAAATTTCTCTGAACTTCTCATTGGTAAAATCAGGACACTAATACCATATTGCTATGGTGAGGATGAAAGTAGGTATATATATATAAGGTGCTTGGATAGTAGAGGTACACAGGAAGTGAAGGTATTAATGTAACTGTTTTCCTTCTAGGGTCCCCTGTGTTAGGCCACTGACTGAGACAGGATATATGTAATCTTCAATGCTCATCTATAGGGCAATAATTATGTCCATTTTGGGACTCCTCTTTGATGGAATATTCAAAATAATAATTACTAAATTAGGTAATAAAATAAGAAAAATAATAGCAGGTATGAGTTCTAAGAAAGAGTAAAGAAAAGCATGTATGCACACAGTCTGTTAGCTCTACGAGAGCAGAGATGTGTGTGTGTGTGTGTGTGTGTGTGTGTGTGTGTGTGTGTGTGTGTGTGCAATGTGTATTTGCATATATATTATAGTTGTTTGGCAAAATTCATGGCATAGATAAAATATTCAAATAATATATGTGCGGGGAATAAAGAAATAGAGAAAATTTTCACGTTACCTTAAATGTATTAAGGTTGAAATTTTGCTTTAAACATTTTCTTTGAGTTTACAACATAAAAATTGGGGTGATAAACACCACTGCCTCACAGAATATTAGGCTGAGTGCTCATTTAGAAGACTGCAGTGCCTGTGTCCCACTGCTCCCCTTACCCCTCCACCACAAAGCAGCCATTGTTCAGAGTGTTCTGATTATCTCAGACAATTTCTTTCTTGTATATATAAACATGAAATTACACATATTCTTTTATCAGGCAATTTGTTTTCATATCATGCATTATGTACCTTTCCATGTCTATATGTAAAGGTCTACCTTATTGTTTGAACATCTCCAAAAATGTCATAGTATGCATTTTCTTTAATTTACTTTACCTCTCTTTTATTACTCATCATTTCACTACTGTAAGCAATGCTATAATGAACCCATGGAATTGCAGAGTCAAAGCACTACATGTACTTAAACTTTTTATCAATATCGCCAATTGCTCTTCAGAAAGGCTATTTCCATTATTGTGCTCATCAATAATGTAGCAAGGTACCTATTTTCCCACATCTTCAGCTAAAGTGGATATGATCAGTCTATTTATTACATTTTTATCACTGTAACAGGCAAAAATTAATATCACACTTTAATACACATTTTGAATTAATTGGAAAAAATTAAAATATTTTTATTTCACTTAAACTGCTAACTCATATTTCTGGTTCATTTTTCTATTGAATTTTCTTTCATTATTAATGAAGAATGTGTATCTGTTCAAAAGGAAGATTGAAATGAAATCACTAAAGAGCCTTGCTAAATGTAAGTCTTTTACCTGGGAGAAATAAATCATTTATAGCTGGGGAGTAAAGAAAAGTCCGAAAGGAAGCAGAAAAGATTCAATTTGGCAATTACAGCAAGAGCTAGCTTTGCTCTTATTCCCTCCCTAGAAGCAAAGAAAATCCTTTGTGCTTGAAAACAAGTATCTAAGCCCCCAAAGCAGAAGGTTAGGAGTCAGACTGGGCCCTCAGTTTTCTACTGGGGAGGGAAGCACCTATCAATGTTTCAGATACTTCTTCACCTCTTCAGGTTGAAGAGGTGTCAGTTCATCTATTCATAGGTGATTGCTAGTTAACAGGGACACTGTAAGATAAAGCAGTTGGGACTTAATTCCCACAAGCTGGGGAGAGAGACAACTATAATTCTTCTTTTCCCTTGTCCTTTACTTCAGTAGAGGCAGGGGCATAAGGCAGGTGGGTGAATGACAGACTGATAAATTCTGAAAACCTTGGCAGAATGTGGAGACAAGGTGCCAAGCTGGTGAACACGTTTGGATTATTAACAAACGTTAAGGATGGTAAAAATAGTCCCTAAACTATAATTATTTTATCTAGTTATTTTTTATTAATATCTAGCAAAGTTGATAGAAAACACTTCATGCATTGCTTTTCTCTTTTCTGGTTATGTTTTCTTTGGGTTAAGCCTTCCTGTTTCCCTCACTCCATTCCAGAGATGCTGGTTTGCATTCAAGAAGTTGACTACTGTTAAAACAGTATCGATGTATGTGGGTACATTTTGTCATAAATACACAATAAATGCTTGCTCCTTTCTATATTTGGAAGAAATAAGCCTATTTCTGCCTATTCCTAAAAATTTTTAATGTTTTATAAGTTGCTAACTAAAATAAGCTTCTAAATGTAAAACTGTGATTTCAGCATACCAAAACTAAAAGAATAAACTTAGTCCAATCTTCTCCTTTTAGCGATAAGAAAGTAAGAGAAAAAATTTAAAATCTTTTCCCATATAAAACGTCCTACTTCTTTCTTTCAAACCCTTCCTTTGTACAAGAAAAGATGAAGCAAAAGAGAAAAATAAAGGGAAATTCATCGCAGGTTTGGGTGGCATACGTATTCCAGCTGGACATGAGAGAGCTTCGCCAGCATCTATAGAAACCATTTCCTCTTTTCTTAAAGCCACTGCAGTGTCTGTTTACTCCTCCTGTGGATAATCACACCCCTTCCAGGACTGCTCAGCGCCTCTCACCGCCACAGCACACCCCTGCGAGCCACAGGGTCTGTTAGGGTGGTGGTGGTTTCAGCTGCTAAGTCACGTCCAGCTCTTTGCAGCCTCATGGCCTGCAGCCTGCCAGGTTCCTCTGTCCATGGAATTTCCCAGGCAAGAATACTAGAGTAGGCTGCTGTTTCCTCCTCCAGGGGATCTTCCTGACAAACTCATGTCTCCTTCATCTCCTGCATTGGCAGGCAGATTATTTATCTGTAAGCCACCTGGGAAACCCCATTAGGGTGGTAGTTGCTCTCATTTCGAAACAAAGGAAGTTAAAAATGACTCTAACTCACCCAAAAGTGAGAGATCTTGTGGTTTGGGGAGCTCTGCCAGACTGATTTTGAAGTTTTCTCTATGAAAGAGATACTTGTTGAACAACAGAAATGTTTCTTAAACTGTTAAAAGTTTCTCAAGGGATAATACACAGAGGGAAACAGAAGCTCACAATAATGTTAGACAATGTTTGATTTTTTGGGTTTTGGAGGATAGGAAAGTTTACTTTTATTTTTACACAATAAAAATTTGGCTGCATAAGGCATGTGGTACAACGAGAGAGCATGGGGATCAGACGTTGACCTGGGTTGAATGTTTACTATGATTTATAAGCTGGGGGCTGTCTGCAAGGTGGTCACCTGTACATTGTTACACTTATTTCATATTTTTATGAGGGTTGCATCTGTGAAAAATTGAAGCAAAATATCAGAATTAGCAGGTACTATCCTGTTTGTGCTGACATTCAAGTAACCAAATTTCAAATGACTAGAATTTTGATAAGTCTTTACCCAGCGAACTATCATTCCTAAATCTAATTCAGGAATTTTCATTATTACAAAATTCTCTCCTGATTGTTGTCGCTGTTAGCTAGCTGCTCAGTCACGTCTGACTCTCTGTGGCCCCCCAGGCTTCTCTGTCCATGGCATTCTCCAGGCAAGAATCCTGGCGTGCGTTTCCATTCCCTTCCCCAGCTCTCCCGATTATCCTTAAGACATATCTGACTGACACAGAACAGAGAAGTCAAGGCAGATCCACTGAGGCAGAGTGACTTGTCCAAGATCACCAGCTAGATAGTATTCAATGATTTAAGTTTGGTCTGAAATCGAGTTTTCCTGACACTTGGGCAGAGAATACCGAAAGCTGCTCCTCAAAGATGGTATGTGGTAGTCCCTTCCACCTTTTCAAATACAACATCTTCACTTTAAATAATTTTTAAAACATCACTATCTCCATTTCACTACTCTCTTAATGGCTCTCCCTTTAAAGTTAGTTCCTAAAGGACACACATTTTAACTAAATATTTCTATGGATTGCCTTACATAAATCCAACAGGATTTATGTAATCCAACAGGGCCTACTAATACATATCTATGAAAAAGAGCCATGCACATGAATATGAGACATATGACCTATTTCCATACATATTGATGCATTTTGCTCCTTACATCCTACAAAATAACTTCATAGGATCCATGTTTGGAAATTGTGGAAGTACACTTCTTCTTTTTTAAGAACATGAGTTTGCTGAAGGCAGGGAGGGCCAATTCTAGGAAGAAATATGAGGAAGGTCAGTGTTGCTTCTACTGCTGTGTTTCCCCTTTCCTCCCTCCAGCTCTCAGGAAACCTCACACTTGCGGGCTCCCCTGCTGTGATGCTCTCTGAGCTTCACTGTACTCTGAATCTACCCCTTTTTCTAGTATCACTAAGGGTTGTGTAGGAAACAGGGTCTTAGTCAACGGTGAAATTACAAGCGATTTTTCAGTTTTATTAGTGGAGAGATCATGATTTAGGCACATTTTGTCGTAGTGCTCCAAAGGGCTTGCATGTTAACTGGGGACAATTCAATCCAACAACCCTTCATTAAAGCCGAGTCCAAGCCTGTATAGTACTAGTTGCAGCCCTTCCTCCACCCCAGGCCCGCCCCTAGGAGCATGCTCAGAAACACAGACAAATACATGAATTAAATGAGTACTGTGGGGCTTCCCAGGTGATTCAGAGGTAAGAATCCTCCTGCCAATGAAGGGGATGTGAGTTCAGTCTTTGAGTTGGGAAGATCCAGCCTCTGAGTTGGAGAAGGAAATGGCAACCCACTCCAGTATTCTTGCCAGGAAAATTCCATGGACGGAGGAGCCTGGTGGGCTACAGTTGACGGAGTTGCAAAAAGTCAGACATGACTGAGCAAGTATGCACACAATGAAACTGTTGGTGGAAGCAGGTAGGTTACAAAGCAGTTTTACAGAAGAAGGAATGGTTAAGTATAGTTGGTATAACAGGAAGGGCTTGGAATCAATCATACAAGTGAAATAAAAGTGAACTTTCAGACATCAGTGATAAAGTAGTAGTGAAATTGCTACCAAGAAGCTAAGCTCTGTTTTCTTGTCACATAGAAACTTTTTACAAACAAAATAGAAACTTTCATACCTCTTTGCCTATTTTTTCCCCTCTGCCCAAGGCGCACTCCTTAGGTCAGTCACCCTCTCTCCTTGCCACAGATCCCTTACCAGATAATTCTCTGTATTATCACCATCACCACCCAATTTAATAGAAATAAACCTTTACATTCCTATTGTAGATGTTACAGTTTACAAAGCACTTTCACCTGTATCAACACGTGATCCTAATAGCAGCTCTTTATGGTAAAACCTGTTTCTGTTTTATATTAAGAATATCTAAACCTCAGAGCAATTTCCCAAGATAATACACCTAGTAAGTGGATGCCAAAATTGTCTTCTGATGCTAGTGTTCTTTCCACAACAGAACAATGAGACAAAATGCTTTATATAACACCTTACAAATTGAGAACATCATGCTTGGGTGTGAATGGAGAAAATAATAAGCGGCATATGTTTCAGCTTTCTAGTTTCCTTGCTTCTCCTTGTATGTTTACAATAGTCTTTATCACATCTTGTTAATATCTATCTCTAAAATCACAGCTCTGTTTTTGCTATAGAAATAGCCTGTGGAATTAATATGTGCATTGAAAACTACTTGAATTTGATTTTAAATCTATATAATTCTATATATTTATATTTCTGCACACAGAAGATGTACTAGATCTTTGATTGGATTAATTTAACTATATACCATTGAGATTACAACTGGACAAATTCCTTCAAATAAAGTGATTTAAGTCTGCTTGTATTCACTAAGTTATACGTGTCCCCCTCCTCCACATATGGAATAATAAAAAGACAGAATTTAAAGTAGACTAGAGATTAGACAGCCAACAAGTCTTGAACTGTCATTTAATAGAAACTGGAGCCCAGAGAAGTGTTACAGCTAGTTAGTGGCAAAAACTTTCCTAGATTGGCTAACACTTCTGGGGAGGGAAACCTGAGTCATATGTAGCCAACTTTTCATTTTTCACAGAACTGTGAATATTATATGCTTGTTAGAATAATCCTGGCTAAAACAACATTAAGAATTATCATCAGTTAAAATGATAAAAATAAAAATAAGGGCTTTAAGGAGCCAATTTTGCATGGCATTTCTACACATCTTGTGAGAGATTATCTTTTCAAGATTGTTCTCTTAGCAGAAGGCCTTGGAAGCTTGAAATGGTGTCTCTCTAGAGGTCAAAGAGGGGGCTTCCCAGGTGGCAAAAGTGGTAAAGAATCTGCCTGCCAGTACAGGAGATGCAAGAGACATGGGTTCGATCCCTGGGTTGGGAAGATCCGCTGGAGGAAAAATTGTCATCCGGCAACCCATTCCCATATTCTTGCCTGGAAAATTCCATGGACAGAAGAGCCTGGTGGGCTACAGTCCATGGGATTGCAAACAGCTGGACATGACTGAGCATGCACACACCATGCCAGAGGTCAAAGAACAGACTTGTTTGGTGACCAGGACAGTAAACACGAGATGATTCCCTCTTCTTCCCGGAGACAGTCCAGACAACCAAGATAGTATCTCTCTGCAGATGAGAGGTGAGACCAATTTGCCAGTAACTCCTACAGAGATCAGGATATCCTCATCTGAGAATTCCTCAGTTGTGATCCAGACCATGGTGTGAGCATTGTTTACCTGGACCCATGCCTGCACTGTGCCTGTTTCTTTCTTTAAGTATTATAAAATAATTTATAATATAATTTTTAATATTATTACAAACTCTTCATAAACACTTTTGTTAGCTGTATGTATTTCTTGATTTTCACACGCTATATTTTTGCTCATCTCTGTGTAGTCATTCATTTTCCTGATTTTCCTGTTATAAATGCACAGTAAAATCTTTGTTCTTAAATTTTTTTCTGTATTTCATATGATTTTTAGCAGAATAGACATCCAGATATCAAATTGTTGAATCAAAGACTAGAACTACTTTTTGAGATTTTTTATGTTACCAAAGTACTTTCCAAAATGTTCAAACCAATTTACGTTCTCACTAGCCACATCACGATGTGTTTTCATAACTACCTTCCACTTGTCCCCCATCACTTATCATGAT
The DNA here is from genome assembly GCF_033118175.1 of Dama dama. Lineage (NCBI taxonomy): Eukaryota > Metazoa > Chordata > Mammalia > Artiodactyla > Cervidae > Dama > Dama dama. Next base: position 42,651,748 of record NC_083682.1, on the reverse strand, counting down.
AGCTCTTCTGAACTTTTCATACGTCCTCAGATACTTCCAGCCTTTCTATGTTTTTCCTTCTACATAGAATGGTGTTGACACGTACAATTCTCACCCTGCAGATCTCAGCTTACATGTTATCTTCTCAAAGAATTCTTTCCCAACTCCCAAATTAACACACACTACCCTTACCTCTAATACTTTCCTTTGTGTTATTTATGCACATGTAACTGTTAAATAATTTTATTCTTGGCTTGAATTTAGGCCCAGGAAAGCAGCAATCTCATTTTGCATGTTCTTCACTGAATCCCTGGTGCTAAAACAGATTTTGACATTTGGTAATTACTTAATACACATTTCTTGAATCAATTAATCTTTTTCAAATTTTATAACAATCCAGTGAAGTTTCAAGGAAGAATCACAGGCATAGTTTGAACTGATCTCCTCAAGATCACCATGTGAATTAGTGGCCCAGACATTATCTCAACCCAGCTTTCCTGACTTCTGGCAGAGATTTTAGAAAAAGTTCAATCAATGCTTCAAGAAATATTTGAATATTTTTATCATTAAAAATAAAATATCTCAGGCAAATTGAGATCTCAGAGATATCATAGAGATTCTCTAAATACATTACCGTTTCTGTAGAGATATATCATAATGTCTCTGATTTAATTATTTCCCAATTAATGGATTCAGTTGAACCAAATCAGGTGAAGAATTGTTTTCCCAGTCTTCTAGGGAGCCAGAATGTTGAACTTAACATTGTACAGGAAATGAAATTACACTTTCTTTTTGACTTTGAGACATGTCATGTGAATCATGTGCAAATGAGCTTTTTTCATTAGCTCTTGCAATTATGCAACAAGTCTGTTGTCTACAGGCAAAGTTTCTCAAAGACAAATTAATAAAGAAATTCAACAAGGTGCAATAATCCCTGTTTGTTCCTATTTTATTCAGGTTCTAAGTGACTAGAATCATGAAAGTTCAAATTATGGTAATGTGTCTGCATCCTTTCATAAAGATATACAAATGATGGCTTGATATGAAAAATTTATTTTTTAAAGCAACTCTAAGCATGGCCACATTGTAGTAAAATGGTATAATGGAACAGGACAGGTTCAAGATACTATTCAGTCTATATCTTCTTGTTGTTCAGTCACTCATTCATGTCCATGGACCTCAGCATGCCAGGCTTCCTTGTCCTTCACCATCTCCTGGAGCTTGCTCAAACTCATGCCCATTGAGTCAGTGATGTCATTCAACCATCCTGAGTCACAGAATATGAGTCAGTGCTTGTAGTCATGTCCATCAGGAATGGCCCTGCTGCAGTTTCAGGCAGCTGTCAGTTCTCTAGAGGATTTCAGGACTATCAACTCCAGCTTTCTGAATCAGTTTCACAAAGAACAGGGATCTCTGCCCTCAACCAAAGAAACAGAACAATTTGGTATGTGGTTCTAGAAGCAGAAGCTAGAATTGGTCCTTAGTGACGGCTGAAGCAAAAACTCATTCATTAAATTTTAGACTCAATATTTCCTCTTCCTTGTTTCAATGTATCATTAACTTTCTTAGTCCTCCTTCTGACTCTCTTAATTTTTCCTTCATGAGCTCCTGTTCTTTAGCTTAGCCCTTACACTTTGGTAATTGTCAAGCTGTCCTCAGCCTCTTCCCTCCACTTCCTCTATGTTCTATGGGCTTGCTTTGGGTGACCTCTACCGCTATGTCAGCTCTTACTTATTTGGTGAGAATTAATAAAAACTGCATTCAGTCAATACCTAAAGTAGTCTGAATACCCTGCAGGTATTCTCATTGCCTGTCTATACCTGAGTAGAGAAGCCCGATAAATATCTGTATTGACCTGAATGACTGAATGGCCCCTTCCTTGAGCCCTATAGCAATATATCCAGTTTATCATTAGATATTCATTCTGCTATCCCACAGGAACTTGAAATAGATGTTTCCATTTGTTTTTTTTTGTTGTTGTTTAGTCGCTAGGTTGCGTCTGACTCTTTTTCGACCCCATGGACTCTAGTGCACTGGGCTCCTCTGTCCTTTGAATTTCCCAGGCAAGAATACTACAGTGGGTTGCCTTTTCCTTCTCTAGGGGATCTTCCCAACCCAGGACTGAGCCCTTGTCTCCTGCATTGGTAGGTAGATTCTTTACTGCTGAGCGACCAGGGAAGCTTCCATTTGTCTTTACTTTCTTCCAGAAACACCTACTCTACCATCACTTCCTCTTAGTGGCTACAACACTATACCATGTTGAATAAATATGTATTAAATAAATACAGTTTTGTGGCTAAAGAAGTATTGTGCTTTTTATTTATGGACAACTATTTATTCAGAATATCTCCTTAAGTCTGCATACAAGTAAGGGAGTGTGGTACACCGGAAAGATGGGGGCACTGAAACTCAGACATACTTTGGGAATCAGCCAAATTCTCTAGCTCAGTCACTCAAGTTGTATGACACTTAGCATGATACTTATTCTCTCTGTTCTAAACACTTTTTCATTTCTAAACTAAAGTGAGTAATACCAACCTTATAGTGCAGCTGTAGGGAATAGAGTGAGTACATGTACGTAGTGTCTACACATAGAAGACATTCAATAAATGATAACTGTTATCATGAAAAGCAATTATACCTGTGCATTTTGACTCTCTCCATTTTCTCACTTTTAATTCAATTTCTCTGTTCTTCTTAGTTTACTACTAATACTCTTGTCAGTATTCTGTATTCTACATTGTTGAGGAGACCTGTTAAAATCATAAAAATCAGGAAGAAAAAAATATATTAGACATTAAAAGCCTAAAGCACCTAACAGCAGTGTGAATTTGCATTTCAGTCATTCTTTCCCTCTAAACCCAACCTTAACTAGGTCCTGGAACAAGACAACACCCAGGAGAGGCAAGTCTTAGAACTGCTTTTGAGATTGCAGGTTTAGGTAGAAATTCTAGAGGAGAGGATTATTGTGGGAAATCTATGAATAGGCAAAAAGTGTATGTTTTTCAAAGTATACATAATACAGTTACATGCAAATGTACTACATAAGAAAGCAATTAAAATATTAAGAACAAATGATGAGATAACTAAGAAATGTATTAGAATGAAGTTACTTTGAGATACTTCAATCTTTTACAACTGAAAGAAGAAATAGACAAAAAATTAAGCATGGTCATAAGACATAATCACTTTGAGTGTATATCAAAGTTCTTTTGAGTAGAGAAAACATAATTTTTACTGTTTAATCTTATAAAAATTATGCCATAAAGAAATGATTGCTAAAATTTTAAATGCTAATATTATATATGCTATATTCTTAGAACATAATCTAATTTTAAAAAAAGAAATTAAATATAACTAGTTAAAATAAGAAATGGAATCCTAAATAACCAATGGAATCAACTGGGAATTAAACCTTAGTTATAAACTTTTAAAATTACAAAGAAAGATAAGTATGCCATGTTATATCTTGTGGGATGCAGTTAAAACTTGTTTCAAAAAAAAAACCTCTGAGTCTAATACACCTTTATTATTAAAAGACTAAAAATAATGTGCTAAGTACTCATATTAACACCTTAATAAAAGGAAAACAAACCAAATAAAGTAGGAACAAAAAATTATTCCAAATAAAAGATGAAATTGGTTAAAAAATAAACAAACAAAAAATACCCAAAACTGGTTACTTGAAAGTAATATCCCAAATTTAATTTCATTGAATGCTCCATTGAGTTAAAAAAATAGTAGTGGGGGTAGCAAAAGCATTCGATTTTGAAAGTGATAAAAAAATTTTAAAACAAATAGAGCAATCATAACACTTATACAGACCGGGAGCTGAAGAAAATATGAAAAAGAACAACAAGAAGCAAACCAGCTTTAAAATCAATCAGTGAAACAAAATGAAATGTTCTAGTATCTAAAGAACTGATATATTCATATCTGGTGTTTAATTTAGAGGGAAAATAAGGTTTATTTTATAAACAGCACTGTCATCATTGCCTTAAATAAAAATATGATACCGTATACAAAAGCAGACCTTAGGTGCTTCCAAAATACATATTTAAAATTAAATGGCAATAATTTTAAAATGTCAATTTAAAAAAACTTAAAATATTGAAATTTATAACAACTTAAAACTCTTAAAACAACTCAGGAAAGATTGTTGGTAAGGAAGGGATATGGTTATCACTTTCCTATGGAAATAAAAGGAGCTATAGAAAGGATGTGTATTCAAAATTTCTTATTGCGATATTGTTTGCACTGGCAAAAAATAACACTTAATACCTAGAAACAGCTCAAATGACCATTTAACAATAGTTAAATAGATTTGTTACATGGCTTAGTATTCAATGCCTTAAGCATTGAACATTATTTGGCATCGCCTTTCTTTGGGACTGGAATGAAAAGTGACCTTTTCCAGTCTTGTGGCCACTGCTGAGTTTCTGAATTTGCTGGCATATTGAGTGTAGCATTTCAACAGCATCATCTTTTAGGATTTGAAATAGCTCAACTGGAATTCCATCACCTCCACTAGCATCACCAACTGGATGCACATGAGTGTGAGTGAACTCTGGAAATTGGTGATGGGCCGGGAAGCCTGGCGTGCTGCAGTCCACGGCGTTGCAAAGAGTCAGACACGACTGAGCGACTGAACTGAAGTATTGGTTAAAAACAAAATTAAAAAAAAAAAAAATTCAATTGAGTAAATTCGAAGACATGATTGGTGTTATTCAAGGATGTGTGTGTGTGCTTAGTCACTCAGTCGTGTCTGACTCTTTGTGACCCCAGGGACTGTAGCCCACCAGGCTCCTCTGTATGTGAAATTCTCCAGGTAGTTCTTACCTGGAGTGGGTTGCCATGCCCTCTTCCAGGGGATCTTCACAACCCAGGGACCAAACCCAGGTTTTCTGCAATGTAGGCAGATTCTTTCCCCTCTGAGTCACCAGGGAAGCCCATGAATCTAATAAATAGAAGAGAGCTCTGATAAGTGCCACAAAATGGAAGGCTTTTATAGAAAAGAGGGTGGGGGCAAGGAGTTCAGTTCAGATCAGTTGCTCAGTCATGTCTGACTCTTTGTGACCCCACGGACTGCAGCACACCAGGCTTCCCTGTCCATCACCAACTCCCAGATGCTCAAACTCATATCCATCAATTCTGTGATACCATCCAACCATCTCACCCTCTGTCGTTCCCTTCTCCTCCTGCCTTCAATCTTTCCCACCATTACAGTCTTTTCAAATGATTCAGTTCTTCACATTAAGTGGCTAAAGTATTGGAGTTTCAGCTTCATCAGTCCTTCCAATGAACACCCAGGACTGATTTCCTTTAGGATGGACTGCTTGGATCTCCTTGCAGTCCAAGGGACTCTCAAGAGTCTTCTCCAACACCACAGTTCAAAAGCATCAATTCTTTGGCACTCAGCTTTCTTTATAGTCCAATTCTCACACCCATACATGACTACTGGAAAAACCATAGTTTTGACTAGATGGACCTTTGTTGGCAAAGTAATGTCTCTGCTTTTTAATATGCTGTCTAGGATGGTCAAAGCTTTTCTTCCAAGGAGCAAGTGTCTGTGTTTTAATTTCATGGCTGATGTCACCATCTGCAGTGATTTTGGAGCCCCCCCCCCCCACCCAAATAAGTCATCAGCAATAAATAATATATAAATAAATAAAAGTTTGCCTCTTCTTCCTCTGAGGAGTAGATTGGAGAAGACCCAGAATAACTCATTGGTTCTAACCAGAAATTTCCAAACTGGTAGATTAAGGTTTTATTTGGGAGTAAGGTCAAAACTGCAGTTAAGTTAGATATTAAATCTAGGTTTGGTACCGTGGGTTTTGAGCACATGTGATGCCATTGTGGATCTGTGGACCATGTTTAGCAGTGCGTGTGTGTGTGTGCTCGGTCATGTTTGACTCTTAGCAACCCCACGAACTGTAGCCTGCCAACCTCCTATGTACATGAAATTTTCCAGGCAAGAACACTGGAGGGGGCTGCCATTTTCTTCTCCAGGAGATCTTACTGACCCAGGGATCAAATCCACATCTCTTGCGTCTCCTGCACTGGCAGGCGGATTCTTTACCACTGTGTCACCTGGGAAGTACCATGCAGCTATTTTCCTTAAAATGAATTCAATTTCTTGCTGTGAAGAGATCTCTCTAATGTATTTTTAAGAATGAAAGAATTTCATTAAGAAGGAAATGAGGTTGATGAGAACAAAAGAAAGAATGAAAGCTAGTTGACACCATTGTTCTAAGCATTTCACATATTAACTCAGTCAAAATGTCACTACATCCCTATGAGGTAGGGCCTATTATTATCCCAGTTTTGCTAACAAGGAAACTGAGTCAGAGAATATAAACAGCTTTTCTAAACATAGTAAGCAGTGATATTAAGATTCAAATCATGACATTCTGTATCTAGAATCTGTATCCTTGAACATATGTGCCCTGTTTCTTATGCATATTTGTAAGTGACTGGGTAATTTTAGTAGAAAATTTGGAAGTATTCACACCAGGGATGGAACAAAAGCTGCTTTTTTTGGCAGAGTATAGATGGAAAGAAAACGGGGAAGTAGGGGGAAAATCTGTAGCAAATGGAAAAATATATTTAATGTAATTTATTGAGTTTTACTATCTCATATAATAAAAACACAAATATGATTAAGAAGAAGGGATTTTTAAAAAAAGGAGTAGGAACAAATGAAAATGATGATAAATTTGAGATCTTTTTGGCTCAAGTTGTTACATGGTAACTGAATCTGAACTTAAGTTATTTATTTAAATATTTAACTATTTTTAAATTCAAAGAAGTATTAAGTATTATTTTAAAAAATGAGAGAAATGCATAAATCAGTTTGATCTTGTCAATTAAATAAGCAAAAAGTAATAGTAATATCAGCTTATTTTCAATTTATTAAAATGAAATATTTTAAACATTCCCGTATCATTACCTGGGTAAGTAATGTGATTCTTGGTAAAGGAATGCACTTTCTCAACTTGAATAAACTGATAGTCTTGACCTTTAAATCAGCCACCCTGTGCTGGTTTTGCTGTCTTCATGCCAAGACTCTCTACAGTTTGCTATTTTAGAATTTACCTTGACTTCCTGTTTCCCTTTTAGCAATAACCTAGAGAAAAAAGGGGAGTCAAACTGAACTGCAAAACTTTGGAAATAAAGTGCCAAGAGGAGAGGAGGGCGACAGAGGATGAGATGGTTGGATGGCATCACTGTCTCAACGAACATGAGTTTGAGCAAACTCAGGGAGATAGTGATGGACAGGGAGGCCTGGCACGCTGCAGGCCATGGGGTCGCAGAGGTTGGACGCGACTGAGCGACTCAACAGCAGGATATGGTCCTCTTGTCCTACATGTGCTTACACCTTGACTTACTGAGAGCATATGAAATAGTTCTAGGTCAGCATCTACAACTTCGAAGCTAATCCACATAGGTATATAAATTTAAAATTTCAGATACTGCTGGGGCTGCAAATTTGGTCCCTTACAAGCTGAATATCTCTGAAAGTGAACAGTATGAGATGAGAAATATAAAAATTTATCGAGTGACATAATATTTGCCCCATGAAAATTTGAGACTGATCTAAAGGTCAAGACTATCAGTTTCTCCAAGCTGAGAAACTGCATTCATTTCCCAAGAATCACATTACTAACCCTGGTAATGATATGGGGATGTTTAAAAGACTTCATTTTAATAAGTTGAAAGGGCTTCCCTGATAGCTCAGCTGGTAAACAATCCGCCTGTAATGTGGGAGACCCGGGTTCAATCCCTGGGTTGGGAAGATCCCCTGGAGAAGGGAAAGGCTAACCACTCCAGTATTCTGGCCTGGAGAATTCCATGGAACGTATAGTCCATGGGCCGGCAAAGAGTCAGACACGACTGAGCGACTTAAACCACAATAAGCTGAAAGTAAGCTGAGATCATAAACCTGACTGTTAAAGTTGTAGAGTAAGTGATTTCAATCAACATTTAATAAATATCTATTGAGCATCTATTATGTCCTGGTGACATGCTGGTGAACAAGACAGACAAGGCCCAAACCTCATGGAGCTTCTGTTCCAGTGGGGCAGATACATAATAAATAAAAAGTATAACAACTATAGGCATTTATCATTGTTACATAGAAACAGAGCAATAAAACGAAGAGCCCAAAGGCCACTTCAGATAGCATGATTACAGGATACCTTCCTGCGGGGATAAAGTATTTATCAGTGAGAATTTCATACAGTGAGAATGACAGGTCATGGGGAAAGCTGAGTAAATTATTTCAGGCAGAGAGGACGATAAAGCACAAAGGCAATGGAGACAGAAAATCTAGAAGGTTTGAGGATTAACAGAAGGCAGAGTTTCCTGACACAATTAGGGGGATGAAGGAATAAGTTGGGCATATTGTACAGGGTCTTATAGAATTTTTTTTTTTGGGTACAGGGTCTTATAGAATTTTATTCGAAGATGACAAAAGTAACCTATTGTGAAGTATTCCACTTGTCAATATTGAGAGTACCTTGATATGGTTTACATTTCAAAAAAAATTAATTGTGCAAGTAAAACAAACTTAGTATGATAAATTGGCAGATCAGCTTGGGTGGGGACCCTGGGGGGAAAGATGAGTCAAGGATCACACTTAAGTTCCTGGCTTTCATACATTCAAGAAATAGTGGATGAAACTAGAAGGTAAATTTGATCGCCCAGGAAGAAACGATAGCCTATTGGGCCAGAGTGGTGTTGGCGGAAAAGGAGCAAAGTGGAGACATTCAGTAAGTTGACTGGGTCATTAGGGTTGCTCTTCCTCTGAGTGACCTATAGCAGCCATCCCCAGGGGCGGGTTTCGTGGAAGACAATCTTTCCATGTAGGGGGGGTGGTGTGGGTACGTATGTGCCGGTGTGAGGGGTGGTTTCGGGATGGTTCAAGCACATTACACGCATTGTGCACTTTATTTCTATTATCATTACATTGTGATGGATGAGTAAATAATTATACAGCTCACCATAGTGCAGAATTAGTGCAAGCCCCGAGCTTGTTTTCTTGAGCTCGGGGGGTTATGTGGGCTATGGGGAGCAGTTGTAAATACAGATGAAGTGCAGCTTGTTCATCTGCCATTCATTTCCTGCTGTGTGTACGGGTCTGTGGCCTGTGGGTTGTGGACCCCTGACCTATAGGATAATCCTGGTGTATCAGTAAAAAGTAAAGCTTCTCAAACTTTTCATTTCAAAAACATGATTCATTTAACAGAAGGAAATAGTGAACTGGGAACAGGATCAACAGCAGAGACTAGCTCAGCAATTCCTAGTTTCACAGCTGCATCAGCATGCATCTGCTGGAGAACTTTTCTTTCTCTTAATTTTGTATCTGACTCTCATCAAAGCAGACAAAGCTTCACGTGCTTAATTTCATTCTAACACTCTTACTTAAAAATGGAGGCTTTTTGTTGGTTATCAGATCTACACTCACTGGCAGTTTGACCGCAGAAAAGTCACTTATCCTTTCTAAGTCCCAGTTTTCTTATCTGTAAAATGGGAGTAATACTGTCTGGGAGATTACCATCATACTGACCCAATATGTGAACATACTGTGCAAATAATGATGCACTATTCAAAGAGAAAGCATAATTGTTATTTTTCTATCTTCACCAGCTCACATTGCATCAAATTCAAGGTAGCCTCCTTCTATTTCTGTATCTTAACTACATAAACCTAGAATATTCCCACTCCTGGAAAATGACACTGGAATGTGCTTGAATGGATTTTTTCCATGGTTGGAATTGTGTTTGTGGTCACATAACCACATCTCTGCTTGTCCCTATTCACCTCATGACCAAGGGCACACACTTTTCAATAGTTGACAGTGAGAGAATCTCCAAATGTAAAATTATTCTGGTGAAGAAGTTCTCAGAATGTGGTCCAAGGAGCTAGGGGATTCATGAGACTCCTTCATGGGTTGACAGGTTATTCCTTTTTCAAGTATTAAGTCTGTATAATACTGTATTTTCTTCACATACTCCAACCGAAACAATGTATCATAGCGAATGGAGTACAGGAACAGATAATGCAGCAATCATCAATTAAGCCAGGCATTAGAGTTTGCAAAACTGTAAAACAATGTAACTCTTCTAATTTTTTTCTTGCTATATTTTAAAGTGCTGCTTTCACTTTATTATTATTAAGCCAGTTGTTAATTTTTTTTTTCTTTCATCCTAATGGAGTAAACACTGCCAGATATAATCCATATAAAGTTCTTTGGAGTGCTCATAATCTTTAAGAATGCAAAGGGATGCCAAGAACAAAAAGTCTGTGAAATATTGGCAGAGTGCAGTCAACCAGCCTAGGCAGCATTATTAAGCAACCCTGTGATCTTTCCCAAATAAGCTTTCATCAGTTGAGTTTTCATGCACAGAAAGCTAACCCTTCTGCCTTCTGTAAAGGTGTAAAACCTTCTGTAAAGGTACAAAACCTTCTGCCTTTCTTCTTGCTTATCTTCCTCCCTTCCTTTCTTTCATGAATTTTATTGAGGATGAATGAGTTGGCCAACTGACAAAACTCTTGAGATACAAAAATAATATAGTCCATAGAGTCCCTATAGAGCATCAACTCTAGTGGAAAAGGCAGTCAATCAAATGATGATAGTGAAGTGTGAACACAGGAACAGAAGAGCGAGTTTTGACATCTGCCTAGGAGATCAGAAGGAGAAACACAGAGTATTGCACTTGGGGCATCACAAGATCTGAATAAATAGTTCAGCTCTCTTTTTACTCTTGTGGCTCAACCACTTATTTTAAATAGAAGTGGCCTACTGTAGCCACCAAGGTGGTACTTTACTCCTATTTCTCTTCAAGAGAGAACGTGTCACAGGAGTGCAGCTTGCTGAGACTCCAGCTGCAGTGACTTCGGGAACCACCTCAGTTTTCCAGTCCAGGACAATGGCTAAGTGCACCATGGACTGATCATTGGGCCTGGGCATTTTCCCCAACAAGCTCCTGAATGGGCGTCATTGCACAAGGGTCCCCGCTGGACCGGCTGACACTATCTCAGAGTAGTATTCCTGAGTCTCTTTCTCTCAGATTGATCTGCCTTCATTTTCACAGAGGTCAGAACTATACTGGAGTCTGAGACTTTCCCTTCCTATTCCTCTTCGGTCTCTAAGTTCTCTTTCATTACCCCCTAATAGATTCTCTGAACCTCAGTTGTCTCCAGTGAAATAGAAACCAGGTAATATCTTGCTCATACAATTGTGTAATAATTAAATGAGATGATATATGTGAATTACCATGATAAAATGTCAAGTCCTAAATGGGCTTCCCTGGTGGCTCAGAGAGTAAAGAACCTGCCTGCAATGGTGGAGACCCGGTTCAATTCCTGGGTTGGGAAGATACCCTGGAGAAGTACCTGAGGTTTATTCCTAACTGTTAGTAACTGACAATGTGACATTCATCAAGTTATCTCTGGATCTTCACTTCCAAATAGCAAAACAAATCCACTAGGTTAAGAAGTCTTCAAGATTCTTTCCTATTTATTCATTGGCTAGAGATGTGTTTTCAACTATTTTCACAATTGTTTGTGCTGCTTTGATTACACAATCAAAGAAATTTTCAACTTGATTATTCAGCTCATCATAATTGATGATTTAGTAAAAGTTTTAGTATTTTAACAAGCAATGGCACATTTTCTCAGAGTTTAGGAATGCTGTTTCTCTGTCATCGAGTTATCTCTGAACAGTAAATGGGCCAGTTTAATTCATGCTGTCAGCTTTTCACCCTAAGTAAAGGGTAATAAAACCTACAAGGGTGTTAGTCCCACCCATGCCTTTGTGGTCTGTGACTACGTTAGAGAGCATTTTCAGTTCTGAGCTTTCAAGGGCAACGCCTCCTGCCAAACGGAAATTGGCTTTCAGGCCTAGAAACCAAGATAAGGTTATTAAGTGAACTTATTTTAACACCTCAGGACACTTAAGTTTTTTCAAGCCATTATCTAGGGAGACAAAGGTGAATAATCTGGACATGCTTCCTTCAGTCTGGTGAAAAAGGTGGACATACAAATATTTATTTGAAACCAGTGTAATGAGGGCAAAATGAACGTGCCCTAGTAGGAACACAGCAAAGTCTGTCTTCTTCATCACTTGTCCTTAATGATGCTCGAAGCCTGACGCCTAGAACACTCTGCAGGAAAGGAGCCCCGACTTCCAACAACAGACAGGAAAGACAGCAGTTCCCACAGAAAAGGGTGATAATTAAACTGAACAAGGAAGCATCTGCAAATCGTGCTACTTAATAATGACCAGCGATCAGACTGGCACTCTGAAACCTGATCACAAGACCGGCTTTCTCCCACCTTCCTCATCCTGGGCAAGTTACTTCCTCTCTCTGGGCTTGCAGCTTTTCAGTTGTAAAACAAGGGTTTCAGTGCCTGTACGCGTCTGCGGGCGCGCGCGCAACTAAATCCTATAAAATTAGCAGGAGGACAACAAAACACTAATACACAAAAAAGTGCAAGTTTGCACTCCAACTGAATTCTCCTGTAGACAACAGGCTAAGAACATTAACAGGAAACCGACAAATCCAGCAAAAAAAAAAAAAAAAAAAAAGGCAGTGAAAAGTTTTGGGAAAAGGAAGAGCAGTTTTCAAACAGCTGGGCGGTGGGGGGCGGTGTGTGCTGGTGGTCGCATGTAAAGTAGTTCTGAGGGGAAAAAAGTTAGCAGAGTGAGGACTAGGTGGGGACGACGAGCAAGCGAGGAAAGCTGCCCCAGTCAGACCGCGCGCTCTGGGCCTCTTTCCCAGCCCGGACGCCGGCGGCCCCTCACCGCCGCCTCCGCCCCCGGCTGCCACCTCGCTCTGACCTTCAGTCTCCCCTCGCCCGCAGGCCTGCCTCTGTACGCCCCACCGCCTTTTTTTTTTCCTTTTTTATTCTCAGTCTCCCTCCCTCCATTACCCCTCCAGGAGCGAAGGAGCGCGTCCGGGGCGCGCACGGAGCGGCGGTGGCTCTCCCGCCCCTGGAAGAGCTGTCCTCGGGCGAGCGAACCCGAGGGCCGGCGGCCGCCGGGTGACCCGCGCGCCCCGAGCCCCACCTGCGGGGCGGAGCGACTCCCGGGCGCGACCCCCCGGCCCCGCCCGAGACCCCGCCCCCGCCGGGCCGCGTTTCCGGCCCCGCGGCCGACTTTAAGGCGCGCGCGGCCGCGGTGGCTGCAGTCCCGCCCGGCGCGCCGCGGCTCTCTCCCTCCCCCGCTTCGTCCCGGCCCGGCTGCCGGCATGGGTCCCCGGCCCGGCTCGCGGCTCGCCGCTCTCCTGCTGCTCGTCTGCGGCGCTGGCTCCGTGCGCGGGGACACGCCTGCCAACTGCACCTACCCCGACCTGCTGGGCACCTGGGTCTTCCAGGTGGGCCCCAGCGGCTCCCAGCGCGATGTCAACTGCTCGGTGATGGGTAAGCCGCTGGCGCCCGGGCACCCGCTTCCTCCCTGGGTCTGCCCGGGGCTCCTGCGCTTCGATCCCTGTGCCCTTGTCCCCGCAGCGAACCCCCACGTTGGCGGGAGCCCGGGATGTCCTGGCTGGACTTGGCGTCCCTCCGGGCGCCCTTTCTCGCTCCAGGGCGGCGATGTCAGAGTGGAGAGGCTGAGCGCTTCTAACTTCACGTGGTCTTCATTATTTCCTGGGCCCTCAACACTTTCTGCAAGAACTTTTTTTTTTCTCCCTTTAGTTTTGCTTCTTGGTTTGTTGTTTTTTTTTTTTTTGGTTTGGAAGAGAGGTGAAACTGGGCAATCTTATCTCCTCATCCAATCCTCAGCATTTCATTGTGCCGGTGGAAAATGAGCTCAAAGACGCTTGAGAATATAGCTGTTAATTTTTCTCCTTTTATTTGATTGTGAAAAAGAGCCCTTATGCCCACCGGTTTTGATTTGGACTTGTGTTGATGCTATTAGTCTGAGAAGGCTTCTGGGATGGTACCCCTCCACAGTTTCATGTATTGCAGGGCAGGTAGCATATAAAAGTTGTTTTTTTTTTTTTTTTTTTTTTTTAATACCTCTTTATCCAGTAATTTGGAATGCCGGGAGCCAAGCAGAGTGTGTAGCTCACGGAAGGCTCTCAGTGAGTATCTAGTGTTTGAGCAAACTCAGGGAGATAGTGAAGGACCGGGAAGTCTGGCTTGCTGCAGTCCGCGGGGTCACAAAGAGTCGGACAGGACTGAGCCACTGAACAACATTTGAAGACACTGGAACATTTCATATGCTCTCAGATAACACTGCTATCCCCAGGACAAAGTTCAGTGAAGGGAGAGGAAACACACAGTCTTGGATCAGGAGAGGCACCCGTGTTCTACTCAGACCCTCACCTCTCTGTGGCTTCTGCAGAACAAGCGGAGCTCTTGGCCGCAGTTCCCTTGTTAACAGAACAAAGATTGCCAGGTCATTTGTCACTAAACAGACATACTCAGCTGTGCAACTCCCAGTGACTGTGTGGCCCTTCATAAAATGGGGCATTGCAGTCATTTTCTCTTTGAAAAGTTGAGCTTGGAGGTCCCAAGGTGGAGATAAGGATTTGCCTTCTTCTGTCACGTGGAATCTCCTGTGTGTGTGCTCACTCAGTCCTGTCCGACTCTTTGCGGCCCCCGTGGACTGTAGCCTGCCAGACTCCTCTGTCCTTGGAATTTTCCAGGCAAGAATACTGGAGTGGGTTGCCATTCGTATTCCAGGGGATCTTCCCCTCCCAGGGATGGAACCTGGTTCTCTTGTGTCTCCTGCCTTGGCCTTTACCGCTAGTGCCAGCTGAGAAGCCCTTGGAATCTCCTATTTCAGAGCATTAATAGGAAACATGGAAAGTTTGTGCACAGTCTGGAAACTTCCAGAGTGGACAGGCAGAATCCTTTTCAGGCAGCCTCTGCCCATATACTATACCTTGACCTTAACCTAATTATTAAAGACAAATCTGAGTCCCCATTTTCTGAAGGTTAAAAGTTTAGTTCCTACCAGTATAAATTAACTGTGTAGGATAAAGACCTTGAGTTTGCTGAAGACTGGAAGGACTTAGATTCTGAGATTCTGAGCTTTGTAGCCGTTTAGGAGAAAGATACCCCATTTCTTCTTTGAAGAGATCATTGTCCTTTGTTCTTATGACCTGATACCAGATGTTTTTATGTTTTTATATTTCCACTTTTTGACTACCATTTTGTCTTCTCCCTATTTCTGTCATTTTCAGCATTCCCTATTTCTCCTTTTATTCAGGGAAAAATTTCTTCAGTGTTTGGATCCTCTGGGAAGGTAGTGGCTGTACTTTTGGGGGTCTCTACCTGATGGGTTACTTAGTATATCTTTTGAGCCTTCACTTCACAGGCTTACCTGAGACCCCTCTGGGATTATTCAGAAAGAGGCCACAACACAGGGACTCTGATATCTTCATAAGCCAGATCCACTCACATTCAGTAGCATGAAAGGAAAGCTGCTTAAAAATAACCGAACTTATAGATGAGACTACCTCCCATTGAAGTCCAAATAACTTTACTTTGTTGTGTATTTTCTTTTCTTTAGGACCACCAGAAAAAAAAGTAGTGGTGCACCTCAAGAAGTTGGATACAGCTTATGATGACTTTGGCAATTCGGGCCATTTCACCATCATTTACAATCAAGGCTTTGAGATTGTGTTGAATGACTACAAGTGGTTCGCCTTTTTTAAGGTAAGTTTTGTTGGAATATGCATTCATTATTTCCAATGATCTGATATCTCTTCTAATGAGGAGAGATATCAATGAAGCCTCTTCTAATGAGGAGACCCTCAGTATTTTAACTTTAGATTAGGAAGATAACCAGAATTGTACCAGTTTTCCCAAGAGAAATTAGATGATGTAATTTCTCCACTTGATTTAAAATTATGACTGGTTTAAAAAAAACACACACCAAATCTATATTTGAATGTGTGCAATCCATCTGTATTTAAATGTACATTTTGGTAAGTATGACTAAATTCTTAATTTATTTTGTTTATTACTACACCTTTATTTCTAATTGTTGCTTTAGTTACTTGGCTTCATGCTGAATCTGTAGGAAAGATAGGAATTTTATCAATTTTTCTTGAGGTTATTATACTGTCCCTCTTATCATTGTTTGTTAGCTCTAGAAATTGACCTGAATGACTCATTGAAATAATGTCATGTACTAAATATATTAATGTGAATAACTTATTTGACTAAGCTCAGACAAAGAGACGGAGAGCCTCGGAGTTACCCCTTGGGCTAAAGTAAAAGGTAGCCCTGCCAGCCCAGCTGGTTTTCTTCTCTCACCGGGGAAGAACGGATGTCCATTCCTATAGTCTTACACACTGCTTCTAATTGCAGACACACTCTAGGGTAAAACAGTCAAGCACAAGCTGCAATCCATCCCAGATATCCTTCCTGTTTGCAGAGTATTAAATGGTTTAACTAAGTTGAATCCACAAGCCTGAGACTAGCTGTTTCTTATTATAAATAAAGGTTAATAAATAGAGACTCTTTCAAGGGATAGTGTCGATAGCCTTTAAAACATATGGTAAGAGTTAACCAAGTAAATGGTAAGAGTTAACTAGTTATAGATTTTGTGGGAACATGAGGGAATGAGTCTGTTAAAGATGAGGAAAGACAAAGAACCAGCAAAAGACAAGTGTCTGAATTTATTGTGATTCCTCATGTGGGTTGTGATGTAATCTGAGTCAAATTTCTTAGAATCCTAATGCCCAATATTTTTTTTTTTTTTTTAACTATGAGGACCCCTTCTTAATATGAAAAAAGAAAAGAGAGACAGGAAAAATTGTCTCCTCTCCCCTGGATTGGCTATCTGCTTTTCAGTTGGTGGGAACCAGTCCAGCTGTGCTGGCCACTGGCAGGCCAGCAGTCTGCTTTATTAGTTGAAGCCCATGCTTGACCATTTATTAAATATTTTTTATTATCACCCCTAGATACTATCACCCTATAGATACGTGTATTTTTAAAGATTGTTAAGAGTGGTAGTGTGTAAATGTGATTCCATCTGAACATAATTCTTGATCTACATTTTGATAGGCCTAGGGCTCTGTAGACCTCTTACAGGTACTCTGTTACAGTCCTTTAAAAGTTCATTGCTTTTAGGTTGGGAGTCAATTGCCTGTGGAATTGATGCACAATGAAAGAGAGACTCAAATCAATTGTTACTGTGTACCCTCTTGCCCCTCCTTTTCCCCCTTTCTCCCTTTCCTTTTTTCTTCTGTGGACACAGACTAGGTACTCAATATTTGTTTAAAACATGAAAGTGAAGTAGAATTCAGTTGAGAAATAGGTTGCCTGAATTATTTAAGTGTAAGATAGGATGAAGTATATAAACAGATGAATAAATAGTTTTCCCCATTTAGCTTGGAAGACTTTTCATTCTTCACTTCTGTAGACTTGGAGAAATTGATAGTGAAACTTCTGATGACACCATCAATTACCCGAGATGTAATCAGAAATGGGCAAGGGCCATTCCCCTCCATTAATATTTTCCTATTGGTTTGTCTGCTGTCTGCTTGAATAGGAGTCCAGAGGTGGTGGGGACAGAGGGTATGGCTGGTAGCTGAGGAATCAGAACACTTCTCTGTGCAGTTGACCCTTGAACAATAACAGGTTTGAACTTCATGGGTCCACTTACACAGAGATTTTTTCTTTTTTCGACAGTAAAGACTGCAGTACTACACGATCTGAGGTTAGTTAAATCTGCAGATGGGAATCCAAGGTTGGTTGATACCTTAGATATGGAACCCTGTTTGTGGAGGGCTGACTGTTAATTATTGGTGGATTTTCAGCTACTTGCAGGATTGGTGCCCCAAACCCTGTGTTGTTCCTTTGTTCAAGGGTCAACTCTATTTCTTTTTAGATCAAAGGTGTAAACAGATTTCGCACTTTTCTGTAGCCTCAAAACATTTTTTACAGGCAAATAAAGGCTTTTTAAAGCCAAATAAGATTATAAGTGTTCTCAACCATAAATGGTAAGTCACTGTATGCTGTGTTGTAGGGTAGAATCCTACCTGATCATGTGCTTCTGAATGGCATTCTCTCATTAGGAATAAAAATAACAAGAGTGTTCTCCTGCTACTGATTTCAGTATATTTTTTAAAGTGTCCATTTGACCAGAACCATTATCAGGACTGTGTTTTCTTTTCCTGCTGAAAAATCAGACACTCTAGTCTGTGGTTAGGTCATGTGATAAGTATCATAATTTCAGTAAGCAGAGCAGAACATTAACAAGATATGTGGTTTTAAATTTTCTCTTAACATAATCAAGTAGTTCCAGAGAAACATGCTTTCTGGAGTGATGCTGCTCCATGCCATGTTCTCTTAGCAAATCCAACTGGAAAAGTAAGGGAGAGCAGCAAAGCTTAACAAATTTAGGAAAAAATCATAAAGTGGAGATGACTTTACATAATAGGACAAATACTTTTGGGGGGACACTTTAACATAAAAGTCTTGCTGGACTTTACCCAAAGCCTTAGGGTATTTCCTGCAGTGGTGCTGGGGAAACGATGCTGGGTGTGTGACTCAACAAAGGCCACCTATTTATGAATAGGCATGTGAGATTTTTTTTCCCTACTGATTTTAGAAGTAACTTTTAAATGCAAATTATTTTTTAAAAAGAATAATTATCGAAATATAAGCCATATTTTACTATTCAAGTTCAACTATCCTATATAAGCTAACTGCTATTGTAATCCACTCAAGTAACTGCTGTTGCAGGAACATCTGACAAACGTTTGTCGTCTATGCCCTCCGTTGTTTAGTCTACGAATCGGTTGGATTTCAGGTCTCTCCACTGACTCAAAACAGACTCTCCCACTGTTTCCTTTTGCCCTGTTTCAGAGAGGCTTTCATGAAATTGTTTCTTGGGGTTGTTCCTGCTCGAGTTTGTTCAACAGGTGATGCAGGCGAGGTATCCTGTTAGGTTCTTACTCCTCAACCCCCAGATCAGCCTGCAGTTCAGAGCAGAAGCTTCTACATCGTTCTCCCTACATGCCAACTTTGGAGCCGTGTGGTACCACTTTTAGTGCCAGGAACTTGCTGTATTAAGTTCTCCTTATTCAGGCCTCATCTGGAGAATAAGCAGAATTTTTCGTGATTTGTTCTCAGGTCCTTCTTCCCTTGGTTTTTAACTGCTTAAGACATTTGCAGTGGAGTAGGATGATCTTTTTTTTTTTTTTTAATTATGATCCCAAGCTTGATAAAAGTCTGGAAGGAAATCTTGACACTGAAAGTTTATGCACTGTGTGAGTCAGGCAGGAAGCACTAGGTTTATATTTTTGAAAGACACTTTTTCCTACTCAACTTTCACTGTAGATTCAGTTATCAGAACACTCTGTGGGGATTACAAACTCAAATGAATTTAGGGCTCACCTAGGCAGATACCTAAGCATCTGAAACAACTTTATGTGAAGCAGTAAGGAGTAATTTGATTTATGGCCTATGAAATGAAAACTTTCCTAGAGACATTTGAATTCAGTTTTCCCTTAAAATAATGTGCTGGCCACAGGCCAGTTTCTAAGACTATCAACTTTTAATAGCATTGCCGTTTGATTGTAAGTCCAACACATCTGCAAATGAAAAGTACTTGCAGGTGAAAAACAGCCAACTTCTTTTATGAAAACGCACAATGTAACATAACAATATAAAGGATGTTTAATTATGACTGACTTTGTGATGGGTAGGTAATTGATTAGTTTTTCTCCTTTATGCTTTTGTGTACTTTGTTCATTTTTTACCATAAGCATCTGTAACGCTCCTCTCCGCTCTCCTCTACCTGATTGCCAAGGAAGGAAGCGGTGTGAAACAGACCCAGCTCCAAAGAATACCCTTCAGTTGAATAGGCTTTCTAACCTTTTGTTGTTCCTCCTTTTACTTTCTGAGGCTGTAAAAGGGAGCAGTAGAGAATGAACTCAGTTTATATTTTGAAGATTAAACGATTCAAGG
Source organism: Dama dama (assembly GCF_033118175.1). Classification (NCBI taxonomy): domain Eukaryota; kingdom Metazoa; phylum Chordata; class Mammalia; order Artiodactyla; family Cervidae; genus Dama; species Dama dama. The sequence continues at coordinate 42,631,834 of NC_083682.1, read as the reverse complement.
GCTGAAGAAAGTACATAGAAGAGAAGTTAGACTCAGAATGGCTGAAAAGCTTATTTGGTGATAGTTAAAACAAAGTTCACTGATTTCTTGAGTTTTTTGAGTTTTGAGTTTTTTGTCTGGGACCTACCAGTCTTAATAGAACTGTAAGCTAAATACTCTACCGTGAATATTTCTAAAGCAGCTTGGTACTCAAAACAAAGGTAGTATGTTGGGAAATCCATACCAGAAGATTTATTTGCCCATTTTGTGTGCTAGTGACTTGTAAGTTTCAAGCTTGTCACAACAGCCAGAAATCATGTGTTTTCTACAGCAAAGGATTTGGGAGTCTTGTGTGGTCTTTTCCATTGTGCCTTCTGGGTTTATTTTTAAGATGTAACAATTCAACTTTCAGAGTATTATTGGGATAGATTTACCTGCTTTAATATAGATTGAATACACCAAAATGAGGTGTTTGTCTTTCTTTTAAATAATTTGATGTTTACTTTTAAAAGTGTTTCGGTTGAGGAAAAGAATCAGAAGACGCCTAGCCATTTGTTTTCTTTCATGATGATGCTTTATCTCAACTTAATGACTGAGTTTTCCATTGTAAACCTTTCATAGGATGTCACTGATCTTATCAGTCAGTTTTTCATGCAACTGGGAACTGTGGGGATGTATGATATTCCACATCTGAGGAACAAGCTGGGTGAGCTCCATTGAAATACTTCTAACTTTCTTATTAAGTGCAAGCTTCCCTCCTCCCCGGTGGCTTATGCAAGTTCATGTTTGTTTCTTCATCAGGGAGAGGGAGCTGGAGAATAGAGAGGTTATGGTTTTCTTACAGATCTCTTGCTTGAGCCTGCTTTTTTGTCGCTTCTTACCTGCCTGCAGTGTTTTCACTTTAGTATGCTCTGTTTACACACATCAAATTAGCTTTCTCAAGCATGATGCTCGTAAGTAGACATGAAACCGAAACGGTAAAGACCCAGTGAAGGAGAGGATGGCCAGAATTCAGTTCACGTCCTTGAAGTAGCTGTGCTGCCTGAGATTACTCATTCTTTTCCTAAAATGACTCAAGAGGGACCTGTGTGAGACCATGGCATTTTAGATGTGTCTTCCTGGTAGAAAAGGTGGCTTTTCCCAAGAAATTAACATACCTGTCACTCATCCCTATGAGACATCACCTGTGTCTTTTTAAACTGGTTCCTTCTCAGAATAGACTATTGGCTGGGGAGAAGAGGATCTTTTTTTACTGTGTAAATTCTCCTTATACTTTCAGAATAGATGTTTAAATCACTGCTCTCCCTGGATCTATAAATGTCAATGGCTAAAATTTTGATGGAAAAGTAGGCGGTGAGAGAGAAAAGCTAATGGGGATTTGCCCTCCCTAGCATTTTATGTAACAGTCTTTCCCCTTTCCCTTCCTCTTTTACTTAGCTCCTAAGTAAGGAAATGAGATATGAAAAAGGGAACTGGGGCAGGTGTTGAAATCACCATAGCCTTATCCTGTGTCAGCATTTTTCAGGCTGTTTAATGGGCCAGCAGTGGGCCACACATCTGCTAGGAAAAAATCGTTCCTAAGTTGTGTCATTTCGTTTTGTTAAGCTCTAAAGGTTCCAGGCAGCCACTAATAACAGATCAAAGTGAAAATTAGAGCTGGAACCAATAAGCTCTTTTTTCTGAATTTATTTCTGGTAGTTGAGTAAGTGTAGACTGTGTTAAATAGCTTCCTTTCAGAACTTCTCAGAATCTTTATTATGCTGTAGCTGAGGAGGGAGATATAATAGAAAAATTTTTCAAAGTTTACCACATTTTCCTCGAAAAAAATAAGGTATTTTCAGAATGTGGTTTATAAAATTTTGTCTTAAAGCTCTCGTTCTTTCTCCTAACTGGGGAGATGCTTCTACTGGTAGAAAAGATAGATCCTAGTATTCACTTTGTAAATAGGATAAGTAGCCTTGTACCCAGAAATATTGATCAAAGTAGCATTAAGCCTACATTTAGAATTTGTAAGATATACATGTTATTATGTCTAGGTTGCTAGATTAGGCTGTTTTCTTATCTATATTCAAAAGCTATATTAGGCTTATTCGGTAGCATTTAATTTGAAATGCATCTGCATGCGCTTCTTGAGCATGTTGGCTGCACGCACAGTTTGTGTTGCTTAAGCATTCAGCTTTTGAGAACAGTGGCTTTTTTGTGAATGTCTTAAATCACATTAAAAAAAAAATACCAGCATTTGAAATACTAAGTACTGGTATTTTTTTTTTTTTTTCACTTAAAGAAATGAATATGTTTAAGCATTTTTTAAGAGACGGTATGATCCTTGTTGGCTTGTAACTCTAGTTTTCATTGTCTTTTAGTTATTAAATAGAGCGTCTGTTGAGCGGCTCTTTTAAAACCACAGCCAAAAACAGACTTTGGGGCTAAGAGGCAGAATGGCGCCGACAGTGGACCTGCCTCCCTCTGACAGCTAGCAGAGGCCTCTGGCAGCTGCAGTCCCTCTGGAGTCTCTCAGGGCACGTAACTTGCAGAGGAGTCCTGGTACCTACCTCCGAGGCAGCTGCCCTCCGAACCTTTCCTTGGAAAGCAGCCACCGCCATTTTGGAATGTGAGCAACCAGAGACCAAGCAGGAAAAAGGAAAGTTCTGCAAGTCTTAGGTGGCTTTATCCTCCAGCCTTTGAATGAAAGCCATGATATGCAACACAAGGGTTTTGGTTCTTTTGTATTTTTTTCTCTTTTGAATGTCCTTTTGTTGAAGTGATTTTTTTTTTTTTCCCCAAACTGCTTAGAACTTGAATTTGTTGTTGTATTTTGTGCAGATTTTACTCACAGTTAAAATGGTCTTCCCACGTGCCTTCTCTTTCTCTAATGACCTTGAGGAGCCCCAACACATGTTATAAGAAGAAAATCAAGCTTCAGAGTATCTTGAGATGCACAGATGCATTATAGGATGGTCCCAGGGAAGACATGTTTGGGGGAGGGGGCTTTCTGAGATAAGCCGAACTGCCGAAGGGTCTCTTTTTGCAGATCATAGATCTGCAGTGCCCCTGTCCAGAAAGATGGTATGATTAATATATTTGGGGCGGGGGAGCGGGCTGTATTTTTTTTTACTTAGATGCCAGTCTTGTGCTAAGAGCTTAACATGCTTTACAAATAGCCTGTGAAGTAGATATTATTAGCTTCCGTTTTCAAATAGGGAAAATTACTCTCACAGAGTGCTTAAGCTCACACAGCTTCTATTTGGGGTTTTTTTTTTGTTGTTCTTGTTGTTATTTTTTTAAATTTCTTTGGCCGTGGATGTGGCATCTTAGTTTCTCAACCAGGAATCGAACCCACACTCCCTGTACTGAAGTGTGGAGTCTTCATCACCAGACCACCAGGGAAGTCCCACACAGCTTCTAATTGTAAAATGATATGGGCTATTTGTCAAGTTTGTTTCAGAAAAAAATACTGGTACTTCAAGTCACATTTGGGGAGATTTTCTGGTGAATCCCAAATGTTAGTTCAATGCACTGCATTGCTCTTGTTACAATTTTAGGAGAAGAACTGGCCTGAAGCTTAGATTTCCTTACCACATGAGGCTACTCATTTTCTTTCCTAAGCCTAGGTCCCTTTATGCGAGACAAAAGTTTACTTTCTCCTCCCTTTTATAGTTCTCCAAATTGAAGGAGAGTTTTACAAGCTTCGAATTAAGTAGCCTTGCCAAGCTTACTTCTCGTAATTAAGCCGTTGTCCAGAGCCTTTGCCGCCTGTAGTTCTTTCCTGCTGCACAATGGACTGGCTTCCTCCTCAGCCGTTTAGAGCTGATTCAACATCAGCCTTGGCAAACCAAAGGCCTGGGGCTCCACCCAATTCATATTTCCCGGGAGGACTTTTCTGCATCCCTTGAATTACTCCTTGGGTGGAGAAATCTTTCTCTAGATGGTAGGTTGTCATCATTACTTTATTGGTTCAGATAATTATGCCATTTGAGAGGCACTGGTCTGCTGTTCTGGGAAGGTTGTGTCTTATAAAACCTAAGGATATAACTGCTACCTGGATACTTTCTTCCATCCAACTGCTACCTGGATACTTTCTTCCATCCTGAAAATTCTTTATCACTCAGGTTCTTGGCGCCACATCTGTGCCGTTCCCCAGCTCTCCATTACTGGGACGGATGCCATTATGTTGGTCCCAGTTGTACTTGGCAGGGATCTCGGACCTGGTAGTACTCGCTCTGCTGTGAAAGGAGTGACTTGACCATGTCATCTGCTTCCAGACCAAAAGCCTGTATGTCTTCAAATTCTAATATATGTAGAACTTTATCTGGGAACTTGGGAAAATTATCCACATTTTTCTAGTCTTTTCAAAGACTTCAGAAGTAATACCAGCTTTCAAAACATTAATTCTGTAGGGTTCTAGAAGCACAAATCAGGAATGGTGCTATGTTTATATTTTTGGTTCTCTGTTCTAAAAAATATATCATGTTACATGCCTCCAGTGTTCTGTAAGAGTTGTGTATTTTCAAACTGACTGGATGTAAATACTGAGAAAGGAACAAATGTGTATATATTTAGTAAGGCATTTAAAATCACCCCTACCAAAGTGTTTTTTTCCCAAAGTGGTTTCTTTGAGTAACTTTGCATCTAATGTTTATTTTGATTGTAGAAGACCTGGGTACAAAGTTGGAGGTATCTGTGTTAGAAGTACCCGTAATAGATTACTGCTTAGCATTCTCTGTTGTAATTGCCTGTTTGTCCTTTCCTCTGATTTTTAAACTCCTTGAGGGCAGTGATCAACTCTGTATTACTGACCTTTTTATTCCGTATGTATAGCACACTCTGTGATAAATAATAGACCTTCAATAAATATTTGTAAAAGAAAGAAAATTGAATAACATATCATTGTGTCGTTCTCCTGTTTCATTGTTGCGTTTCCGAAACTATTTTTGCCTTTGTGTCCGTTAGAAGCTATGGTGGACCCTGAAGCCATATTTGTTGAATGACTTTGTAGAAAAGGGATGAGACTCTTAAAATTTTATTCTGCTTATTTGTCATTTTTTATTTTTTGTGTGAGACTATAGAGGTTAAGATGAAACTCAGAGTTAAAAATAATAAACTTATAACTTTCCGAATTACTAAAAACTAAATTAGCTGTTGGGCTTCCCAGGTGTCTCAGTGGTAAAGAGTCTGATGCAGGAGATGCAGGTTTGATCACTGTGTCAGGAAGATCGCTTGGAGAAGGAAATGGCAACCCACTCCAGTATTCCTGCCTGGAGAATCCCATGGACAGAGGGGCCTGGCGGTCTCTAGTACATGGGATCTCAGAGAGTTGGGCACAGCTGAGTGACTGAGCATGCATGCAAATTAGCTGTCGGGAAGTACTGAGTTTTATTAGTGTCTACAGTGGTTCCTCAAAGCCTAGATAACCAAGGACTCATATTTGCTTGGGATGCTGTGGGTTATCTGTGCCCCAGCCCTTGAGAAGCACCAGCTGAAGGTTGTTATTGTCCAGTAGCTCAGTTGTGTCTGACTCTGCGACTTCATGAACGGCAGCTCGCCAGGCTTCCTTGGCCTTCACTGTGTCCTGGGGTTTGCTCAGACTCACGTCCATTGAGTCGGTGATGCCATCCAACCATCTCATCCTCTGTGGCCTGCTTCTTCTCCTGCCCTCAATCTTTCCCAGCATCAGGGTCTTTTCCAGTGGGTTGGCTCTTTGCATCAGGTGGCCAGAGTATTGGAACTTCAGCTTCAGCATCAGTGCTAGAGTCAATGAATTCTGAGATTTCTTTCAACCTTACATCTTAAGAGTTTATGAGCAAGTAAGTGAGGAATGAGCCAAGGGACTTTGGTTACCTTGCTGAGGATCAAACTGCTGTTTTCTTAACTATTCTGGAACCTACATTTTGGTTTAAAGGGGCATCTTCTCAGCTCTGGAAATAAATCTGTGACCCTCCATTTTCACATTAAATCTAATTGCCAATTCCTTAAGTAAAATGCTAGAAATTATTTGGTTGCAACCACTGCCATAATTTCCTATCAGTTTCACAATTCATTAAAATTCAACTTTTAAAATAAATGGTCAAGCTGGAATGGTGGGCAGAAAACTAGAGGGAATCCTTGAAATGACATAGGGAAGTTTGTTGGTGAAAGATGTGACCGTCCTGGATGGTTGGCAAAATACCTGTTTAGGAAGGTGTGCCTCGCTCTCTCTGTTGGCATCTAAAGGCTGTATTGGCACTCCAGACCAACGACCTGTGCAGACAGTTAATCTGCATTCGCGGAGGCAGACACTGTACATGAAGGGCAGAAAATGGAGTAAACACAGTTCTTCCGTACTGCTGGAAGGAAATCTCTCTACGTGTACAGTGCATCATCAAATCATTTAATGTCATACAAAATATTCTTTTCTGAAATGGTGCTTGATGGATTAGACCTACATGTCCGGATTTTTTTTTCTTACATATTCCACTGTATGTCTTGTTGTTTAGGCCACAGTATGTATTGTTGTTTAGTCACTAAGATGTGTCTGACTCTTTTTTGTGACCCCACGAACTAGAGCCTGCCAGGCGCCTCTGTCCATGGAATTTTCCAGGCAAGAATACTGTCGTGGGTTGCCATTTCCTTCTCCAGGGGATCTTCCCGACTCAGGGCTTGAACCCATGTCTCCTGCGTTGGCAAGGGGATTCTTTATTACTGAGTCACTGGGGAAGCCCCCACAGTATGAATACATACACCTGCACTACCATACTAATATGTTTGCTATCAAACATATGAAGTAATATTAAATGATGAAATAATACTTGGTGTATTTATTGTTGTAAAAACCTGTCCTGCCAAAATATACTTCACGATACTATTCTCTGGAAACAATGTAAAAGTATGTTTCATTATCATGAGTTTGTTGTCAAAGGCAATGTAAGGATTTCTGTTACCAATTATTTTTATTACTGCCAGTTTTCAACATTTGGAAGCAGTTTTCTAATTAAAGTCTTTACTTAAAAGAATTTCAGCTTTGACACATTGTTAAAAGTACGAAAATGTCACAGGTGGAGTTTAGAAGAATTACTGTGTGGTGTTTAAATGATGTTTAGTGTTAAGTGATAGCAATTTAATGGACATGTTAAAACTGAGATATTTGATTTATTGAAAAACAGATTAAAAAGTTAATATTGGAGTGATGTAACCATTTCAAAACATCTGTTTTCAAAAACTTAATTTTTAATGTGGCTGGCAAAACTCATTCCAGGATCAGGGCAAATGTAAGCATTGTTATTGTTTTCTTATGTTTTCTTATATTTACATCTTTGAGTGAGTGAAAGTCACTCAGTCGTGTCCGACTCTTTGCAACCCCATGGACTGTACAGTCCCTGGAATTCTCCAGGCTAGAATACTGGAGTGGGTAGCCTTTCCCTTCTCCAGGGGATCTTCCCAACTCAGGGATCGAACCCAGGTCTCCTGCATCGCAGGCAGATTCTTTATCAACTGAGCTATGAGGGAAGCCAAATTACATCATTAGTATTTGCAAATCCTGTTTTCCTTGTAAGTGTTATTTGAAGCCACTTGTTCATTTTGTGTGAGTTAGTTTAATTACATCAGCTGTGCATGAATTTAAGCAGGCACACGTGAGTGGGAATATGCCATGTTCTAGCCATCTTACAAGCAGCACGCTGCGTTTAACAGGTGGACGTCTGACACTGGAACTGTGTGGGCATATCAGTGTTACTTTGTATATAAAATCATAGTGGAAGTTGGTTTTCAGTTTTATTTCTATATTACAAATATAAATATAAATTATAAAATTTTCTAATATTTTAGTGGATTATCTTCTCATTTTGGAAAACCACTGGTTGACAAAGTAAAACTTTTATCAGCTGCTCAATTGAGAGTTGGGTTTGAGAGTATAGGTTCTTTGATGACATGAATAAAGCCTTAACAGCTTCGTATCCCCCATGGTAACAGATGGTAGTGTTTATATTGTTACTTGTTTAGTGTTTTATAAGTTTTTAAACTCTTGACGTCAGTGTCATCTTTATCCTTGATAGGAATGCAATGAAGTAGCTATCATACTTGTTACCAGCTGGTGAAATTGAGGCTCCTTAGTTGTGACTTGTCCAATGTTACATAAGTGATAAGTGGAAGAACGGGAATTTAAAGGGCAAAATCCTTTTTACTAAAGAGTGTTTTTTCTTATACATAAAGGAAGTTTTCAAATATTTGCGAATGTAATCAGGAAAACAGTGGAACAAAAGGTATAAGTGATTTTCTCACCCTTAGTGTCAAAAAGCAGTTGAGAAAAAGATCCAGGATAAAGAACGTAAGTTCTAAAATATCCCAGCCTTTCTTTTTTCAGTTGGTTAACATTGCTGGGTAATTGGATGGAGGTGAGTAGTTGATAAAATGAACAGGAAACTGAAGAAGGATTGCTTTCAGGATGGCAGCTCCACGATAATTCTGAAGAAGCAAATGGATAGTTAGGGAATGCTACTAGTTTTCTAGACTTAAGTGCTAGGATTTGTGATTTCTTCAGATTCTGTGTGATTATCTATGTGTTGCAATGGAAACTGGCATCGATGAATAGAAACTTAAATTATCTCATTTGTGCAAGTCAGTATTGATATAAACAAAATAAATGAAAATGGTTAGAAAAAATTTTGACTACATTTCAAGCTGGATAGTGTGGCCAAAACTTCAATTTCCTACTGGGTAATATTTTCAGAAATCACATAAGATGTATTTTACAGGAGCAGAAAAAAAAATGATAGCAATACTGAGAATATTCAAGAAAATAATGGGGGCACAGTGCATGGTCCTCTCAAGGTACTGAGTGCTTGGCTTCTGGGGTGGGTTAAATATCTCTTTTCTACTAAGATACAGCTGTCCTGCATAGTGGTATTGCAGCCCTCTCCCACCCTTCATAAGGCAATTTCAGGTTCTAAAAGAAAACCATATTATTTTAGGTTGGGAAAACTACAGAATAATATAAAATAAAAATTTTAAATAGAAAATAATTCCATCAAATTAATGTATTAAAAATTGTACATAAATGGATATAGCATCTCTTGGTAATTTGCTTGAGTGAAAACAGTTACAGTTTTTTAGGATTATTTTGGATCACTTAGAATGTTTAGATGGGGCTTCCTTGGTGGCTCAGATGGTAAAGAATCTGCCTGCAATGCAGGTGACTCAGGTTTGATCCTTGGGTCAGGATTATGCCCTGGAGAATGGAGTGGCTACCTACTCCAGTATTCTTGCTTGGAGAATCCCATGGACAGAGGAGCCTGGAGGGATACAGTTCATGGGGTTGCAGAGAGTAAGACACAAGTGAGCGACTCACAAGCACGTTTAGAGAATGTATAGGTGCTCTGTGTAAGTAGGGAGTCTAACTTATTTACCTACTTTGTGAATAATAAGAAAACCATAGATGTAAAGACTGTGCAGTTAGGGAACTTGAAGGGATATTTTGGAACTTTCAGGTCAGCTTAAGTTTACAGGTAAGGAAACAGGTTTGGAGAAGAAAAATTGACATTCCTGTCGTCATACAAGGAGTCAGAACTTGAGGCTCTGTGACCCCTTTGTAATTATACAAGTATCACACTTTTAATTATAAACTTTTCTGAGTTTCTTGTGTTACTGTTTAAGTAGAATTTGGCATTTCTTGTTCTTTCTGTTATTCGTTTATTTATTCACTCATCCAATAACTAATTGCTTTCTACTGCTAGTGTCCAAAGAAGCAAGAAATCCTGTTCACTGTGAGAACAGTGCTTATGTGGAAAGAATAGCTCTCATGGGCTACTGTGAAATTAAATGGGTTAGCGTTTATAAAATACAGCCTGTGAGGCTGAGTCTGTTATACCATCCTGATTTTGCAGATGAGGACATTGAAATTAGCGAAAGGGTAAGTAACTTGCTCAGGGTTACACAGCCTGTGAGAGGCAGAACTGGATGCCATTTAGGAGTCAAGCCTGCAGATTATGTCCTCTACTTCTGCTCTGAATCAAAAATCTTTGACAAAAATTCAGGTGAAATTAGATGACCTTTAGATGTGTGGGTCTTAGATGAAATTAGATGAAACAAACATTTAGGTGAAACAAAAATTTAAAACTTAGGTAAAAATTTAGGTGAAATTAGATGACCTTTAGCCATGTGGGTCTCTCCTTGGATGGAGAATTTAGGTGACCCTTAAGATGTGTGGGGCAACAATTTGAATCTGACTCATGAGAGCCAGTTAATTTCCAACTTTTTTTTTTAAAGGAAATAATGAATAAAGCAATGATTCTTACAACATTTGAACTCATACTTTAATTATATCTTCTCTATTTAACTTTACAAAGTCTCCTTTTTCTTTTTTTCTCCCCATGAGAACAGTATACCAAAGAATCATTTTGAAACACATACTATAGATGAAAACCCTTTGCAGATTGCTTGAGCCTTTCCTGTGTGGTTTCTAGGTATCTCCTCTCAGTGTTTTTGGCCATTGACTTGTATGTTTGTTTCTCTGGCACTCTGTGAGAAGACGGAGTGTATAAGGAAGTGGTGCCTGGTATTTGGGAAGAACACTTGGTTCTAGGGTCCTTGGTTCTAAATTCTAGTTCAGCCACCTCTTTTAAGTCTCTTTTCTGTCCCCCAAGTCTATACCTTTATGTTCTGTTGAACCTCTAAGATTTATGAGTAATCTGTAAAATGTATATAAAGTATGATGTGATAAGTAAATGTTAAGATCCTGTAGTTCCATAATATTGATGATGAAGGGTATAGAGTCATTGATCAATATGAACGGTAAAGATCTTTAGCACAGTTGGTCATGTTTCAAGGATTTTTTTTTTTCTTTTCCAGTCAAAGTAACAACTCAGCCTTCCCCTCAAAGGGAAATTCATTTTGTATTAGTGATCATGTTTATAACTATGACTAACTGTGCCAACTAGGCAAACAAAGCCACACTGATGAAATACATGGGGCACATTTCTTCTAACTTGAATGACTTGAACTTTTGGTATGTTGGGAAAGTCATTTCATCTATGATCTAAATTGCTGGGGAAATTTCCCAGGCTTTTCGAAGCATGGTTAACTTTGAACCACATGGTTTTGCTTCAGACAAATAACCCCATTAATTACATGTTTGCATATTTCATGGAGTTCCCATTGTCTTAAGGTCTGGAGCTACATCAGTATACAGTGTGGGCATGGCTAGCACTGAGCGTGATGCCTGGGAAATCTCATGTGACCAAGAAGTATTTGATGTATAAGTGAAAGGGCTTGTTGTTGTTGTTCAGCTGCTGAGTCACTTTTGTCTCTGCGATCCCATGAACTATAGCACGCCAGGCTTTCCTGTCCTCTACCATCTCCTAGAGTTTGTTCAAACTCATGTCCGTTGAGTTGGAGATACCCTCTTCTCCTCCTGCCTTCAGTCTTTCCCAGCATCAGGGTCCTTTCCAGTGAATCCACTCTCTGCATCAGGTGGCCAAAATGCTGGAGCTTCAGCTTCAGCATCAGTCCTTCCAATGAATATTCAGGGTTGATTTCCTTTACGATTGATTGGTTTGATCTCCTTGCTGTCCAATAGGATATATAAATAATGTTTGTTTGTTTGTTTCAAGAAACTTAACCATAATCCCAGCCAGAGCAAAGTTATTCTAGCAACATCTGGGCCATCCCTCATAGATGTTTTTTTCTAGGACTTTGTTGGCATGTTTCTCATTCTTAGGAAATAGGAGAATTTTTTTTAAAGTGATGAGCTTTACAAAATCTGTCTTTTTATAAAGTCTTTATATAAATAACTATTTTTTATAAATAAACAAGAAAAATTAAAAATACATAAATAAATAACCAAGAAAATCCCACCCAAAGGCTGTTTTCACCTTTCATTTTTTAAAAACCATATTTCATATTAATAAAAAATTTTAGATATTTACATTCCACTTAAGTACCATCTTGTCATTTTTTTCCTGTTAATAGGTCTTGGGTTGTTTTGTTTTTTCTTTGGACACGCTGCGAAGTTGTAGGATTTTATTTCCCTGTTGTTGTTGTCCAGGCACCCAGTCGTGTCTGACTCTTTGTTACCCCATGAACTGCAGCAGGACTCAACCCTGGGCCCTCGGTGGTGGGTGTGTGGAGTCCTAACCACTGAACCGCCAGGAAATTCCCAGGTTCTCTCTCTTTTTTTTTTTAAATTGTTCTAGACAGAGAGGTCAGCCCATTTTCTCGCAGAGTAGATAGTTTTTATGAGCCTTACAGCCTCTGTTGCAGCACCTCACTCCTGCTCCTGTTGCACCGAAGCAGCCAGAGTAAGATACGATAAACAAGGAGGCTGGCTGAGTTCCAGCAGTGCTGTTTATAAAAGCAAGCAGCCTTCTCCAGCCTCTTTCACTGTGATGAACATCCTCCTGTGTTCAGGGTTTTGTTTTTTTTTCATGCCTGTGTATATGATACTTTCAACAAGGTTATCTGAAAAACTCGTAAAGCCTTGTCAGATTACTTTTTTTTTTAATTGGAGGAAAATTGCTTTATAATGTTATTGGTTTCTGCTGTACAGTAATGCAGATCGTCATAATTTTATACATAAAACCCCTCCCCATGTGGGACTTCCCAGGTGGCACTAGTGGTGAAGAACCTGCCTGCCAGTGTAGGACCTGTAAGAGACATGGGATCAACCCCTGTGTGGGGAGGATTCCCCTGGAGAAGACCACGGCAACCCTCTCCAGTGTTCTTGCCTGGAGAATCCCATGAACAGAGGAGCCTGGCGGGCTATAGTCCATGGGGTTGCACAGAGTCAGACACAACTGAAGTGACTTAGCCCACAAGCCCTCCCACATGAGCCTCCCTCCTCTTGCCCATCCAACCCTTGCAGGTCATCACAGAATGCCAGGCTGGGCTCCCTGTGTTATATAGCAGCTTCCCATCAGCTGTCTATTTTATGTTCAGTGATGGGTATATACATGTCAATGCTATGTTCTCAATTCATTCCACCCTCTCCTTCCCCTGATGTATCCACAAGTCTGTTCTCCATGTCTGTGTCTCCATTTCCTTCCCCGCAAATAGGTTCACCAGTATTATTTTTCTAGTTTCCATACATATGCATTAATGTATGGTATTTTTTTTTTTTTTTTTCTGACTTAAACTTCACTCCTTATAACAAGCTCTGAGTTCATCCACCTCACTAGAACTGACTGTTCCTTTTTATGGCTGAGTAATATTCCTTTGTATATATGTACCACATCTTCTTTATTCATCTGTCGATGGACATTTAGGTTGCTTCCATGTCCTGGCTGTTGTGAATAGTGTTGCAATGAAGATTGGGGTGCATGTCTTTTTGAATTCTACAGCAGTGGTGGGGGGAGCAGTGGCCTAACCCTGCCTGGCCTGTCCGCATCATATGAGGCCACCAACGTTAGATGGTTTTGATCAATGAAAATAGTTTCAGGTACTTCAGCATGATAAATAAGAACTTTATGAACTTTTTCACGTGACATACCCTCCAGAGTTGCAGCCCAATCATATCCTAGACTTTTATTTCAGTGTTCCTTTGTCCTAAGTTGGGGCTTTAGCAGGAACATGAGGAATGGTGAGTCAAACCTATGCTCGTGGAGATATTCTTAGCTCAGGGTAGGGACGCGAGCTTCACAGTATCATGAAGCACCAAGACAGAGCAAAATGTACATGTGAGGATCCCGCAGTCACTCACCCAGTGCAGCCTACTGGGCGGTGAATCCCAGCATCCAGACCTAGCTCTTGTGGATTCTAAGACCATGCATTTTAAACTCCATGTTGTTATACAGTCACTAAGTCATATCTGACTTCACAATCCCACAGACTGTAGCCCACCAGGCCCCTCTGTCCCTGGGGTTCTCCAGGCAAGCATACTGGAGTGGGTTTCCATTTTCTTCTTCCCACACCAGGGATCAAACCCACGTCTCCTGCATTGGCAGGCAGCCTCCTTACTACTGAGCCACGAGGGAAGCCTTTCTTACTCTACGCCTAAATATAATTTGAATTCAGAGATTCAGATGCAGTAAGGTAGTTTTACCTTTAAGTGTAGTTCAGCTTATACATTCTTTTAAACTTGGGGTTTGCAAACCATGGGTCTGTTTTTGTAAATGAAGTTTAGTTGGAACAGACTGTGGTTCATTCCTTTATGTATTTCTGGTGTACCTCTCACACTGCAAGGGCAGGGTTGAGTGATAATGACAGAAGCCTTATAACCTGCAAATGTTAAAATATTTACTGTTTGGCCCTTACTCAAACCACCTAGCACAGGTAAAGTAGTATCCTTTATGTTAGATTACGAGTCCACAAGCTACATCCTGTGGGCCGAAACCAACCTACTGTGTGCCTTTGTAAAGAAAAGCATTGAACACAGCTGCCTGTGCTCATGTTTATGTTGCCTTTGACTGCTTTTGTGCTTCTGTTCCATGAAGTCAGTGCCTGAAACTGTCTGTATTCAAGTCGCTTCTTAAAAAAATTTACCATGCATTTTTTTTTCCTCCTCCCATGCTTTCTACTTTCATTCAGGATTATATATCCTTCCTCCATAAGGATATATTAAAACATGGGGGTTTTTTAAGGCTCTGGAGCCAAAGTATCTGAGTTATTGATCTGTCACTTTATACAGTTGATTCTTGAATGACATAGGTTTGAACTGCACAGGTCCACTTATATTCAGATTTTTAAAAAATAAACACACACTACAGTATACTACATGAGCCAAGGTTGGTTGATTCCTTGGACGCAGCACCCAGGATACAGATGGATGACTGAAAAATTATGTGTGGATTTTTGCCTGTGGTGTATTGGTGCCCCTGCACTGTTCAAGGAGCAGCTGTAGTTATTTTTCAGTATCAACACTGGTATAAAACAACAGGCTGTGTTAGTGAAATAAAGTGGAGAGAATATTTAATAATTAGGACATTTTAACTCCCTCATGATTAGAATTTGCTAAGAAGTTGGGAGGTTGACAGAAGAAAAAATTTGAATTCTTTGAAAGGTTTTTGTATTTTGCTGGACTGCCTCTTCTCTGAGTGGACTAGTCTGAGAAAGTGAGCAGGCTTTTTTGTTTCTGCCCCGTCACAGCTCTGTTACCATAGGTAGGGACTGCTTGCTGTCTCTGAGATGAGCCTCCGCTTACTCACTGGTCAATTGGGGTTATTAGTGCCGATCTCCTCAGAGGCTTGCCATGAAGATTAAATGAGGTAACTTTAGTAAAGTGCCTTGGAATGCATCTGCCTTAAAAATATTATTTTCTTTACCTGCCTTTCATTCTCTTGAAGTGTTGGTTGGGCAAATTTTTCTCAGTGGTCAGTGATGCTAATCCTAGAAGTGTTTCTTTCTCTTCCTCTTCTAGAATAGTTCTCAGACTGAAACCTCTCAGTTTTTGTTTTGGCTGACAGAGGCGACCCCTCAGGTGAAACAAAAAAGAGGCATCGTTACTGTGAATGAGAGACCAGGAAACGGACCTGAGAGAGAACAGGCTCATGGGGCTTTTCCTTCTCTTGTCTGATTGCAGTATAAAGAAGAGGGCGGCAAGGTAACCAGTTACTGCCACGAGACCATGACTGGCTGGGTCCATGACGTGCTGGGCCGGAACTGGGCCTGTTTCACTGGAAGGAAGACAGGAAATACCTCGAAGAACGTGAACGTGAACACAGCACGCCTTGTGGGTCTTGAGGAAACGTGAGTTGTCGTCAATGAAAGATCCATTTAGTTTTTTATGGTGTTTATAAGGATGTGTCTATATTAATACTTGGAAAATTTAATTTGATTATATTAACTTTATTTGACTTAGAAACACAAGCCATGTATGTAAAATGGAAAAATACGTTGAGTGATTTAACTGAGAGAAGAAAGTATTTTTTCAAAATACTTCAAAAGTAATGGAGCAATGAGGGCTTTAAAGAATATTTATATAAAGAACCATAGAATTGCAGTGACTTATGCAGGCAAATGGAACAACAGATGGGTTCCAAATCAGGAAAGGAGTACGTCAAGGCTGTATATTGTCACCCTGCTTATTTAACTTATATCCAGAGTACATCATGCAAAATGCTGGGCTAGATGAAGCACAACCTAAAATCAAGATTGCTGGGAGAAATATCAGTAACCTCAGATATGCAGATGACACCACCCTTATGGCAGAAAGTGAAGAACTAAAGAGCCTCTTGATGAAAGTGAAAGATGAGAGTGGAAAAGGTGACTTAAAACTACCAACTAAGATCATGGCATCCGGTCCTATCACTTCATGGCAAATAGATGGGGAAACAGTGACAGACTTTATTTTTGGGGGCTTCAAAATCACTGCAGATAATGACTGTAGCCATGAAATTAAAAGACACTTACTCCTTGGAAGCAAAGTTATGACCAATCTAGACAGCATATTAAAAGCAGAGACATTACTTTGCCAACAAAGGTCCATCTAGTCAAAGCTATGGTTTTTCCATGAGTCATGTATGGATGTGAGAGTTCGACTATAAAGAAAGCTGAGTGCCAAAGAATTGATGCTTTGGAACTCTGGTGTTGGAGGAGATTCTTGAGAGTCCATTGGCCTGCAAGGAGATCCAACCAGTCCATCCTAAAGGAGATCAGTCCTGAGTGTTCATTGGAAGGACTGATGCTGAAGCTGAAACTCCAGTACTTTGGCCACCTGATGTGAAGAGCTGACTCATTGGAAAAGACCCTGATGCTGGGAAAGATTGAGGGCAGGAGGAGAAGGGGACGACAGAGGATGAGATGGTTGGATGGCATCACTGACTCGATGGACATGAGTTTGAGTAAACTCTGGGAGATGGACAGGGAAGCCTGGCATGCTGCAGTCCATGGAGTCACAAGGAGTTGGACACGACTGAGTGACTGAACTAATCTTAATACAGAAAAATCATTTTATTATTGCCACGTAATAAGATGTTGCAGGCTTCCCAGATGGCCCTAGTGGTAAAGAACCTGCCTGCCAGTGAGGGAGACATAAGGGACACGGGTTTGATCCCTTGGAGCATGGAATGGCAACCCACTCCAGTATTCTTTTCTGGAAAATCCTATGGACAGATTGCAGGCTACAGTCCTTGGGATTGCAAAGAGTTGGACAAGACTGAAGTGACTTAGCTCAGCACAGCACAATGAGATGCTGCAGAATCCTTGCAGATACATACGTTTATTTTGCATCAAATATAGGCGATACTAATCGAACATAAATCTTAAACAAGGCAATAAATAACTGAGTTTAAAGTTCTTAGTATTTATGTAATATTTTAGTTTGCTGAGGCTAACATAACAGATCACACAGACTGGTTTAAGCAACAGAGATTTATTTTCTCATAGTTCTGGAGGCTGTAAGTCCAAGGTCACGGTGTCAGCAGCTTTGGTTTCTTCTGAGGGTTCTGTCCCTGGCTTGCAGGTGGCTGCTAACCGTTGTCCCTACACACTCAGCCTGTCTGTGTTCTAATCTCCGTTTCTTACTAGTATACCAGTCATGTGACCTTCCCAGGTGGCTCAGTGGTAAAGAATCCACCGGGTCGTGCAGGAGATGCAAGAGACTTGGCTTTGATCCTGGGTCGGGAAAACCCCTCGGAGAAGGAAATGACAACCTGCTCCAGTATTCTTGCCTGGGAAATCCCAGGGACAGAGGAGCCTGGCAGTCTTTAGTCCATAGGGTCACAAAGAGTCGGACACAACTGAGCAAACACACACATACACACACCAGTCATACTGGAATAGAGCCCAACCATGTGACCTCATTTAACCTTGATGTCCCCCTTAAAGGCCATGTCTCTCAATATAGTCACATTTTGATATACTGAAGTTTAGGACGTGAACACATGAATTTAGCTTATAACAGACAGTTAATATTTTTCTTAAGTCAGGTCCAGTGTAAGCCACTGTGAGCCACACAAGAGATTTCAGACTTTATTAGTTTGGAAGGAAAAGATAAATATTATTGGTAGGATATTTTCTGTTTTATTTGACTGTGAAATCCCCTGAAAGTGTATATGAGCAGATCACCCAAAGCCAGGCCACACAGGGGGTGAAGGACTCCGCAGCAGAAAAGGGGGATATGAGTTCAAAGAGGACAGATTGCTCTTGTATGGGGAGGCACCCCCCCAAGATTTAGACCAATTCATCCCCTCCATTTGAACATAGATTTTAAGTTGCTTTGCTTGGCTTGACCCTTGAGTGACACATTTCCTATGAAGCTGCTCACTTTTCACTCTACCATTTAGGATATACTGTGTACTATGTACTTTTCTGATATTTCAAGCATTGCCTCATTTAGTGAAGAAGCTACAACCAGAGTGCTCAGAATCTATGTTGCCTCACTTGTAAGATAAACATTTAGGACTAAGTTACTGTCAAGGTCTCTTTCAGCTCTTAATGATCAAATCTCAGGATAGATATTTACAATTTAAAACATGTTTCTTTTGGTGTTGGAGAAGACTCTTGAGAGTCCCTTGGACTGCAAGGAGATCCAAGCAGTCCATCTTAAAGGAAATCAGTCCTGAGTGTTCATTGGAAGGACTGATGCTGAAGCTGAAACTCCAATACTTTGGCCACCTGATACGAAGAACTGACTCATTGGAAAAGACCCTGATGCTGGGAAAGATTGAAGGTGGAAGTAGAAGGGAACGACAGAGGATGAGATGGTTGGATGGCATCACTGACTCGATGGACATGAGTTTGAGTAAACTCCGGGAGTGGTGATGGACAGGGAGGCCTGGCGTGCTGCGGTTCATGGGGTCGCAAAGAGTCGGACACCACTGATCAACTGAACTGAACCTGTGTTTTAAGAAAAAACAACTGTAACTGGGTTTTGTTGTTTGTTAGTTTGTCGAAAATAGAATACAGAGAGTTTTATGTTTAGTAAATGTACCTCTCTGGTTTCGCACTTTGAAAAAAGTGGGAAAGTATTTTGATAAAAATGTTAAAACATTATCAATGTAATTGCACATTTTTGTTATTATTTCCAATGCTTCCAGGTTGTTTGGTTATATCTCAATACTCTCTCTGTGAACATCTGAATTAAAAGAGAAAGAATAGTTCACAGTATGCCTGAAGTTACTCAGGTTAGGTATACCTTGCTTTGTATAACTGAATGTTAATGGAAGTTATACATTCACTATATGTATAACTTAGAGTGAATATAACTTATATAGTAAGTTATATAACAACTTACATAACATATAATAAGTATAACTTATTCCCTATATGTATAACTTATATGTATGTATAGTGTATGAAGTTATCCATACACTATATGGATAGTGAGTCATACTTAAGTCATAGAACCTTTTTTTAGTAGAAATAACATGGTGAATTCTGTAATTCCTGGCACCTGGCACATAGGTGTAATACATGTTTAAGTTAAATGAATAATCAACTCCCTCAATCTTTTGCCTTGGTAAACATGCTCTTTGTGTATTAGATTTGTTTACATTTCTGTCCAAGCATTTGGCATCAGTTAAACCAGAGCCTTTCAGTCTTTAATGTTGCTGTGAATCATCTGGGAATCCTGTTAAAATGTAGATTCTGATTCAGGTGGCCTGGATTGACATTTAGATTCTGCATTTCTAGCAAGCCTCCAGGTGCTTCTGCTGATACTGGCTCAAGAACCAAATCTGAGTGACAAGGATATAAACCTTGTCCATATGGAACAAATTTTTTTTCATCAAGTGGTTCTAATACTTGCCTTGCTATATATACATTGAATACGGTTTTGCTGTACTTCACCCCACCCCCTTTTTTATTATTGCAAAATTTAAAAGGTGATGTGTGTGTGCTCAGTTGTGTCCAACTCTTTGTAGCCCCATGAACTGTATCCCCCCAGGCTCTTCTGTCCATGGAATTTTCCAGGCAAGAATACTAGAGTGGGTTGCCATTTCCCCCTCCAGGGGATTTTCCCGACCCAGGGACCAAACCTGAGTTTCTTTTGCCTCCTGCATTAGCAGGCAGATTCTTTTCCACTGTGCCACATATACACATTGAATACAGTTTTGCTGTCTTCCCCACCTTTTTTTATCATTGCCAAGTTTAAAAGGTACATTGTAGAAATTGTATTAATAGAGGTGTGATTCTGTGTTACCACTCAGAGATAACCTTGGTTGTATGTACTTTATAGTATCAATATAAATGTACACTTTCACAAAAATTGATCCATGCTGTGTCAACTTCTTTGATAGTCTGCTTTTTTGTCTAATATAGCGTGAACATTCTCCCATATCACTAAATAATCTCTCAGACATTTTTACTGAATAAACTGTATAGCAAATGAAGTGCCATTATTTATTTAATCCATTCTTTCTTTTAGAATTTATGATTATAATCTATTACTAGTATAAAAGTGTTTCACTGAACATCCTTATACAGTTATCTTAGTTCACTTAAATTTTATTTTCATAGGACACATTCCAGTTCTAGGCTGCGGATATAAATGTACAGATATAGAGACTGATATGCCCAGTTGCCTTCCTGAAAGATTAGATCACTTTACACTCAGGCCTAGAGTATGAGTGCCTATTTTAATGGGATCTATTTACATCGGTAAAGAGTGTATCTGAAGCCATCTTACTTTTGTTGGCAGGTATTCTAATAGGCTCTACAGATATAACCATGACTTTGTGAAAGCTATCAATGCCATTCAGAAGTCTTGGACTGCCGCCCCATATGTGGAATATGAGAGTCTTACCCTAAAAGAGATGATCAGGAGAGGTGGTGGCCACAGCCGGAGAATTCCAAGGTAATAAAGCACATCTCTCTATCACGAATAAAGATCTGTGTTGATTGATATCCTCCCTTCTAACCAGCCCTCCTTGGGTTGCTCACTGCTTTATTGGTCATCCCGGCTGCAATGTTTATATCATCTTTTCTCTGACCATGCCCCTCTTCTGTTCACACGTGTTCTGATGTTCTCCAGGTCCTGTTTATGGGCTTTGCTCTCTTCCCGTTTCTCCACTTTGGCTGGAGGGCCTTGTCATCTCTCGCCTGTATGATGGATCAGCTTCCTGCCTTCTGTCCTTTTGATCTCTGTCCCTCCCTGTCCCCATGCTTAGCCACTCTATGAAATACTACCAGGTATATCTTACTATATTCAGCTGTGATCAGGTTACTACCTGTTGTCTCAGGAGTAAATTTAGCCTGGTAATCAAAACCATCTAAATTTGACAACTGTTTACCTCCTTGACCTGCTTTCAAACAATACGACAAAAAATTACTGAAAACGTTCATCTACCGCCATTCATGAAACTCTCTTTGCCTCACACACCCCTGAACTTGCCTATAAAAACCATCAAATTTGCCACCTGTAAAAATCTCAAAATCCTTTCTCAGTTTTGAGGTCCAGCAAAAAAAAAAAAAAGTTACATATTTATCAATATACTTCTCCTGCCTTCAGCCAGAAGTGGCATTTCCCATCTTAGTTTACATACCCCATGATATGCATCTGATGGGAAATTATATCATTCTTTGAATTTACATAGTCAGGAGTTTCGTAGATTTCTTTAATTCCCTGAAAACTATAGCTGAATTTAGCATATGTAGTCCCTTAACATTTATTAAATGGCCAATGACATTCTTGTAATGCCATACCTTGCTGCAGGAGAAACTGATGTAACTGAAGGGTAGGAAAACCAATTGGGAAAGCTGATGGGACTCAATAAATTGTGTAGCTAGGTTATTTTCTTTTAGTATATCAAAGCATTTTCTAATATTCAGAGATTATAATGATTATTTTCTTAATTGCTATAGAGTCCTTTGTTCAAGTTTTCTTGTTTAAACAGACCACTGATAGAATAATGGTTAACTAAAATACATTGCTGGACGAATGCCAGACTGGATTAATCACAAGCTGGAATCAAGATCGCTGGGAGAAATATCAACTATTTACCACTCTAATAGCAGAAAGTAAAGAGGAACTAGAGAGCCTCTTGATGAAGGTGAAAGAGGAGAGTGAAAAGGCTGGCTTAAAACTCAACGTTTAGAAAACTAAGATCATGTCATATGGTCCTACCATTTCATGACAAATAGAAGGGTTAATTTTCTTGGGCTGCAAAATCACTGAGGATGGTGACTGCAGCCATGAAATTAAAAGATTCCTTGGAAGGAAAGTTACGACAAATCTAGACAGTGTATTGAAAAGCAGAGATATCAGTTTGCCAACAAAGGTCCATATAGTCAAAGCTATGGTTTTTCCAGTAGTCATGTACAGATGTGAGAGTTGGATGATAAAGAAGTCTGAATGCCAAAGAATTGGTGCTTTTGAATCGTGGTGCTAGGGAAGACTCTTGAGAGTCCCTTGGACTGTAAGGAGGTCACTCCTAAAGGAAATCAGTCTTGAATATTCATTGGAAAGACTGTCACTGAAGCTGAAGCTCCAATACATTGGCCACGTGATGCAAAGAGCCAACTCATTGGAAAAGACCCTGATGCTGGGAATGATTGAGGGCGGGAGGAGAAGGGGCCATCAGAGGATTATATGGTTAAATAGCACACCTACTTAGTGGGCATGAATTTGAGCAAACTCCAGGAGATAGTGGAGGACAGAGGAGCCTGGCGTACTGCAGTCCATTGGGTCACAAAGTAGGACACAACTTGGCAAATGAACAACAGCAATAAGATTCATTGCTGAGTTTTTCTTCTGCAGACTAATAATCATAATCTGAGATTTTTCTACTCTGAGACTGTATGGAGTTTTTTTTCCTGTCCAACTGATAGCATTCTCTCGCATTCTCTAGTAATTCTACCCCTGTCTCAAAAAAAAAAAAAAAATCTTGTACAATGTTTCTCATAGCATATTCTAAGCAGTGACTAGTCTACCGGATGTTCTGGTTAGTCAGAATTCAGAAAGGGAGTATATTGTATCTCTTCTCGGATTCACTAAAGGGAAAGAGCCATCCTGTCTGTGTCTGTGTGAGACCGAAAGTTGAGAGCTGTTCATAGCCATCCGGAGGAGGTGCGATCAGTGTTGGATGGAGCCTTAGGGAGGAGTCCAGGGCTCCTGCACACAGCTGCATGGCCACGGGTCAGGTGCCACGTTTCTGAAGAACTCCTGTACTTGATTTTGTTCTCTTTCCACCCAACCACCTTGGTTTTAGAGAAGGGAGAGATTTATGAAGCCCTGTTTTCAAGGCTAATAAGTCTCCATAGAAGGCTTAAGATAAGGAGATAGAAGTGGGAAATGTTGAAGCGAGACATTGTGGTCTAGCTGCCTGCTTTTCAGTAACATTTTTGTATATATGTTCAGTTCAGTTGTTCAGTGGTGTCTGACTCTTTGTGACCCCATGAATGGCAGCACGCCAGGCCTCCCTGTCCATCACCAGCTCCCGGAGTTTACTCAAACTCATGTCCATCGAGTCGGTGATGCCATCCAGCCATCTCATCTTCTGTTGTCCCCTTCTCCTCCTGCCCCCAATCCCTCCCAGCATCAGGGTCTTTTCCAATGAGTCAACTCTTCGCATGAGGTGGCCAAAGTATTGGAGTTTCAGCTTCAGCGTCAGTCCTTCCAATGAACACCCAGGACGGATCTCCTTTAGATCTGTTGAAAGAATCCGATGACATAATAGAAAGTCTTAGAGATTCTTAACCTGAATCTCTGAAACCGAAGCTGCTGAAATTGTAGAGAAACATACCATTTATGATGTTAAGTTCTTTGACCAGTGTCACACAGCTAGGAAGTGGTGAAGCCATTGTAGGTGTTTTTGTGTCTGACTGTTATCTGTTTATTGACCTGGTCTGCCTTCTTCTACTTACATCCTGTATTTCTTTGCCTTTCACTTCTTTTGTGACTACCATCACCACCCTGTGTAGAGTCAAACATCAGTAATTCCTCTGTTTTCTCTAAATCCTTTGTAGGCCATCTTCAATTTCCCGTATCTACTTTTTTGGGTCAAAATCTATGAAAAGTCAGAGAATGCTGTTATTTAGGCATACTAAAACTAGCAATGACAATATATAAAACCAATATTGTTTCACAGGGGAAAATTACTAGATCCTGAAAAATAGATGGGTAATTTTGAGACTTCCCCAGTAGCCAGTGGCTGAGACACTGTGATCCCAATGCAGGAGGCCTGGGTTCAATCCCTGGTCAAGGAACTAGACCCTACGTGTTGCAACTAAAGATCCTGCATGCCAGGACTAAGACCAGTCATAGCCAAATAAATAAATTGAAAAATAAATAATTGTAACAGTTTAAAAAAAAAGAAATGGGCAATCTGTATAACTTAGTTGTATAATTGACACATTGTATAATAGACACATTTTTGTATAATAGACACATTGAAACACTGATGGACAAGTGTTCTTTGGATCTGAATCTACATCCTAGCTAGCCAGGTGGTTGAAATTATGGGATTAAAGGTTAGGAAATTATCCTCAAAGGAAAGACTTACCTATTGATGTCAAGTGTCTATTTCCATCCTAGGCCCAAACCTGCACCAATAACTGCTGAAATACAGGAAAAAATTTTGCATTTGCCAAAATCCTGGGATTGGAGAAATGTTCATGGTATCAATTTTGTTACTCCTGTTCGAAACCAAGGTAAAAAATGTCTGATTTTTTTTCTTTTTTATTAATTCATTCTGAAATATTTATTGAACATTTACTGTGTACCAGGCTGTCACATTCTGGGGATACAGAGATGAAACTGGTATGATCTACTTTAGTAAAGAAATAGAAAATCTATAGCTAATGAATACTCACTTCTTCTTCTTCTATCCTTGACAGACACTGGTAATACATAATCTCTCCAGCTGAGCCCAGCATTTCCTCGGTGTCCTTCTCAGTATGTGTTCTAGATAGCTAGTGAAATTCATTAGAGTGGTATATAAGCCAAACTCATTTGCCCTCCGAGTCACAGAGACTTCTATAGAAACAAAGAATTGTAGCTCAGATTAGCCTTTCTTGTCTTCCTTCTGCAGATGGTTTGCTGGAATCTTTCATTTTTTAAACTGAAATATAATTGACTTAGAATGTGTATTAGTTTCAGGTGTATAGCAAAGTGATTCAGTTTATATGTACTTTTTCAGATTCTTTTCCATTATAGTTTAAGATATTGAATATGTGATATGAATAAGTGATATCATATGTTATTTGTAGACCCGGGTTCGATTCCTGGGCTGGGAAGATCCCCTGGAGAAAGGATAGGCTACCTGCTCAGTATTCTTGGGCTTCCCTGGTGGCCCAGTCTGTAAAGAATGCCTGCAATGTGGGAAACCTGGGTTTGATCCCTGGTTTGGGAAGATTCCCTGGAGGAGGGCATGACAACCCACTCTAGTATTCATCCCTGGAGAATCCCCATGAAGAGGAGCCTGGATGGCTGATTTACTTAGTATGATAATCTCTAGCTTCATCCATGTTGCTCCAAATTGCATTATTTCATTCTTTTCTATGGCTGAGTAGTATTCCAGTGTGTGTGTGTGTGTGTGTGTGTGTGTGTGCACGCGCACGCACACACACCGTATCTTCTTTATTCTGGAATCCTTCTTTAAGTGTCCACTCACTCTTCCCCCACCCCTCCCCCACCATTAGTCTAATTATCAGTTCGGTTGCTCAGTCCTGTCCGACTCTTTGTTGACCCCGTGAATCGCAGCACGCCAGGCCTCCCTGTCCATCACCAACTCCCGGTGTTTACTCAAACTCATGCCCATCGAGTCGGTGATGCCATCCAACCATCTCATCCTTTGTCATCCCCTTCTCCTCCTGCCCCCAATCCCTCCCAGCATCAGGGTCTTTTCCTATGAGTCAACTCTTTGCATGAGGTGGTCAAAGTATTGGAGTTTCAGCTTCAGCATCAGTCCTTCCAATGAACACCCAGAACTGATCTCCTTTAGGATGGACTGGTTGGATCTCCTTGCAGTCTAATTTTGTAGGAGCCCAGAAAACAAATCCTTAATATTTTTTTTTTGCTGATGAAGTAGATTTTTTGAATTGTGTAAGGATCTTTCAGTTAACTTTACATCAGGATATGACATGTAATGGTAAGTATTAACTCAGCTTCCTGGTGGAATGTTTACCAGCATTATCACTATAATTGCATTTTGTTAGTTGTTTCTGAAAATTAGATAGAGTATGAGTAGATTTAATAACATTGCCTGTAATAGCACTTGAGAGCAAATTACCTTATCCTAAATTTTAGCCAACAGTGATTGGAGAATCATTTATACAATGCTCAGGTTTATTACTTCTAAGCTCATTTGGAAGACAATTGTAGTACACAGGACTGATTTGTTACTATAAAGTGGGTGTAGTATTTGCTGTCTGGAAACATTCTGATTGGTGTCTCCTGAAAGGATTAAAAATTAATAGCACCCAAAGATAAATTTTCCTTCCCCTTTCCTAAAAATTCAGTAATCAGCCTCTCCCCGTTCTCAGTATTCACCGCCACCCCTTCAATTCATCCCCACTGCATTGTTGGAGACTGTTCTGAATGTATGGGGCTTTGGGCAAGTCTTGCAGCGGCAGGGCTCCTGTCCTTTATCTGACCCTGGAGGTAAAGAGACATCTCAGCTCTTTGTCTTTCCTTTGTGCCAGTTATTCTTGGGCTCTTTGGCTCCAGAGAAAGTGTGGGTCCTGAAATCCATCCCTACCTTTCCTGGGGACAGCTTCTTTGAAAAGCAGGGATTGGAAATGAGAGAAATTTAAAGGTAATTGAGAAATGAATGGAAAATAAGTTAAAAAGATTTGATGTTAAGAGAGGATTAAAATTTATTCTGTCATCAAATAGGTTTCCTGTCCTTACTGGAGAGGATTAAGTAGATACTACATGTTTACTGTTGAGGGCTTAGCAGATACCGTTGTTTCCACTGTGTTGTATTTATAGAATATCTAACATGTCAGGAAGTTTTGTTTAGAGGCTGAGGATGTGAAGACTAATATGATACAATCCTTTGTTGTAGAGACTACAGCTTAGCAAGATTTATTTACAAACAAAATATTAAGATACAGTATAACTGCTTTAAGTAGGGTATTTAAAAAATTCATTAAGAGAAGGTTGGAAGAAAAATTTAGTTCAGCTCACTTCCCAAAAAGGTTTGATTGACTAGTGATGAGATAATAATTCGAAGGAAATCAGACTTTCTAACCCCAGATTCTTTGACAGTATCTCTCTTGTAGCTCAGTAAAAGCTGTTGTTGTCTGTAATATTCCATATTCTTTGAGTGTTATAAATATGGTTTGTATAGACATGGACAATTTAAAAGCAGAGGGCTTTGAGTGATTCATTGCTTTTTAAATTGATCCCTCATCCGTGGTATCTTGTCAGGTATCTGAGAAAATAATGTACTCAGTGGTTCCTCTTTTGACTTCTTTGTGGTGTTCTGTACTTTAGGTTATGAAAAAAAAATATTTTCTCTTCCTACTAACCGGGCTACTTGGAAGTTTCCACTAACTTAAATACACCAGTGTCCTATAGAATTCAAAATTACCCGCAGTTCAGGGAATTCACAACTTTTCTCTACTCAGCAAATTAACAGTAATGAAAAAAAAAAAAAAAGTCCTGGGTGGGGGGATAAACGTTTACCCTGAACTTGTTAGGGTAAGTTTAAGCACCAGCCTCACAGCTCAGGTTTACTTTGCGTGTGAGAGGGAGGAGAGCTCCGAAATTGGAAGAGACGACTTTCCTTGTTCATCTCCCAGTTGCGCTGTCTTTATTATTGTGTCGTCAAGAGAGAAGGGGAGTGTCTTTCAGGTCACATTAATTAGGAAATGCAGAGTGGTTTCCTGACTTTAAAAATCAAGTTCATTAGTCTTGTTCTAACCACTGTTTATACTAAAGCTGGAAGGCGGGGGCCTTAAACTGATCCACCCCATTCCTTTTACACCCAAGATGAAAAGAAGTGTCAGAAAGGTCATGTGAGTCGCCCAGCCACAGAGCTGAGTGATGGGGTGAGCGGGAAGGGCAAAAAGGAATCCTGACTCCTTACTACCGGTTCAGTGTGCTCGCCGCTGCCAGAGGGTGAAGGCTGAGTGCCGTTGAGCTGTGTGCCAATCACAGTAGCTATTTGAGAGTGTGGAAACTTGATCACTGCAGAACTCTGCCTGGGCCAGCTCCCCTCCTCACTCGTTTCTTTTTGTTGTTGTTGTTTAGTTGCCAAGTCCTGTCCGACTCTTATGACCCCATGTACTGTAGCCCGCCAGGCTCCTCTGTCCACGGGATTTCCCAGGCAAGAATACTGGAGTGGGTTGCCATTTCCTCCTCCAGGGGGTCTTCCCAGCCCAAGAGTTGAACTCTTATCTCCTGCATTGGCGAGCTGATTCTTAACCACTGCTCCACCAGGAAAGCCCTCCCATTCTTTGTTGCCCTATAATCTTCTTAAGAGAAAACGGTCCTTTTGGAAGCTAGACTCTGGCCTTGACTTTTGAAGACAAGTTAATTACTTCGGCAGCTGGCCTTCTGGGAACATCAGAGGCTTGAGGAAGGTTATTTCCTTCCCTCCTCCTTGTAATTTTTCTGGTAATAGCACATTCTGAGTCCTGGAATGGACATGTGGCCTGTCCCTCCCATGATGCTGGATGGGCTGATAATGAAGGTTAAATACTTAAAACCAAAAGAAATATTTCTGCAGCTCCCATGGGCCAAGACTGCTAAATGGCCGAATTGGCATTGTTTCTAGACTCTCTTGTGATTTACTGATGTCTTGTGAAAGGAACATTGGCTTTGCCATTTATTGTCACTCATCTAGTTCTCTGACATTACGTCATGTGAAAGAGGAATCCTAAGGGTAGTGTTGTTTAGATGGCTTCCAAAACAAAATGGACAAGTTAATTTTGGTCTACCTAGTAATTGGAAGATGGGGAAAGGAAATTTGAGAATTCTTTAAAGTAGATATGGATCTGTAAATGGAAGAAAATGGTATTCCTGTGTTAGCAGGCAGCTAGGTACTGGCATCTGCCATCCTTTAGTTTGGTGACTTTGTCCAGGTCATTGCCTCTTTCTGAGTCTCAGTGTATGCATTGTCAAGTGAGTAGATTGTACACTAGATGAATTCCAAGGCTCCCTTCCAAACGTTTCCCTTCTAATTGTCACAATTTAGGTGATGCCTCAGTAGCAAAAGCAGTATGGATAAATCTAAGATGTTTATGGGGAGAATTTTGGGAACCCTCAGAAATGGTAGCAGTTAAAGGGTGACAGGGCACTAACAGAATCAAAGGAAATATTGACTGTTTCCATTGAAATAACTTTCTTTCCTGGCTATAAATACGTGTCTGCTTGTTCATAATTTGACTTCTTTCTACAGAGATGCACTGAGTTCCTTCATTGCATCAAGGTGAAGAAGACAGATTTCCTGTAAACACTCAAGGGAATTCCTAGTTTAGCTTGAGGAAAACAGTATTAAGTAATTCAAGTAGAGTTTAGAATGTTCCCTCGTGGCTCAGATAGTAATGAATCCCCCTGCAATGCGGGAGACCTGGGTTCAATCCCTGGGTTGGGAAGCTCCCCCGGAGAATGGAATGGTTACCCCCTCCAGTATTCTTGCCTGGGGAAATCCATGGACAGACAGCCTGGTGGGCTACGGTCCACAGGGCCACAAAGAGTCAGACACAACTGAGCGACTAACACTCTTGACTTTCTTTCATAGCACGCTGGAGACAGCATCGAATATCCTGGCTTTCCTTTGTTCTCAGGGAAGGACATGAATGAACATTTACTTGGAGAAGAGAAAAACGATGCCCCTCATATTTTTAAAGTATAATGTTATGAGTATTTTTCTGAGGAAGGCAGTCACTAAATTACTAAATTCAGATTTATTAAAGAGAACAAAGGCAGCATTCTCTTTATGTAGAATGAGTTTTGTTAGTTTTTTGGGGTTTTTAAAGTTATTAGTAAATTGAATAATATATCAACTTCATTTAATTTGCAGTGTCTTGGGTGCAGGAGACCTTGGATGCAGGATACTTGGGTTCAATCCCTGGGTCGACTGAGTGACTAGCTTTCACTTTTGGGGGGGTTGGTACAAGTATATCTCCATGTAGAATTTACATCAGTGGCAGAAGTAAAAGAGGCTATGTTATACTAGAGATATTAAAATTATGTTCATTTCTTTCTGGAATTATAATAAGTGGAAATCTAGTTTTGTTACATACATGCTATATTTTATTCTGTGTATATATTTCTTCTACTCACATATTGAAGAAGCAGATAAAAAATATCTTTATATAAATTACCTCATAATACATTATTTTTTCTTCTCTTGAAGTAGCAACTATATTCCTAGCATATACTTCTTAATAAATTTATTTTGTCTTTGCCAGAGCATTCAGATATTAAATTAAGCTGTTTTCTTTTCCCTTCTCCCCTACTTCCATCCAACTACTTTTCAATTTATTTTCAATTTCACTACCTCCATCTGCTTTAATATCTTTACTTCCTTATTGAATACCTTAAATACCATATTGGTCATTATATAATAATTACTCTTTTTATTATATTTTCACTGGTTGTATCCAGTTCTCTATAATAATACACCTATCCTTGAGCCATTCTTAGAGTTAATTCCACCCAACAAGTTCCTTTAGAAAATACCTCTCTGGAGATATTTAAAAGCTCAGTTCATATGTATTCCTCCCTAATGTTCTTTCAATTTCATGGCTCAGAACATTGCAGATGTGTCAGTACATCATTTCTTCATTATTAAGAACACTGTCGAGTACTTTGCAGAAGCTAGGGGGTTTTTTTCCCTCCCAAAGCAGTCTCAAGGAAAGTCCCATGTAGTAATGTTTGCCTTTCGGTGAAAAAGCTGAAATCTTAGTATTTGCCTGTAAGGTCAATAGTGTTTGTTGACTGAATCTCCTTTATTGTGCTAATCCTTATGAACAAAAGCAGCAACACTCAATAAAGCTATATTAATGTATGTCATCCACTCAGGTTTTCTTTGCCTTTTTTTTTTTTCCTTTGGCTTTTCTTGAGGGCGTCGAAGTCTCTTAGGTTATATGTCTTCCTTTTCCATCACCAGGGCCTTGTGGAAGCTGCTACTCGTTTGCTTCTATGGGGATGATGGAAGCAAGAATCCGCATACTAACCAACAATACTCAGACCCCAATCTTGAGTCCTCAGGAGGTTGTGTCTTGCAGTCAGTATGCTCAAGGTAAGTGTTGCGTTTCAGGCGCTGTTGAGCTGTGTGTAGTTTGCCATTGTTGGCAAAACCATAAGGATGGGGGATCGAGAGAGCGTAGTGTCTGCTCTCAGAAAACCTGGGTGCAAGTTCTGGCCCTGCCGCTTACTACTTAGTGCTTGCTCATGGAATTCACTGTAGCATCCAGCACAGTGTCAGTAATTGCTATAATGTGAGTAAGGACGGGCTCTTTGGAGCCTCTTAGATACATTACCCGGCAGCGCTCAGAACCCTGAAGGAGCAGCTGTTATGCCGCATGGAGACAAGGAACAGACGCGAAGCTGTTCTATAGGATTTCGAAGACCTCCCAGCTTCTAACTATG
This sequence comes from Dama dama, assembly GCF_033118175.1. NCBI lineage: Eukaryota > Metazoa > Chordata > Mammalia > Artiodactyla > Cervidae > Dama > Dama dama. The sequence goes on along the minus strand of NC_083682.1, from coordinate 42,600,471 downwards.
AGTTTCAGTTCCAAATAAGGTGTCTCTCTGAAACCTAATTCTTACTGAAAGCGTATGAACACTGGTTTCTCTCTAGAAGGAGGTAAAAGTTTTGTACATAGGCTTTGAGAACAGGGCATATCTAAGGTATGTAGAAAGCCAGTGAATTCAGGGAGGAATCATCTCGTTTTGAAGTTTGCTGCTGTCATCCCCAGATTTGGCTGCTTGAAAGTTTCTCAGTTCACCGGTGCAACTGCTGGTATATAGTTATTTGTCAGTGAGCCTTTTATTCTTCCGGAAATACTTATTAAACACCCCCATTGTGACTTCTGGGCCCTGAAGGTTCTGAAGTATCCAGACAGTAACCTCATGAAGCTTACAGTGAAGTGAGGAAAGTGGAAATTTAGTAAGTAGGAGAACAATGAAGAGAAAGTACAGGGTTACGGATGTATATGTGGGCATAGCTTGTGTTGCTCTTCTCAGACGCAGTGTGTTTTTACGAATTGAAGGTTCGTGGTGACCCGCGCTGGGCCAGGCTGTCGGCGCTGTTTTCCCGGCAGCGTCTGCTCACTTCGTGTCTCTCTGTCACATTTTGGTAATTCTCAAAATACTTCCAACCCTCCCCCCAGCAAAACGATTATGACTCACTGAATGCCCTGGTGATGGTTAGTGGGTTTTGTTTTTTTTTTTTTGCAATAGAGCATTTTAAAATTATGGTGTGTGTATTGTTTCTTTTGGAAAATATGAACACTTAATAGACTACAGTAAACTGTAAATATAACTTTTAGATACCCTGGGAAAACAAAGCATTTGTGTGACTTTCTTCATTGTGATATTTGCTTTACTGTGGTGGTCTGGAACTGAACCTGCAGTGTCTCTGAGATATAACAGGGCCAGGACTGGAGGGAAGGACATGGAGACCCGATTCAGACTTTTCTGCAGGAGATGGTCACAGAAGACTTCCTTGAGGAAGTGTCTGCCTGTTTAATAATGACAGTAATCATAAGGTTTTATTGCTTTTATGGATTATATGACTTAATCCTACAAGGAAGGTGCTATTGCTATCTATATTTTACAGATAAGTAAACAGAGGTACAGAGAAATTAAATTCTCAACTCAGTATTGGATTTGAATCTATATAGGCTTCAGAGCCTCCCACTTAACCATGAAGCTACCTTCTACATCAGGGGCCAAATAAATGTGTCAGATAGATGGGGATGACAGGATAGTTAGCTAGATGGCTGATGGAAGGGCGAATGGAGCAGTATTTAAGCAAAGAGCAACTTCCAGGGGTGACGTAAGAATAATCAGTGGGCTTCCTTGGTGGCTCAGTGATAACAAAGCCACCTGCCAATGCAGGGGACACGGGTTCTATCCCTGGTCCGGGAAGATCCCACGCGCCACAGGACAACTAAGACCAGGATCCACACCTAGGGGAGTCCACAACCGGAGCGGCCCTGCAGTGAGAAGCCGGCTCACCGCAGCTGGAGGAGCCCCCGCTCGGCACAGCTGCAGAAGGCCTGCACGCAGTAACGAAGACCCATCACAGCCACATATCAAATAAATCTTTAAAAAAGAATTAATGGGGTAGGAAACAGGTGAAATGGGACAGTGTCTCCCGTAGCCCTGTCTCACAGACGGTGGTAACCCCGTGTGTTCTTCCCCCGCAGGCTGTGAAGGCGGCTTCCCTTACCTCATCGCAGGGAAGTATGCCCAGGACTTCGGGCTGGTGGAAGAGGACTGCTTCCCCTACACGGGCACGGATTCGCCCTGCAGACCGAAAGAGGGCTGCTTCCGGTACTACTCTTCCGAGTACCACTACGTGGGCGGCTTCTACGGGGGCTGCAACGAAGCCCTGATGAAGCTGGAGCTGGTCCATCGGGGGCCCATGGCCGTCGCCTTTGAGGTCTACAATGACTTCCTCCACTACCGCGAGGGCGTCTACCAGCACACGGGGCTGCGAGACCCTTTCAACCCCTTCGAGCTGACCAATCACGCCGTGCTGCTCGTGGGCTACGGCACCGACGCGGCCTCTGGGCTGGATTACTGGATTGTGAAAAACAGCTGGGGCACTAACTGGGGTGAGGACGGGTACTTCCGCATCCGCCGGGGAACCGACGAGTGTGCGATTGAAAGCATAGCGCTGGCGGCCACCCCGATTCCGAAATTGTAGGGTGCACCGCCCAGGGTTTCATGCTGACCGCCGTCAGCCAGGAAGGGAAGATGCCTTCTTCACAGACTGGAGACGTTTACAGTATTGCTCCTGCAGTTTCAAAAGATTATAGATAGCTTCCTGTGAAGATTTGTGCCTTTACAATTAAAAGTGCCCTTGATTTTAATTTTAATATACTTTTCCATTGAACAACAGTCTGCTCTTTCCTCAGTACTCTTTTCAATGAGGTTTTTATGGAGGATGGAGGATGGTGAATGATGAAGTAATGGATTTTGCTAATCATTTTGTGATTCAAACACATGCTGTATTTTAAAAAATCTACATTGAATGCACAGACTTATTTTTAAATTGTATACATCATGAGGAAATATGACAATGGTTATTAAATTTAAAAAATTTTTAAAAATACTCAAGTGATATGTATTATGGAATTAAGTATGTGCTTAAGAGAAGTTTTACTCTTGACTCCTTCTGTTATATTTGTTTCATGTACGTAAATACTTGAAAAAGAAAACTCATTTCAGGGCATTTCAACTAAAAACAACAAAATTATGAAATTTACAGTAGGGGGTATATGCAATTAAAATCTAGTGAACTGTTCCCCGGTGGCTCAGTGGTAAAAAATCTACATGCAATGCAGGAGACTTAGGAGATGCAGTTTCTATGCCTGGATCAGGTAGATCCCCTGGAGGAGGAAATGGCAACTCATTCCAGTTATCACTTTCTGGGAAATGTCATGGACAGAGGAGCCTAGCGGGCTACAGTCCATGGGGTCACAAAGAGTTGGACATGACTTAGTGAATGAGCGTGCATGCATGAACTCTGAAAAATTACCTCCTGGATATTTGAGGAGCCAGGGATTATAGAGAAAAGAAACTCGAGTTTTGATGAGTCTGGATATTGGTTAAAATGTTTTATGGTGTATCTTGCTCTTGAAGGTATTGGTTAGTCTTCATTGGCTGAGCAGTAATAGCCTAATAAGTGGAATTTTAGCAGTTTAGATTTGGTCAGGTCTTTGGGATCTGCAAGGGATATTTCAGAGATGTGAAACCTCCACACTGAGTAAACAGGTAGGATCCAGTAGAAATGATAGATTAGGCAAAATTAGGCAAATTAGTCAAAGCTCTAAACCATAAATAAGAACCACAAGCCTTCTAGAACTGACAGGCACCCTAGAGATCATGCAGTCTCCCTTTCTCTTAATCAGAAAAAGAAACTAAGGCTCATTCAGTGGGCAAGTGACTCATCCAAGGTCAAATGAGTCTTGTCTAGAACCTAGATTTTTGAAGTCTGGCTCTCCTTGAGTGCTTTAGACACTGAATCTCTGCACTTTCCACCAGAGGATCCAAAATCACCAAGGATACCAGGTGTGTACTTGGAAATTTCACATTGACGTGTTAAGTCTCGGAGCTTTGTCTTAAACCTCATGTCCTTTTTGCATTGCAATTCACTTCAATGACATTTTTACTATTCTTAAACTGAAGCGTATTCCAGGAGTTTGCCTTGTGTTTAAAGGGTGGCTCCTGGCACATGGCCATATACCTTTAACCATTTTACCACATGATGACAAAGAGGCAGACACTCAGAATGGCAGGTGTAAACAGAGTCCTTATTATCTGGAAGACTTCCAAGGAGGTATATTTCCTTTGTTACTGATTGAATGTAATTATAATCCTACTTTATGCCTAGCCTTGTTGCTACATGAATGTGTAAATAGACCTCACAATGAAGCAGGAGTTCATTTTTCACTAAAATATATAAAGACACTATCAGCTTACCACCTAAGATTTTCTTTAACCTGTAAACATGAGCCCATCCTTTGGTTTTCATCCGGACGTCAGTCAGCTGACACATGGGAGAGCATGTCCAAGCTTTAGCATAATCTCATGAGGGCCCTGGCTGAGCTCTGAAGGAAAATTGTTGCCCATATCATTCATTAAATACTTGAAATATTAAAGGACTAAACACAGCCATGGTTAGTTGAGGACAAACAATGGTTTGAAGAGGCCCCAAGTTTTCAGAGATTGCAAGCAGGATCTCCCAGATAGCTCCAATTACACTGCCCTCCAACTTGCATTTTTCTGCTGTGGGACATCTGCTTTTCCTGTGACTCTACAGGAGAAATACCACCATTTCATGTGCAGTGGTGGAATTAATTCAAGATGTTGACTAAATGAAACATCATGGTTCCTCAAGCCATGTCATTAAACTATTAAACTACAAAAAGTATCTAGTTACATTATTTAAAACTTTATATTGGTGCTAACAGAACATATCATCAAAGTCTGTTGAGAAAGTTTGGGAATTCTGGTAAGCCTCCTCAAAAACATTCCCGGAAAAGCTCCAGTGGTAATGTGCATTGATGATACCACTGGCCACAAAGAAAAAAATAGCTTTAGCTGGGCAGTCTAGCACAAACTTGATACTGACCCTGGTGCTTTAGTGCCTAGGAAAGATTTCTGGCTCTGCCACACAAGCTGTGAAACCTTGGGCAGCTTACTCAACCTGCCTGTGCATCCTTTTCCTCATTTGTAAAACGGGGATGATGGGATAAATATCTATCCCTGTGTGAACGCTTCCTAAACCCTTGCTGTTACAATAAAGGAACCAGATGGGTTTGCACTTTTGAATGACATTATTTGCTTTATTTAAGGTCAGGCCTTACCCCATCCCAAGCGGGTAAACGAAGATAAATTCAGATAATGAAGTTTCTCTGACCTTTAAGACTTACTGAACTCTGATTTCTAACCTGATCTCAGGAACTGAGTAGATTTGGGTAGTAAAGGATGTATGCATCTACTCAGAGCTCTGAGGGTTAAATGCCTTCACGAACGGAAAGTATGTACAACAGTGCTTGGAACCCAGTAAGGAGTATGTGATTATTAGTTACTGTTCAAGTCATCTTTTTCCCAATTCAGATTGTAAAATAATATTTTGCTTTGGGGAAGCAACTGAGATGTATTTCTGTTAAACAAGCTCAACTCTACTGAGAGGGTAGAGGAGGGGGTTCGGAGATGTTTTTTTAAAGGGAGTAAAGAACAAACAGAGGAACATGGCACAGAGAAACCTACAGAGAAAAATCTTCAAAAACTTTGTGACTTAGGGAGATGATTTTGATTTTCTGGTACCGAGGTTTTACATTTCCCACCACGTCCCTGCCTCGCCTGCTGCCTTTGTGGAAAGAAGTGTGACAGGTGATCAGGTGTAGATGGCTACAGCAGAGATGAAAATCAGGCCCCAGCTGAGAGCAAGCAACTTTAAAGCAAGAAAGTCTAAAGGTTAAGCCAAGGTTGTAACAATTTGATTTTTCTAATCAGGATTTTCCTGTTGGAATAAGCAACAGATTCACGTAACAATAGAGCTGGTATGCCATCTATTTCACCTCTGTGATTAACATAAAAATGGATTTAGTGAGCTGGACATGCCTAGCTAATAAAGATAAATTTAGACCCCCGTGTGTCACAGATTTTCTACTGTACCTGCTGCCTCCCAATTGAGAAAAATGGAGAAAGAGATATAAATGTTATGAGACAAGCTGACCTTGTTCTGTAAAATCATTTCTAAGATCCTTTCCAGTTCTCAGAAATCCTATTCTGAACCCTTGGTGGCAAGTGCTCTAAGCTCTAATCCATGCATGGTAGCTTGGGAGGTTTAATCTTAACAGTTTTCCTCTAAATACAGTGATGTTAATATTTATATTTATTAACTGTAACAAAGGTTTATTTTTGGACTACGGTTAAGTAGAAACTTCCTGACCAAGACAAGCGAGCTTAAGACATAACTTCTTCAGCTTGATGGCAAGTGCATGGACTTGAATTTGTACGTTGGTCATGGGTTAGCTAGCGATTGGGCCTTAGTTTCATCAGCTGTAAAATACTGACCTCATTGAACTGTAGTTCTGATTAAAAGTGGATTTGCCTAAAATTGCCCAGACTGTGAAATAATTGAATCCTCAGCCTACGTTATGGCTGCTCGGCACAATGTCTTCTTGATGACAGCAAACCAAAGTTGCAGGCGGTAAAACATTCCTTGGACAGAACGTGCAATGCATGCCTTTATTGGTGTCTTCTTTTTCCTTTCAGAAGATCGTTTATTAAGATCCCTTTTTCCTACATGAAGAGAAAGCAGAAGTGAAAAATTAAACTTCTCCTTTTCCAGTTTTGAGGATATGAAGCTGATATGTTTTTATTTTGAACTTTCTATCCTAAAAGGCAATTTGTTTTTTGAAATTCAAATTCTTTAGGTGGTTAAACAAGGAAAGACTGTGATGAACTCCAAACTCCCCAAGTTGAGGGGGGAAAAAAGCAGATGTGTTCCTTCCTCTAATGCAAAAGGTCTAAAGAGATTGAAATCCTAGCAATCATTGGAAAGAAATAAGTTGGAGAAATAACCTTCCCCTGAGGAAATGAAGGAAATGCCAGGAAGCTAAGGTTGTACATTAAAGTAATCATTGAGATGATTTGTTTTGTTTTGTTTTGTTTTCCTGTAAGGTATTTCTTGCAGCTTCAAAAGTATTGAATAGCTTCAAGTGAAGTATAAATGATAGAAAATGAATGCTTTTAGTATCAGATTTTACACCCCATTCTCTCATTTGAGGGGTTTCTGGACAGTTAAGAGAAAAGCTTGTTTTCCCTCTAGATAACTGTTCTTATGCCACCATAAGAAATGCACAGTATTCCCAAGAGATAGTAGACACAATCCCAGTTCTGCAGACTAAAATTCAGCAGAGCAATAAGGACAGATCTATGAAGAGAAAGCAAAATAACACTGTGCCCTGAGAATATCATGTACTCTGGAATCAGACAACCTGTGCTCCTCCAGTGATTATTACTTAGACCTTAGTCCAGTCACTGAACAGAGATCTATAGTCTTCAGTGTTCACTTGTTAAAAGGTGATGCCAGGGAATTTCCTGGCAGTCCAGTAGTTAGGACTCAGAACTTTCACTGCCGTGGCCTAGGTTCCATCCCTGCTTGGGGAACTAAGATCCCACAAGCCATGAGGTATGGCCTAAACAAAGAAATAAATCAAAATAAACAAAAGGTGATGCCAATATCTACATTCAAGGGTTGTGGCAAGGTTTCAGAGAAGCTGTGAGTATTTACATATTACCTGCCTGTGTAAAAAAAAAAAAAAAGTGTTAAGGTTTCAGGTGTTTTACAAAGGAAAAGATGCAGTATACAATAAGTTAAAATAAGCAAGCAACCTGAAGCCACAAGAAGTTTAAGGTGGAAAAGTAGGATGTGGCTGTGAATAAAGTCTGTACCGAGTCCAGCACATTACCTGTGAGAAGTGGAATATTTCCTGCCATGTCAGTAAACAAAGGACATCACAGGCATCAGCACTGCTGCCACCAGCAGTGGGGAGCTGGTCAGCCCTGCAGGAGCTCAGGAAGGACAGAACGCCTGCCTTCTACTAGCCATCAAGCTGCAGCCACTCTCTAGGGTGAGCCCCGAGGAAGCTCAGGGCGCAAAAACACAGGAGACTGGCCCTAGATAGCTGAGGTACATATCAAAGGGACAATTTCAGTGGGCCCAGACACTTGAACCTTCCCATAAACAGAAAAGTGCTAAATTCCTTAACTTGGGCTGTTTGGCTTTTCTCTAACAATGATCTTTTGATGTTCTGACCACCTGCCCTTCGTTGCAAAGCTGCTATAGAAGCTGGTTCCTCCCCTCACCTCCCGGGAGCGGCTCTCTCATGGTTACTCGTGATGCTGTCTCTTGGGCTCGAAGTCCTAAAAATTCCCACTGAATAAAACAAAGCTCTCAATTTCTAGGTTGTGAATGTAAGTCCACACTTGATACATGGGGATCCCACTCCAACACTGATTCTCAACCAGAAGTGACTTTTGTTCCCCAGGGGACATCTGGCAACATTTGTAGACATTTGGGTTGTCACACTGGGGAAGGAGATGCAGTCTCCGGTGAAGAATTATGGAGCCCCAGATGTCACAGTGCAAGGCTGAGAAAGTCCAGGCCAACTCCTTTATGCTTTCTTCCCTGCCACCAAACGAATGTTAAAGTCTCTGGAGGATGGAGAGAATTCTGAGGGCTAATGTTATCCCAGAAGCTTCCAGAACTCGAGCTAAACTTTGAAGAATCAAGAGGTATAGTATTCTGCAGGACCTCCTACTTGATAGGAACCTACTGAAACCATAAGTTCCAGTGGGAACTTAACTGATGGAGAAGAAATTGGATGAATCCTTATTCTAAAAAAGGAAGAGAGGAGCAAGTGAGAACATAGAATGCTAATTGGAGGTCCTTGTGTGTAAGAAAATTCTGTCGTAGAAGATGAACACACCATTTCAACCCACCAGACCTTTGAGCAAGATAAGGACAAGAGAGGTTGTAGTATTTTTGCTTACAAAGAGCCTTTAGTTGCTGTTTGAACCCAGGTCTCTACGTGGTAGGACTATAGCGCTTAACTACTCTATACTTCCTCCCTCAAGATGTCTTTCCTGTGTTTTTCCTTGTGGTGTGTTGATTTTTCAGGCCCTGGTCTGTTCTATTCTCTGTTTTTTTTTTTTTTTGTCATTTTAGACCCTGAGAGATTAAAAATATTTGCCTTCAGCATCTTAAAGCAGGATGAAAAAAAGAAGGGTGATCTTAGAGAGAGACATGAAGTCAGGAGAGTAACGGTGGGAAAGGGATGACACGCTCTGTCTTAGACACGTTGCATTTCAGCTGACCACTGCACAGGCAGGGAAATCTTCTTCAACACGTGTCTCAGGAGAAATGTGATAGCTAGTCTCTGGCAGGATTTGGCAAACCTCATGTTTAGCAGATTTGCAAGAATAGCTCTAAGCTCAAATGGAAGATATTTTCTGGCAGTGCATCTGGCCCTCCAAGGGAGAGTGGATTCTATTACTTGGAGTCATATGGCAAGGAAGCTATTAACAGTAACAATGTCTTTCCAATATAAAATTAATTAATTAATTATAGATGAAAAATGACTGAGGCCTTCTCTGCTGTATTCCATGTACCTTGGAATATTGGTCGAAAACATATCACTGCAGGATGGGTTCACAGGTTCACATTTGTGTGTTCTGTGCAAGTTTAAAGCCAGTCTGGGACTCTTTCTATATGCTTGAGCTGCCTAGCTGTTGGGCTTTTGAAGTTCGAGATAATAAAAAGAGAAGAAAAAATGGTTCCTGCGATTTTTGCATAAATTTTTATTGAATTCAGCTCAGAGCCCTTTTGCATGAAGAGTGCTGGCTTTGGCAAGGGTCCAGAAAAACATCTCTTAGGGGAAACCTCTCTGTTTTGTTTTGGAGCAGCTTTGCAAAATTAATCACAGCATTATTTACAGTTGTAAGAATTTGGAAACAACCTAGAGGTCCAGGAGATAGGAAATAGATCATTTATAGTACACATGCTTGATGATATATTATACAGTATCAAAAATAACTATGCTACCAGTGTAACAACTGTAAGGAATGTCTATGCTATAATATGTAGAAAAAATGATACTGTGTTTTGTTACATAAAATGCAAGTGGGCATATAAGCACCTTCAAAAGGGCAGAAGGATTATGAATGGCTAAAGTTGTTTCCTTTGTTGGTTATAACAGCTATGTTATAAATAGCAAATAATGTAATCAAAATTTGCATGGCCAAGAAGCCCTCATCACATAAATACGCTCAAGTCTTTTTTTACTCACAAAAAAGCCACCAGTTTTTCATCCTACAAAAAATATCACATTATTCTTTTCCTTCTCTCAACACCTAAGCTTCCTCAAAGAAACTTTTTTTACCTTCTTGTTATGTGTTTTCTCCTTAATCTAATGGCATCTGCCTTCCACCAGGTCACTTCTTTGAAATTGTTCACATTAAGGTAAGCAAAAAACACCTTGCGTTACTAAAAGCAGTTTTCAGTATTTATAGCAGCATTTGATATTTGGCCATGCCTTCCTTGACTTTGCACCTCTCAGCTTTCAGATCTCTATTTCTTTGCAGTTTTCTTTTCAGGCTCCTAGTCTTCTACCCAGTCCTTGATTTTACTATTCCTCCAGCTTCTGTACAATCCTCTTTTCCACATCACTATATCTTATCTCAAGTTGAGCTTTTTTACAGTTAATATATATTATCTATGTGCTGGCATAACCCCAATTTAGCCTCCATCTCCAGAGCTCATGTATTAGATATCTACTGTGGCTTAACACACAACCGAAAGACTTCGTGGTTTAAACCAACACAGGTTTATTATCTTGCATTTGCGGTGGGTCTGGAATGTGGGTGCAGTCTCACGGGATTCTGTGCCTCATGGACTCATAGGCTGCAATCAAGCTGTCAGCCTATGTTCTGCCGTCTCATCTGAAAGGTCACCTGGGGAAAGCTCACTCAGAGACTGTAGGCAGATTCAGTTCCTTGCATGTTCTTGGATGAAAGGCATTAGATCCTTGCTGTCTTGCTGTATGAGCTTCTCTAATGTGATGGAGCGCATCGAAGTTATGATAGCAAGTTATGATAGCACTAGAGAAAGTGTATTAGCAAGGTAGGAGTCACGATCTTTGTCATCTAATCATGGAAGAAATACCTTCTCAGTGGTCCCATATCCTATTGGTCAGAAGCAAATTCCTCCAGGAGAGAGTATTTCAGAAAGCCTGACTACCAGGAGACAGAGATCACTGGGTCTGTCGTAATGATGCCTACTATAGCTTTAAACCAGATATCTCCCTTCCAACTTGTACCGAGATGTACAAACCCCATTAGCCAGTGCAAAATGCAAAAATCTGAATATATCATCTTTTTCCCATCCCCAAAGCAAGCTCATATTCATCCTTCTGGTTATTGGCACCCTCATCCACCCAGTTTCCAAAATCAGAAACCTAGGAGTTTCATTGATCTATTCCTCTTCCTCACCCACAACATTCAGTTACTTGTACATGCTCAGCTGTGTCTCTTTGTAACCCCATGGACAGTAGCCCACCAGACTCTGGTTGTGACCTCCTATCAATTCCAGTTTCTAAATACCTGTTAAATCTGTCTCTCCACACGTCTGCCTTAAACCATCATGATCTGTAACTTATGTCACTAGTTACCTAGTATACTAGTTACCACAACTAGTATACCTTTCTGCTTCCAGCCTTGCCCTCCCCACAGCAGTGTTGACAATGTCACACCTCTGTTTAAAATCTTTAATGGCTTCCCAGTTCAGGCATATTTCAAGGTAGACAGGCTCATAGTATAAAAATGCACATTTAGTAAACCTGCAGTTTTCATAATGCAGACTACAGAAATTTAAACTCATCAAAATCTTCTTGGCTGGTAGGGATACACAGCATTTGAGGGACAAATATTATGAGGAAAATAGCTTTCTATTTGAAACTATTAAATAGAATTCTAGTGGTTTAGTGTGGTGTCTCAAATACGACAGATGTAAAGTCAAAACAGTTGTGTCTGTCTGTGGTAACTGCCATTAATTTTTCTTTAAAACATTACTTTTTTTTGGAAGCCTGAATTCCTCGAAGGTATTTTCTATCAAATGACAAAGCCCAATCATATAACTTTCTGGGCATTTTTGTCTACTAAAGCTTTCATAAGAGTTCTCAGAAACTCAGCCCTAACTATCGCAATGACTGAATCTTTCAGAGTCTCTGCCAGCCCACAGGGTGATAGTATAAGGACAGGAAAATGTTCCTGTGTGGTCAAAGGCGAGGACCTGCACATAACAGATCAAACTCTAATTCCTTCCCAGACCATATTCGATTATAGTTGCTTGGCATTCAAAGATGTTGTTGTCTGCTTTTAAATCTTCCTCTTGTTCTACTCTGGCCCCATGGGATTGGATGGCTGGCAGTGAACTTGGCACTTGCTAATCAGTTATGGCTGCTGCTTCCGCTGCTGAGTCGCTTCGGTCATGTCCGACTCTGTGCGACCCCATGGACGGCAGCCCACCAGGCTCCTCTGTCCACGGGATTCTCTAGGCAAGAACACTGGAGGGGGCTGCCGTTTCCTTCTCCAGGAGTTATAACATGATGAGCTGTTAAATATTTTCCTAATTGTTGTCCCCAGAAGGTGCTGGTGCCAGTTCTGGAATGTCTGTCTGAGAGCTGTCTATGCAGTTGTCTGTCAGAAGCAGACCCGGTAAGCCAACTATAAACTGGAGACCAAACACCTGAGCTTATTTTAATGTGTCGTCCTTATCCTTGAGACATAACTCACAGGATTCCTTAAAACACTCGTCCTCCTTACATTCAGTTTAGCTAAATCAATTTGCCAGGCCTGGAAAACAGTTGACACTTGTTATCCTGACAGCCCCATTCAAAAATAAGATATGAAAAACAACGTTTTCATTGGGACATATGGGAAAGAACTATAAAAACCCCGAAGACTTGGTTTGGCAGAAATATTTTCCCATGCAAAAATGAATAGTGCTTCTGGCACTTGACTGTAGTACTTTGCAGCTGGCAGCTGAATTATCTTGGTCTCTGCCCAAAACTCTGGCCTCAAAAGCTGATCTTCAAATCTCCTGTGTTAAAAAGGGATTTAAAACGCTTAATGACCATTTATATGTCAAAAATGAATCATTATGTTAACCTGATTATGAGTCACTGTGCCTGTCCAAGTGGTTATAATAATGAAATAACTACCTTTTGAATGGAAGTATACTGTTCATATGCGTGTGTGCTAAGTCGTTTCAGTTGTGTCCGACTCTTTGTGACCCTATGGACTGTAGCCCACCAGGCTCCTCTGTTCATGGAATTCTCCAGGCCAGAATACTGGAGTGGGTAGCCTTTTCCTCCTCCAGGGGATCTTCTCAACCCAGGGATCTATCCCAGGTCTCCTGCATTGCAGGCGGATTCTTTACCACCAGAGCCACCAGGAAAAGCAAAAAAATAAATAAATAAATAAATAAATAATCTCTCAGATAAGACAGGTTTTAGCAGTCTATTTTATAGATATAATAACAGGTTCTGTGACATCAAAAGCCTGGCTCACAGTACTTGTAAGAACCAATACTTGAGCCCACAAATTTAGACATAAGCCTGTTCTCTATTTTGCCGCATTCTTGTCAATGCTTATTTTCTGAAATGCAATGTATCATGCACTAAGATAATAATTCTTCCTTTAACTGTACCTGACTAAAATTATACACCCCTCTTAGCCAAATAATGACTTGGAGAATTATGTATGCTTTCCTTACCATTAGTACTTTTACACTAGTTTTGAAGGTAATTATCCTACCCATGATGGCTCTATTACTATAAAACAGGTATAGCCTTGGTTGTCTACAAACATGCCCATAAATGAATATGTCCTGTTCCATAAATTAGGATCAGCTATGTTCTTTTTTCCTAGAAAATTTATTTTGCCAGGACTCCCTGTAATTCACCATCCTCTAACCCATATCCACATGTCATTTAATCTTTGGGACCTCCAAATGGGGTCTTTGATATGAGACAGGAACATAGCCTGTCTCTTCTGTGTCAAAACCCAATAGCTTTAATTCACTGTCTTTCAATTAATCAGATAATTGAAATTCTGTGTTATATCAATCTTGTGCATATTGTTTCCTATCACCCTATGCCCTTTTTCTTAAAGAAGGGAGATCAGGAGTTGATGAGGGAGGAGTCAAAAGGGCAGCCTTATAAACCAATGCTTGTCCAATAATCTAGGGCCTCTGAGGTGGGTCGGTGTGGAATAAAAGGAAGCAACAGTCCAATATATAAATTTCAATGAAACATGATGATATGATCTAGGTGTTGCCATTAAATTTAAGGTTCGTTCTTTGTTGTGAAAGAATTTGGAGAGAAGCAGAAAGGTTAAGAAAGCAAAGGGAAAATTTATTTAAACAAGGATAATGCTCTCGGACAGAGAGCGCAGGGAGACAGGCGACCATCTACTGCTCTGGGTTGCTTTGGCAAGCACTTATGAGGGGCACAGAAATGAAGGGGCGGGATATTCACTGGGGGAGGAGTAGTTTGGGGATAGTATTCCTTGATTTTCATGCCAACTCCATTTTCCCTAGGGGTTGTTATTCATTAGTTGCTGAGTAGTGTCCAATTCTTCGCGACACCAGGGACCATAGTTGGCTGGGCTCCTCTGTCCAGGGGATTTCCCAGGCGGGAATATCGCAGTGGGTTACCACTTCCTTCTCCAGGGGAACTTCCCAACCCAGGGATCAAACCAATGTCTCCTGCATTGGCAGACAGATTCTTTACCACTGAGACATCAGAGAAGCCCCAGTGGAAGTCGTAACATGATCTAAATTTTGGCAACTAAACCCATGCACCGTGTGAGGGAGCCTGGGCACCTCAATTAAGACACAGTGCAGTCAAAATTTGTTTTTCTTTTTCTTTTTTTAAGGAAGGAAGTAGATGGAATTTTGATTAATCTTTAAATGCTGTGGCACGAAGATCTCCACGTCCACCCCCTCACACCCCTGCTGTTCCTCTCATGTATTTACTGAGAGCTCACAAGTTCCTTTGTTGTGGGTAATAAACCTCTCCACCTTGCTTCACACACATTCTCCCCAACTTTCTACATCCTAAGAAAACATCAGACTCAGATGATACATTTTCTATATTTAACACAATTGTTGGTGCAAAATTGATGTTCACAAAATATTTGCTGGTTTTATAATATGAATAGTCCTACCTGCTAATTATAAATCTTCAAATTATTGTTTAAGTTCATCTGTGCTTAAATCCAAATATTGTTTTGGAGAGAAAAAAGTGAAATAAATTCTAAAATATCACGCTGTTATATCATGCCCTTGAATATGAAGGGAAAATAGAATTTTTTTGTTTTGCTGAAAGTGAAAGTTGCCCAGTCGTGTCCAACTCCTAGTGACTCCATGGACTATACAGTCCATGGAATTCTCCAGGTCAGAATACTGGAGTGGGTAGCCTTCACTTCTATGGGGGTCTTTCCAACCCAGGCATTGGACCCAGGTCTCCTGCATTGCAGGCGAATTCTTTACCAGCCGACCCACCAGGACAGCCCAGGAGATCTTCCTGACCCAGGAGTCTAACCAGGGTCCCCTGAGTTGCAGGTGGATTCTTTACCAGCTGAGCTACTCGCTGGACATCAGTGAATAAGGGCAAAGAAAGAGAAGACCTTCTATAAGGCAGGTCTTTATGATCATCAGAGATACTCTGGGATGACTTGTTCCAAATATGACTGCAAAATCTAACAAAGCACAAATACGCTAGTATTTCCATATTTCCTTGGCCATGGCTAATAAACCTTTTCACCTTGCCTCACTACAGTGCCTTAGTCATGCTTTATTTCTGGGTCTTGGTAGTGACTCTGTGGGGAATAATTGCCATGTAACCTTCTGTTGAGCTCTGATAACTACGCAGATATTCTGAAGTGTGAAGGTTTGGGATACATTTGGAGGTCATCTAGAGATTATGTTAATAACATAATAACATCTGGAAGTAGTCAGGGGAAGTGATCTGATCACATCCCACCTCTAAAATATAGGCTTATTGCCAAGGAGGGAGAAGATGGACTTCTTTTTCTTGTGACGAGAACAACGATGTCTTCATGTCCTATAAAAGCAGCCTAAATATTATGAAACATACCTGGGTTACTAGAAACAAAAAGGCCATTATTTCTTACTCTGAATCTACCATTTATTAAGGTAGATTCTGAGCAGACTTACATAGTGTATCAAAGGAAAATTAATCACTAAAATATGCATGTATGTGTACATATATATATATATATACATGTGTACATGTACGTGTTCCCAGGTGGCTCAGTGGTAAAGACTCCACCTGCCAATGTAGGAACTGCACATTCAATCCCTGGGTCAGGAAGATCCCCTGGAGAAGGAAATGGCAACTCACTTTAGTATTCTTGCCTGGGAAATCCCATGGACAGAGGAGTCTGGTGGGCTACAGTCCATGGGGTTGCAAAGAGTTGGACATGACTTAGCAACTAAACAACAACAATGTATACATACATTAATGTATATGTGGGGGTGCACATGTGTGTGGGACAGAGAGAGAGAAGAGAAATTGAGAAGTAAAGGCCAATTGCCAAGAGAAATTTGAATTTTTTTTCATCAACTTACAAATGGAAACTGGGGCTGTGCCTGAGAGGAGGATGAAACATTTTGAGTCGATGAAGCATTCCTCCAGTTACAATTGTTCGGGTGTAGAATTTGCACCATGTGGATATTTCCTTTACATGCCTGTGGTTTGCAGATTATTTAAATCAGTCCTGATGCTTCCTGCTAGCGCTCTCTCACAATCTGATCCTGGAAATGCTGGGTACCTGAATGATCTCTTCATGCATCTGAAGTTGTTTTATCCCAAGGCTTGGCATGCCATCTGTAACTCAAAAGTTCTTAGTCCTGCCATGAAGCTAGATTTTGCCTCACAAGAGAAAAAAGAGAGAGAACTAGACTTTTTGAAAAATCAGCATGTAGGTTGACCTTGGTCTAAACTCTAAAATCATCAAATGATTTCAGGGCTGTTATATATTCATCTGGGTTATTTTGAGCCACATCTATTTCTTTCTTTCTTTCTTTTTTTTTGCACAGTAAAGTTTATTTTTTACTAGCAATACTAAGCTAACCTTTGTGTCATGAACTATTTTTCTGTTTCATAATCTGAATGATTCTTATAAAAACCAAATAGGTCTCAAATTGTTTCTAAACCTGCATTGGTTAGAACCTTCACAAGATTACCACTCTCTTTGGGTTAAAATTCAAGCTAGAGTCAGTGTAACCGAGGTTAAAACCACAAACCCTCAAGTCAGACTGGCTAGCTTCAATTCTAGATTCTACATGTTTACTCACCTGTCTGTATTTCCATTTCCTCATCTGGAAAATGAGTATAAAGATAGCATCCATCTCATACATTTGTCAAGAGAATTAAAGAAGCTAATTTACCTACATCTGTTAAAAAAGTGTCTGGCACACAATAAATGTTTAATGAATGGTATCTGACTTTAACATTGAACCAGGAAACAGGGTAGGTGGTGGTTGGATCTTTCAGTTCAGTTCAGTTCAGTTGCTCAGTCTGACTCTTTACGACCCCATGGACTGCAGCACGCCAGGCTTCCTTGTACATCACTAACTCCTGGAGCTTACTCAAAGTCATGTCCATTGAGTCTGTAATGCCATCCAACCGTCTCATCCTCTGTCATCCCTTTCTCCTCCTGTCTTCAATCTTTCCCAGCATCAGAGTCTTTTCCAATGAGTCAGTTCTTCATATCAGGTGGCCAAAATATTGGAGTTTCAGGTCCCAATGAATATTAAGGACTGATTTCCTTTAGGATGGACTGCTTGGATCTCCTTGCAGTCCAAGGGACTCTCAAGAGCCTTCTCCAACACCACACTTCAAAAGCATCAATTCTTTGACATTCAGCTTTCCTTATAGTCCAACTCTCACATCCATACATGACTACTGGAAAAACTATAGCTTTGACTAGATGGACCTTTGTCAGTAAGTAATGTCTCTGCTTTTTAGTATGCTGTCTAGGTTGGTCATAGATTTTCTTCCAAGGAACAAGCATCTTTTAATTTCATGGCTGCAGTGACCATCTGCAGTGATTTTGGAGCCCAAGAAAATAAAGTCTGTCATCGTTTCACTTGTTTCCCCATCTATTTGCCATGAAGTGATGGGACTGGATGCCATGATCTTAGTTTTCTGATGTTGAGTTTTAAGCCAGCTTTTTCACTCTCCTCTTTCATTTTCATCAAGAGACTCTTTAGTTCCTCTTCACTTTCTGCCATAAGGGTGGTGTCATCTGCGTATCTAAGGTTATTGATACATAGCCAGCCATCTTGACTCCAGCTTGTGATTCATCCAGCCTGGATTTCACATGATGTACTCTGCATATGAGTTAAATAAGCAGGGTGACAATATACAGCCTTGATGTACTCCTTTCCCGATTTGGAACCAGAACTGGAACCATGTCCAGTTCTAACTGTTGCTTCCTGACCTGCATACAGATTACTCAAGAGGCAGGTCAGGTGGTTTGGTATTCCCATCTCTTGAAGAATTTTCCAGAGTTTGTTGTGGTCCACACAGTCAAAGGCTTTGGCATAGTCAATAAAGCAGAAATAGATGTTTTTCTGGAACTCTCTTGCTTTTTTGATGATCCAGTGGATGTTGGCATTTTGATCCCTGGTTCCTCTGTCTTTTCTAAATCCAGCTTGAACATCTGGAAATTCATGATGCACCTACTGTTGAAGCCTGGCTTGAAGAATTTTGAGCATTACTTTGCTAGCATGTGAGATGAGTGCAATTGTGTTGTAGTTTGAACATTCTTTGGCATTGCCCTTCTTTGGGATTGGAATGAAAACTGAACTTTTCCAGTCCTGTGGCCACTGCTGAGTTTCCCAAATTTACTGGCATATTGAGTGCAGCACTTTAACAGTATCATTTTTTAGGATTTGAAATAGCTCAGCTGGAATTCCAGCACCTCCCCTAGCTTTGTTCATAGTGATGCTTCCTAAGGCCCACTTTACTTCACATTCCAGGATGTCTGGCTCTAGGTGAGTGATCACACCATCATGATTATCTGGGTCATGAAGATCTTTTTTGTACAGTTCTTCTGTGTATACTTGCCACCTCTTCTTAATATCTTCTGCTTCTGTTAGGTCCATACCATTTCTGTCCTTTATTGTGCCCATCTTTGCATGAAATATTCCCTTGAAAGTGAAAGTGAAAAGTGAAAGTGAAGTCATTCAGTTGTATCCAACTCTTTGCGACCCCATGGACTGTAGCCCACCAGGGTCCTCTGTCCATGGAATTCTCCAGGCAAGAATACTGGAGTGGGTTGCCATTTCCTTCTCCAGGGGATCTTCCCAATCCAGGGATCAAACCCGCATCTCCTGCATTGTGGGTAGATGCTTTACCATCTGAGCCACCAGGGAAGCTATTTTCTTGAAGAGATCTCTAGTCTTTCCCATTCTGTTGTTTTCCTCTATTTCTTTGCATTGATCACCGAGGAAGGCTTTCTTATCTCTCCTTGCTATTCTTTGGAACTCTGCATTCAAGTAGGTACATCTTTCCTTTTCTCCTTTGCCTTTCACTTCTCTTCTTTTGCTCAGCTATTTTTAATGCCTCCTCAGACAACCATTTTGCCTTTTTGCATTTTTTTTTCCCTTGGGTATGGTCTTGATCACTGTCTCCTGTACAATGTCACAAACCTCTGTCCATAGTTCTTCAGGCACTCTGTCTATCACATCTAATCTCCTGAATCTGTTTGTCATTTCTATTGTGTAACTGTAAGAGATTTGATTTAGGTCATACCTGAATGGTCTAGTGATTTTCCCTACTTTCTTCAATTTAAGTCTGAATTTGGAAATAAGGATTTCATGATCTGAGCCATAGTCTGAGCCCAGTCTTGTTTTTGCTGACTATATAGAGCTTCTCCATCTTTGGCAGCAAGGAATCCTTGGCTGCAAAACTATGGCTGCCAAAGATGCTTGGATCCTTACCTGACTTTTATTAACAATTTAGTATGTCTCAGGGGCTTTTCTGGATTTCTCCACACGTAATTTTGTCTAGTATTCCTAACAATCCTTTGGAGAGATATTATCCTGATTTTCAGACATTAAGAAGTAGATTCATCTTCATTATCATCCTGCTCCATCATATACTTTTCCAATTCTATTCAGCAAGTAATTCCTTCATATGAACTTGATGATGTAAACACAGGACATTAAGCTAGAGAAAGAGAGAGTGAAAACAAGAATGAGAATATCTGTTAACAGGAGCTGAGATGACAGGCTATCTAGTTTTCGATCTTGGCTCCAACATCTTCTAGAGACAGAGGAGCACTAAAATTTCTCTTAATTTACCCTGTGTCCTCATAGCACATTCCCACTTTGTCTAAAATGATGTTTTTTGTATAAAGGACAAAGTCCTAACTTAACTGTGTGGGAGAATTCAGAGGATTAAAGTCTCAGAGTTGATGTGATGGATGGTCTTTGAACAAGGAATTCGCTTTGTAATGGAAAGGACAAGAGACAGATGTCAGCTCTGTATACCAAAGGGTACTTAAAGGGACAGCCTATTCTGAACCTCAAGAGATCCTATTCATCTTTCACCACTTACCTCAATGGATGATGGAAGTCTGATCACTTTATATTTACACATAGAGCAGCTGCTACTGAAAAAATTCCTGTCCATAATACTGAAAACTTACTCGAAGTGGACTTGCAGCTTCCAATTCTAGACATGAGTTTTTATTTCTATCTCCCTGGAATATTGTGCTCCATGACTAATTCATATGCCTAATAGGTGGGCCACATACTACTGATGAGATAAATGCTGGGATGAATACACAGAATTGATAAGGTCTCAGAGGGAATCATAATAATGCTAGAACAAGCCAGGGTCCCGGGGCACTGAGGCTGTTCTCCTGGTTGGTAGGGTCAATGGCCATCATAACTGTAAATGTTCTATCGGTATTCATCTACCAGTTCCCATTAGAAACCTTTGTTCTGCTTGGTCCCTTACAAAGTGTTCTCAAATTTTATGTCAGGAAGACTTAATTTCTAGACTTTCATATGGAAAGTCATATTTTAAACTGAATACTAGTCTCTTTGATAATTGTTGGTGACTTTAAAAAGTCATGCTCTTTTGAGTTTTTCACTTCCCCTCATATCACCTATTTTATTTTATCTCTTCCCTTATTCTAGCTTTCTTGTCTTTGTATATATATATAAAACTCCAAATAAATTGATTCGATAGGATTTTTGAATTCTGAATGTAAAAAGTCTTACCCTTAAACTCTGTGATACTGCAAAAGGTGAGGTTATTTAGCTACATATATACAAATAGGCTAACAGTCAGTTAAGAAAATAATGTAAACTTATTTTTTAATGCAACACACACATATATGGTTTGCATTAAAAATATATATATATAAAAGCATTGATAAAAAGTGCAACACAATTTCATCCTTAGGTATAATTTCTTGACACATAAAACTACCCAGAGATATTTTTAAGCATCCCAGATCTCAGGAAATATGAAATCTATGAGTTATTATTGTAAAACAAGCAAAAAAAAAAAAACTTGAAAATGAGATCTAGAGTATGTACACATGTATTTAAAATAAAAACATCAAAAATGAAAAAAATAGTATAAAAGTGCTAGCACTGAATTATTTAAATACAGAAGTATAGTTAAACATCTGTAGAGGCTATTGTTACAGGACAGAATTTATATATTATAAACATAAAATATTTCACTTTTATTTTTTTATATAATTTATTTATTTGGCTGTCCTGCACAGCTTGTGGGATCTTGGCTCCCCAACCAGGGAGTGAACCTGGCCCTTGGCAGTGAAGGTTGTAGTCTGAACCAGTGGACCACCAGGGAATTCCCAAAATACTTTAAGTGTAATAATATAAACATTGGAAAAAAAATGGGTTTGAAGAAAGGAAGAAGGAATAATACACAATTGTATTAATTTTTCACCTATTACAGATGGCAGTTAATAGAGATCCTGAAGTTGAAAAAATACTTTAAAAAATATGACTCTAACATCTCAACATTAAGTGTACATGTAATAAATAGAAATATATTTTAGGAAATATCTCTTGGGATATAAAAACACTTCAAAAATACAATAATACCCTTGATGCGCTTCGCTTTTAAAATGAATCTTTTTCCCTTTAGAATAGTTACAGACTTACATAAAAATCATGAAGATAATACAGAGAATTCTCATTCTACCCCCACAGCCAGTTTCCCCTATTATTATCATGTTGGTATGGTACATTTATCAATATTGATCATTACTATAAACTAAAGTTCATACTTTAATTCCTTAGTTAAAGTTCCTTCATTTTTACCCAATGTCTTTTCCTGTTACATGAAGTGATCACGTCTCCTTAGGCCCTCATTGGCTCTCACATTTTCTAAGCCTTCCCTAGTTTTGATGACCTTGACCATTTTGATGAGCATAGGTAGGTATTTCATAGAATGTCCCTCAGCCGGGATTTATTTGATATATTTTCCTGGCTAAACTGGGGTTTTGGGTTTGGGGGAGGAAGATCCCAAGGGTAAATTGCCATTTTCATGATATTATACAGAGGGTCCGCAGTCATCATGACTGATCACTGGTAACTGTGGCCCCCTGGCTGAGGTCGTGGTGGTCAGGTCTGTCCACAGTAAAGGTCTTCTTTTCATCACTTCTCATACCTCACTCTTCAGAGAGAGGTAAATACACATGACCCACACGTAAGAGCTGGGAGTTACGTTTCACTTTTTTGAGGGTGAAGTATGTGCATAAATTATTTAGAATTCTTCTGCAGAGATTTGTTTGTTCTCCTTATCTAACTATCAGAGCCCCCAGGTGACACTAGCGATAAAGACTCTTCCTGCCAAAGCAGGAGACGCAAGAGACGTGGGTTCAATTCTTGCGTCAGGAAGATCCCCGGGGGAGTAAATGGCAACCCATTCCAGTATTCTTGCCTGGAAGATTCCATGGACAGAGGAATCTGGTGGGCTACAGTTCATGGGGCTGCAAAGAGATGGACATGACTGACTATACACACACATTAGTAACAATTGGGTTCCAAATTTAAAAGTTGAAATGTAGTCCATGAGTGCAAGCAACTAAACTTAAATAAGTGTCAGATGAAAAGTTATCTCCTGTCACACACATACACACACAGAGCTATATTTGTGCACTAAAAATAATGTGCTCAGTCACTCATTCATGTCTGACTCTTTGCCACTCCTTGGACTGTGACCTGCCAGGCTCCTCTGTCTGTGGGATTTTCCAGGCAAGAACACTGGAGTGAGTTGCTATTTCCTGCTCCTGGAGATTTTCCCGACCCAAGGATCAAACCTGCATCTCTTGTCTCCTGCCTTGGCAGGTGGATTCTTTACCACAAGTGTCACCTGGGAAGGCCTGTAGATAATGACAGCTAGGTTACAATCTAGGCTTAGCCCTTTTGGATTTGATTTTGAGAAGTGTCTGATTTCAGAAACATTAAAATGTGGAGAAGGAATAAGGTCTTAGCATCAAAGACACTGTGGTATTTATTGTTTTTAGCCAAATATAGAATGGAATTATGAGGTAGGGACAGCTGTATAGATGGGAGATTTCTACCTATGCTGCAAAAAACATTTTCCCCCTAGTATAGGGTTCTGATAGGCAACACTTTCTATTTGTTCATTCCCTATATCTACATTTCATTGATAATCTACATTCTTCACATTGAATTGAAAGCAGCTTGATAAAAACCTTAGACTCTATTGTGACAGCATGATTTACCAATTTATTGTTAATATAAGTTTTTGTACTTTGATTACTTAAAAATTGACAATCTGTATGAGCCACATTTGGAAAAATCCCCTCAAAGAAAGTGTAACAAAGAAATGGAAGCAAGGAAGTCTTGACAATCAAGTAAATTAAAGTCCTCCCCAAATAGCCATGCTTCTATTTCTCAAGATAAAGCAAGTAAGATTTCAAGAATAATTTTCTACGTTCAAGGCAAAGTCAGGACCGAAATCCACATTTCCTGTCTCTCCTAATCTCCAATGTCACACTTCCTGTGTCCTCCTGGCACAGTGCACCTTATTCCTTGACCTACAACAGATGACGAAAAATCCACAGTAAACAGCTCAGCCTGTTACGGAGAGCAAACATGTATATTGTTGGTCAAGGCCGGCTTATCATCCACAGGGTGATATACAAGACGTTCAGGGTGCCAACAGGCCCCATGACCCCTGCCCCAATCCTTCCTGGCTTGTCTCTGAACCCATTCCCCACTTAGAGCTTATTGGCTGGACCTACTTCTATGTAAACATGCACATTGGGAAATGGAATAAATTATCTAGTTTAATTAAAACAACAGCATGATATGCATTATCAAGAAAAAATATTACCTTGACTTAAAAGTTTCCTTCTCGGAGCCCAGGAGAGACTGTTATGGAATGTTCAGCACTCTAAAGGCTATGTTTGTTTTCAGTACATTTTAAGTGGAATATTTTTCACCCTTCCAAGTAGGGCATACAAAGGCTTTAATTAAACAATGTCACATGGGAACTCTTGCCCCCAAAGCCTTTACTGGCCCTAATTAGCAGATGCAGCTGTAGACGCTATCAATATTAGATGGTCTGTTTATTGTGTCCATTTATATCACACTCATCAGGGAACATGTGGAAGGCACCCCAGAATTATCAGCTTTAATTAAAACTGGCTCAGTTGGTAGAGAAAATATCCCATGCAAAAATGGGTCAGGTGAAAAAGGAAGATTTTTTTAAAAAAAGAGGAAGAAACAGCAACATCATACTGGGACTATTATTACCGAGTCTTCTTTAGGAAAAATAAAGGAGGATACTTGATGAACTGTTTCTCACCAACTGCTTGAGAGAAGCGTAGGCATTTCAGGGCAGGTTGAATTACATGGACCTGGGGTCTCTCAGTCAGAATGTTCCCCTCCCCTGCCCAGGGTCCCCGAGTGACTGCCAAGGCTCCAGTAGGTTTCTTTCTAAGTAGAGTGGTAAGGAGGAGTAGCACATTCATTTAGACACATTCACTGAATTCATCATTCAAAGAATTATATAAAACTACATGTGGAATCTCCTAGAAGATTGTTTTAGGTATCTCAAATATAATATATAACAAAATTACTATTACTTACTTGATTTCTGCTGTGCACTTACATATATCACTCTAATCCTAACAACTCAACACTGCTATTTTGCGTTTTCTAGATAAAAAATCTGACGTTCAAAAATATTAAGTCCTTTCCAAATGTCATAGAGTTAGTACACAATAGACCCAGGATCTAAACATCTGTCAAATCCCAGAGCCCAGACAACTTTCCCTACCTCTTCTGTGTTAGTCAAAAGAATTTAACTTTTTTGCCAACAGCTTGCTTACAGGGATTCATGAGCTGAAGACAAGCCAAGTTGCTTTGAAAACAAGCAAAGTTAAGTTTAAACTCTTTCCCATTTTCTTAACTTCTGTAAGCCTCAGTTTCTTCATCAGATCATCAGTTTCATTCATCAGATCAGGGTCAGAAATATTTCTTGAAAATTGGATGACAGGGGATAACTTCTGTGAAAAAATTTTTAGCTTGTGGAAAATGCTTGACAAATACTATTTCATATCTTATTCTCACTTACATTCCACAGTGATCCTATTTTGGAAGACACTGTGAGATGGAGAGTTCTTCCTATCTCTTTGGAGTGTTGTTGGGTTTACTAACAGAAAGCCCCTTTGAAGGATACAGTATGTCATTCACCTTTAGTGCTCTACAGAAATAACAAGCCTCCTTTATTTGTTCTATTTACAAGGAAAGAATTGCTGGCAACATGTCTCTTCAGGATAAAAACTGTGAACTTTGAAAGCATGATCAGCCAATAATGGGAAAACAGTAAATAAAGGTTTAGAGTTGGCTTCTCAAGCTTTCCCAGTGACATCCCCTTAAAGGTGTGGCAGAATGAACTTATATATCTATGTGGTTTGAATTCTCTAGTATAAACATTCCTTTACATCTTATTTAAAGAATATTATTTTATCTTTAAGATGTGCAGTTTTGTAACCCTTAGTATACATGCCGTTTTATTTGAAAAAGCATTAGATTATTAAGTCTACTCCCCTACCTATCACCTTTTCAAGTCATCCAGCCATGTTCAGGCTCCAAAAGGTGTATCATATTTATCTTATGTTTATGCTTCATGGAAACATCTCTAAGAAGTTTTGGGGGAAATCTGATATTCAGTCTAAGAAGTACAAGTTTGAAAAGTATTTCAGCCAAGATAGAAATAGACCAGGTAAGAATTTTTGCCTTCTATGAGCTGTTTCTGAGGTGATTGTCATGAGAATAAGCTCCTTTCTGACATTAGACCTAACATTCTGATGTTAGGTGGGATGGTCCCTGGGAGGCCAGTTATTCCTGGATGAGGACAACAGAAAGGCCAGAGAAAAATGATTCAGGTTCTATGCCAATGACATATTTTTTCTATAAAGTTCATTGTTTATGTATTAGAATACTAAGCATTAAAAACCTCACTATTCAAATGTAAGCACAATTTAATGAGAAATAATAAGTCATAGTCGGGGGTCTTCTAGTTTTACTGCCTGTTCCATTTCCAGGCTGGCGTTTAAAGGTCGATCCCACGGCATGTTACTTAGGGCCCTCAATTCAGGCCTGAAGCCCTGAGTTCTCCAGTTTCCCCAGCTGCTGTGAGCATCCCCTGTGAGAGCTCTTACTTAAGCCCTCTCCAGAAATGTCCCTCTAAGGGCCCACCTGGGCCAAAGTCAGGCCTGGCTTCCTTGCCACGATCCAGAAGGCCCCTGAAGGACCATCTCAACTCCCCAGCTGCTGGGCAGACACTCTGTAATTCCTGCATCACAAGTCAGCCTTCCTCTTACCCAACCCAACTTCTCTCACCCCTTTTCGGGTGCCATTCCTACAAACAAGTCTTCACCCCAGACTCTGTGTACTGAGGAACCCAGCTAAGGATAGCTTCTCCCACTAGCAAGCTAACTGACTTCAATTCTCCCTATGCAACAATTTCCAAAGTTTCATTAGACACCATCTCTGAATTTAAACATGCAAAGTAACAACTCTGAATCACAAACATCATTGGTATGTGGATATATAACTGTAGGCAGAAAAGTGATCTTTTCTAATTCAACTAGTTTTAGTGAGTGAGTGAGTGAAAGTCACTTAGTCGTGTCTGCCTCTTTGCGACCCCACGGACTACACAGTCCCTGGAATTCTCCAGGCCAGAATACTGGAGTGGGTAGCCTTTCCTTTCTCCAGGGGATCTTCCCAACCCAGGGATCAAACCCAGGTCTCCCGCATTACAGGCAGATTTTTACCAGCTGAGCCACAAGGGAAGCTCTGATAGCTCAGTTGTTTTAGTGAAAGCATTATTTATTACGGTTCAGGCACTAAATTGTTTGAATGTACATATTTAGTTTGATTCTCACAACCACCACAGGGTCTAAGTATCATTCTAAGTCTTATTCTACCTGTTTAAGAAATGAAGACCTGAAATCTACTCACTTGGTTAAAGTCATAGTGTTGGTAAATCATGAAGTCACAGTTTGAACTCAATTGTTCTTTCTCCAAGTCTGGTAGTTTCCAGTCCATCTGTGATGCTTTATGCTGTTTACACGTGTTTCCAGCTCTCTGCCTTCTGAACACAAAGCAGAACAGACTTTCCTACCCACCGAATGTTAAGCATGGCCATGTCACTTGCTTTGGCTAATGGAATGGATTCAGAAGAGCTGGCTCCTTCCTGCCTTCCTGCCCCCTCCTGCCACGGGGAGCAGTGACCTTCCAGATGTTCGTGGCTCTGCCACCTTGTGCCCCTGCATAAGGGCAACATGGAAAAGAGCCCCCAGCACAACTCAAGATGAACGTGGATTGTAAGTGAAAAGGAATCCTCATTAGGTCATTGCTCTCCAGGGGTTGGTTGTTATCATGGCCTAACCTTATGTGGGGCTTTCCAGATGGCGCTAGTGGTAAAGAACCTGCCTGCCAATGCAGGAGATGTAAGAGATGAGGGTTCTGTCCCTGGGTTGGAAAGAGCCTCTGCAGGAGAGAATGGCAAGCCACTCCAGTATTCTTGCCTGGAGAATCCCAAGGACAGAGGAGCCTGGCGGGCTACAGTCCATGGGGTGGCAAAGAGTCAGACACGACTGGAGCAACTTAGCATGCATACATGCAACCTTACTTGATTAATTCATAAATTATGGCTAAGGAACAGATTAATTTTTAACTTAAGAAGTATTAGTAGGAGGAATCCCCTGGTGGTCTACTGGTTAGGACTCAGTACTTTCACTGCTATGGGCCGGAGTCCGATCCCTGGTTGGAGAACTAAAAGGTCCCAAACTGTACAGCAGGCTCCCCCTCACCCCAAAAAAGTATTAGATTAGTAGGGAACTGCCATTTTTGCTAGAATTGAAATATCCTTTTAACATTAGAATTTACTTTATAACATAATATAATTGAAAGAGTTTGGGTTTTGTAACCATGTAGATGTATAACTTAATTTGAATCTGATCTAACCGATACTTGTTTAATAACCTTGAGCTTCAATTTCTCTTTTTCAGCCCCTGTTTACTCATCTATAAAATGAGGCTAGTAATATATTTTGTCACAGCATTGATGTAATGGTTTGACAAAATAAGGCTAGTAAAGCTTTTAGCAAATTGTCTGACACATAGATGGTATCAAATAAGTGTTTTACAGGAAGTATATCTTTTTATAACTCTCTGCATTTGAAAGTCACTTTTACAAATATAGATTCCTGAGGCCCATACCAGACCTACTGAATTAGAATCTTAGGTTGTGATTTTTAACACACTCTTCTAGCAATTCTTCCCTGAGATTTGAAAATAATTGTACTAGACAAATGTTAAATATTGCTGACATATATATATATACATATATATTATCTCAGAGAACCAGAAAAGCCTCCAATGAGAATCTTCAAATGATCTTAGAACCAACAGAATTATCACTCTCTGCACTGTAGATAAATCAAAATGAGCTCAACTGTATATAAACCAAAATGAGTGGATTTGGGGGAATACAATACACACTTCAAAGCCATGACATCTAAAAGAAAAATCCCTGTGAATTCTTTGTGTCTTTAAGTATCACATGAATGGTATAGTCTGACTAAAGTAATCTTTGCTGATGAGAATCAGGGTTGGGGGTGGGGGGCAGTCTGGGACTTAAAGACTGACTGAAATCAGAGGCCTATGAAATGAGACTGACAGCCAAGGAGATCAAGGCAAGGACAATTTTCTCGGAGGCCCCTGTGCATACACAGAAAAAACTCCTGAAACTTTCTGGTGGGATTCTGGGCTGGAAATTTTATTTCTGTTGCTTTTAATAATTCAGATGCCTTTGAAATCTGCTGTGCTTTTTAGTTGTGGTGAGTAACTTTGGAAATGTGTGACCCTTCCAACCACCTAATCACCAAGTCACTTTCTCTACTTCTCCTATCATCCTGAGTTTATGTTTATATACATGCATATTTACAGGCCAAAAAAAAAGAGAGAGAGAGAAGGTAGAAATAACCAAAGAAGAGGCTAATGAGTCTTAATGATGCCTTGTCCAAAACAGGTGAGTGAAGAGAAGTCCTGACTTTGAGTCTGAGAGTGGGGTGGGGGTGGGAAACCCATAGCCAGTAGGATCTGGGAGAAAAGGTTGGAGGGAAAGCAGGGCAGGGCTGGGCATTGTGACCTGAGACCGCTGTGTGAAGCATCAGGGCTCGGTTTAGCTTTGAGGTCCTGGAGTCCCCAGAGAGCTGCCCTCCTGGGCCCAGAGAAGAACAAGGACACTCCGCTATCATTTGGGTTGGAATGGGAAGGGGCTCCTCTGCTCCTTCAAGGCGTCACACAGCTGAAGGAGCAAGGACAGCCGAGACGGGTCCACAACACTCTCGCTTTCCCCAACTCAAGACTGTGACGTCTGGTAGACACCGTTTCAGATCTCCGTGAGCCCGGCCTCCCTCCCTCCTGCTCTGCGGGTGTTCTGTATCACACACGAGAAGAGAGAAAGGGACCCACGTCAACAAATAACTGGCATTGGATTTCTTATGACTTGGGGTAGGTGGGGAAGTCTTTAGTGGATCTTAAATAAAACAGAAACATTTAAACAAATGCGATGTTACTTGCTCTTTGAATACTGAGAAGTTTGGATGTGTGTGCTAAACCCATCAACTTGCCTGCGTGGTACTGGGGTCAGCTGGCAGACCCCCATGCTTTGATTTCTGCCGACACAGAAATGGGATGCTAATGGAACACGAGGCTGTACTATGGTGATTTAGCATTGCTTGGGGGAGTAACTTGCTACAGTCATCATTTCACTCATCACTTCAGGTGAGATGTGCTTGAGGCAGCTCTTCCTCAGTATTTGATTTTTCCAGTCTTGGTTTTCTTTTATTTGTTTGTTACAGTTAGGTGGTGCGTTTATATCTGCTGGTTTAAATTCTGTCGTACTTCACCTTTAGACTTTTAGTGTGGCAAACCACGTTTTACTCTCAATTAGGAACTGCTAATGGAGTACCTGGTAAGGACTTAGGGAATAAGTCTGCAGCTAATTTTTGTACTCATTGCATACAGATCATTCCTCATGTATAATGTGCCCCAAATGCAGCTTCACTTTCTGGATACCTTGAAGGAGATAGAATAGCTTTTCATCGTTAGGTGCAAAGAAACAAATCACAGAGAATGCGGAGAAATGGAAATCAGTAGCAGATTTGCTCTTCCTTCCTTCCTTCCTTCCTTTTGGTGTCTTTTGGGGAGCCATATCCTAATCAACAGAGAAGAGTCTTGCGTGACTTTTACCGCTCTGAGTGAACTGGATTATCATTTAGAATGACGTCTAGTCATTATTGTAATTCCCTGGGGGCTTCGTGGTACCGCATCCGCCTACTCATGCAGGAGATGTGGGTTCCATTCCTGGGTCAGGAAGACCCCCTGGAGAAGGAAATGGCAACCCACTCCAGTATTACTGCCTGGAAAAATCCCAGGGACAGAGAAGCCTGGCAGGCTTCGGCCCTTGGGGTGGCAAAGTCTGAGATATGACTGAGCACGCAAACTTCTACTACTAGTCAGCATCAGCGTGTGCGAGTGAGCAGTTGTGCTTTATTCTTCCATGGCCCACCTCCCGTAGCAGATGCCAGTGGTTGCCCCATCCATCACCCTCACTCCTTTGGGTGCTCCCCCCTCTAGCACATGCCTACACAGTTCTACTGGAAACCTTTGTGATTCCCACTTGAAAGTACTCTCTAGGTTCCAGCCCCTAACAACCAGAAGTGCCATGGGCTGATGCATCAGGAAACAACGTCAGGCAAAGAGAGAGGGGAATGAGAGGATAAAGTCACCTCTCCCGTGCCCCCAGGAACCAGGGCGTGAGGAACCTTGTTCCACGCCCTCCACTGACTCCCTGAGTTCCCACTGGGACTGAGAGAGTCCCAGCTGCCCTCAACATTGATCTGCTTATTATCGTAAACTTCACTGGCTTCCTTCCATTTCCCGTCTCCTGCCCCCACTTTGCTATTGGGGTTTCCCAGAACCACCTCGCAAATATATTATTTGCACACAAGTATTTGTCTCAGAGACTACTTCAGGGAGTATCCAACCACAGACAACTCCTTGGGATAGAAAAGGGAGGTAATGAACACTTCATGAGTGACTAATACGGAAACTATTAATAAAACTGAAGAATATTTAATGTAGCCACACAGTGATGTTGAGTTGTCCCACCAAAGGAGGCTGTCAGCTAGGCTCTAAGGTCCCTCTCATTAGAGGCCACTTACTGCCCTGGTGCATTTCTCCCAATCTAAGACCTTGGTGATCTTATCAGCAAAAAGAGCAGATTCATCTCTTGGGCAGGGTCATATCTAGTACATTCATAGAACAGATGGATAAAACTTAAATACCAACTCATGAATTTAGCGTTAGAAATAATGGCCACAGGGACTGGAATACTCAACCTCCAAGTGACCACTGCATACTGTTGCCAGAGGCTGACCCACATGAGATTCCAAATAAGCAGCAGAGGTTGCATGAATGGCATGGAATCAGGACAAAGGGAGCCGGAGGCACCCAAGGTCTAAAGGCATTAGTCTCAGACACCCTGATACCCACATCTGCAAGTAAGGGCGACAGTGCCTGTGAAAACAGAATCTCAAACTCCTTAGCAGAAAACCCCTCCAACCTTTCCACACTGGGGATCTCCTTATGTGTAGGACATGGAGTTGTGCATTATTCAGTCGCTAACTCGTGTCTGACTCTTTGCAATCTCATGAACCGCAGCATGCCAGGCTTCCCTGTCCTTCACTATCTCCCAGAGTTTGCTCAAGCTCATGTCCATTGAGTCCATGATGCCATCCAACCATCTCATCCTCTGCCACCACCTTTTCCTCTTG
This sequence comes from Dama dama, assembly GCF_033118175.1. Taxonomy (NCBI): domain Eukaryota; kingdom Metazoa; phylum Chordata; class Mammalia; order Artiodactyla; family Cervidae; genus Dama; species Dama dama. The sequence goes on along the minus strand of NC_083682.1, from coordinate 42,568,480 downwards.
CCCTCAACCTTTCCCAGCATCACAGTCTTTTCCAAAGAGGAGATTATTGGCTAAATGCAAAGCTCCTCTGAAAAATGTTTACAAGGGGAATGCCTCTAAGATACTCAACACCTCCTTCTGAGCTTCACATTCTTCCTTTAAATGTTAATAAATTCAATCAGACAGGAACAATTCTGCTGGACTGTAAATTATTCAGACTTGTTCAGTGATTTTGCATATGTCAGCCCCAATTTTAATTTCCAAGGGGCAAATTCATTTCCATAGTATTTGGTCTTGAGAGGACTAACAAACTACACCACCTCCCCCCTTGCTAATATCACCTGCCATATCGAGGCTGTGATTTCATTTGTTCTCACAACCAGTCTTTGAAGTCAGTATTAATCATCCTTATTTTATTCATAAGCAAGCAGATGTTCAGGTCAAGTTACTCGTCCCAATGATGGAACTGGAATTCAAGCCCAGGTTTGTTTTCTAACCCCACTTTTTCTGCATTCTACCCAAAGGTTACCGTATTGAGTTTTCATTTAAGAGTTGACTTAAGAAAAGCTTTCCGCGCTAGAGCAAAGTCTGACAACTCCTAAGGGCCCATCTGGGTTTCCGTGGTGGCTCAGTGATAAACAATCTGCCTGCAATGCAGAATATGAGGGTTTGATCCCTGGGTTGGGAAGATCCCCTGGAGAAAGAAATGGCAACCCAGTGATCTTGCCTGGGAAATCCCATGGATAGAGGAGCCTGATGGGCTACAGTCCATGGGATTGCAAAAGAGTCTCGGACATGACATAGCAATTAAACAACAACAACAAGGGTCCGTCTAGCTCTGAGACTGTATGATTCTTTACTGCACCTAGCTTTGTTAGACCTAAGAATTGAGACTTTTTTCTAAATAATTCTTGAAAAGTTATTGTTCCTGGTTATTCAGGGATGATAAACTGTGACTGAGTTATCTTTCTAAGTGCCTAAGTTATTCATTCCACTGACCTTGGGATCACGTTATTCGTCCACATTACTCACCGTGTTTCCTTCTTAATGCACATTTGCATCTGACATCCATGTTTCACGAGGAATGAGAATAACTTTCTAAAGATTGTAAAAGATCTAATTACCCATATTGACCCTGCCCAGAAGCAATCACAAACAATGCTGTAATTAACTGAGTTTGGCTATAAATGGGAGACATGTGGGTGACTTTTATTACACAAGAAAAAAGGCAAGCTCAGTAAACTGATGGATAATTTACTTAGCATTCTGAAATTGTGCAGTGCTGTGATATCTGCCTTTTTCTACTTCCTTGCTTCCTCCCTCTCTCTCCCATTTTTCCTTCTTTTAAAAAACATTTATTTTCCTATTATGAAACTAAATAGATGATCATCAAAGAACATTTCTGAAGTTATAAAAATATGGAAAGTAAAAAATATCCATTTTTACTATTTAGAAATAACTACAGCTAATCATATAATGTGTCTTTCCCTTTTGAGTGTGTGTGTGTTTCTATGTAATATAAAATATTTTGGTTTGTTTGTTTTAAAGAATATCAGTGTATGCTATATTTAAAATGGGTAACCAGCTAGGACCTACTGTATAGCACAGGGAACTCTGCTCAATGTTATGTGGCAGCTGGATGGGAGAGGAGTTTGGGGGAGAATGGATACACGTGTATGTATAGTTCAGTCCCTTTGCTGTTCATCTGAAACTATCATAACATTGTTAACCTACAAAATAAAGGTTTTTTTTTTTCTTTTAAGAAGAATATCAGTGTAGATGCTGTCACCTGTATCAGCCTCTTTGAGCTAGAGGATCTTTGCCTTGATGTACCTCTGTGTTTGTTTCAAAACCACCTGTTATTTGACAGATATGTTTTGCAGCTGTTCTTAAAGAGACATGCAGTGATCCGTGAACCAGCTCTGACTTAACCACTGAACTGTCTGCGTACGTAAGGCCTGGAGGTGTCTGCAAGTTACTTCTGCTGACTACCATGCTAGGATCTCCCAAGGTGGGATTTTGTATTCTTTTGGCACAATCTGTGCTGTGTGCAAAGAAGCCTGGAAGACTGTGCGTGCCCCAGCTGCCCCAGGCTGCCCCTGAAAATCTCTGCCCCTTTGCTTGAGCCCTGCCTCCTACACCTTTAAAATTCCCTTTCTCCCCTCCCTTTGGGAACAAGGTGTTTTTAGGGCAGAGCTCTCCCTTCTCCAATCCTAGTTCAATGATTACCTTTCTGCTCTGCCATATGGAGTCCTGTTTTGTTTGATTGGCATTTGTGACTTCTGGCAAAGGACCCATTGAGGGGTCACATCCCTTTGCTCTTGGTTGTTCCGTCGCCAAGTCGGGTCTGACTCTCTGCAACCTCATGAACTGCAGCACACCAGGCTCCCCTGTCCATCACCATCTCCTGATCTCCTGCAGTTTGATCAAACTCCTGTCCCTTGAGTCGGTGATACCATCCAACCATCTCGTCCTCTGTCGCCTCCTTCTCCTCCTGACCTGAGTCTTTCCCAGCATCAGAGTCTTTTCCAGTGAGTCAGCTCTTTGCATCAGGTGGTCAAAGTACTGGAGCTTCAGCTTCAGCATCAATCCTTCCAATGAATCTTCAGGGTTGATTTTCTTTAGGATGGATGGAGTAGTTTCATTTTGCTAGCCAAGGGACTCTTATGTATCCCTTGGGGATCAATAATAATGCCCTCTGGGGGAGACACAAGTGGCCACTGGGAGCCCAGTGGGAGGCTGCTGCAGTCTTCAGGCCAGGACTCACCAGCAGTGTGACCCCTGTCTGTTCTCTGCCCCGTCCCCACTGTCCAGCACCCCCCAGGAGCAGCCTGGTGCCTCGGGCCACTGGAGCAACGCCGAGAGGACAGTAGGGAGGACAGAGCTCTAGAGAGCGGTGCTCCCCTGCCTCTTGCTGGTTTCTATTCACGTCTCCCCTTGAGTTAAGGTCAGAAATCTGAGGCTTGGTCTCAGATCAGACCCAGCAGATTTCTCTCCAGTGGCAGCAAGAATTGCTAAGAAAAAAACCAGAAAGTAGGGACTTTAGCCCTTCCTCCAGCCCCCCAGGTCTCAGGAAAGGGACTATTCTCCATGCTGAAGGGCATGGTATCTTACTATACTGGAAACCAGGGCAGCTCTCTTGCCTACTAAAAAGCTTTGCCTGCTCCCTGCTGCTCCTTTTTCGGGCTTGCAAACCGTGTGCCAGGTATTGCTTCATCAAAGATTTCCTGTTTATCACCCCCTTGAAGCTTTCAGCAATCCTGTGACAAACTCAGGTTGACTCACGGCCTGCCAGACCCTGCAGAGGTCTCCATCTGGAGTCAAGGCCTTGGTTGAGCTCTCCAGCTTCAAGGCTTGCACTTCTAGGACCCCTGGCCCTTTGATTTTCTGGTGATACAGAATCCTCTGTGGTTCCTGGAAAATAAGCTGTCTCACATACGGGTCTCTTTTCCTGGAGTCACTCTCTCCTTCCTATCTCTGGGCTCAATTCCTACCCATCCTTCAAAACTCAGCCCAAACTCAGGCCCTGTGTACCTGGGGAGCCTGCTCAGTCCCTCAGTTGTGTCCAGCTCTTTACAGCTCCATGGATGGAACCCCGCCAGGCTCCCCTGTCCAAGGAATTTTCCAGGCAAGAATACAGGATAGGGTTGCCATGTCCTCCTCCACGGGTATCTCCCCAACCCAGGGATTGAATCCGTGTCTCCTGCGTCAGCATGGGGAGTTTTGACCACTGAGCCACCCTACGGTCTCAATTTGCTTTCACTGGCAGTGTGTGTTTTGACCCCAGTTTTCAGCTGAGTCACACCTAGGTGACTTGAGATGGTAATTCTGTTCTCTTTGGGTAGGAGAATATATTTTTAACTCTGGGAAGGTATGTAACAATTATTACAGTACAGACTGTGGCAACACATTTTGGGATATTGTTTTGTATACATTCTAGAAATGCACTGTTCAAAAGGGCAGCCATTAGCCATAAGTGGCTATTTAAATATAAGTTAATTAAATAAAAATTCCATTTCTCAGTTGTTCTAGTCATATTTCAAATGCTCCACAGCCACATGTGACCAGTGGCAACCTTCTTGGACACCACACATATTAAACATTACTATCATGACAGAAAGTTCTCTTGGATGACACTGTTTTCAGGTTGTCCAGAGGGCGAGCTGAATCCTCATCTCATAGACAAGCTAAAGGAGTGTATCTCAAAGTCAGGTCCAAAAGGACAAAGTGGGGAAAAATTATTCACCACTTATTACTAAGGGTTAAGCTCCCTAATATATAAGGAACTTTCAAAAATAAAGTCTTCCCGGGTGGCGCTAGTGGTAAAGAACCTGCTTGCCAGTGCAGGAGATGTAAGAGACGCAGGTTCTGTCCCTGGAGGAGGAAATGGTAACCCACTCCAGTATTCTTGCCTAGAGAACCCCATGGACAGAGGGCTACAGTCCATAGGGTCGCAAAAAGTTGGAGATGATTAAAGCGACTTAGCATGCAGCATGCATGCAAAAATTAAAAAGACCAACTATACAATAGAAAGATAGACAAAGGATGTGACCAGACAATACAGAAACTGACACGGCCTTTAAATATATGAAAGGATACTCAAATTCACCCAAAGAAAGAGAAAGTCAGCTGAAACTTCCCTGTGGTGCTATTTTCCACAGATTAAAAAAAAACCCAACATTTGAAAACAAGGCTGTAAGAATGCTCTTGTGCACATGTGCTCACTTGTTCAGCTGTGTCCGACTCTTTGCGACCTCGTGGGCTGTAGCTTGCCAGACAGACCCCATAGAATTTTCCAGGCAAATACAGGAGAGGGTTGCCATGTCCTCCTCCAGGGTATCTTCCCCACCCAGGGATCAAACATGCATTTCCTGCATGTCCTACATTGGTAGGTGCATTCTTTACCACTGAGCTGCCTGGGAAGCCTGAGAATGCTCTTAGACATGGCCTAATAAAAACTTTTCTCAAAATGACAAGGGCATGTTCTCTGTGACCCAGAAATCCTACCTCTAAGAATTCATCTTACAGATTTAACTGCACATATGCGAAATGAGAGAGGCACATTGTGGCATTGTTCGGAAACAACTCCCCACCCGTCACCATTAATAAAGAACTGCTAAACGTAAGTTGGTGACATATATGTGTAGCTATTTAAAAATATGCTGCACAGTTCTCTATATATTGAAGCAGAAAGATTCCCTTAGATAAGTGAAAAAAGCAAATTCAGAACAGTTTGCATACAATGTCACCTTTTCTGTAAAAAAAGGAAAAACAAGGAGATTAGAGCCCAAAAGGTTCTGAATGAGCTTGTCCACGGGCGAAGAAAGCTCATAGGAACTGCACTTAACTTGGTGTCGGGAGCAGAATGAGAGCGAAGCTTTCGCCAGACACCAACTTGGACTGTTTCGTTTTTGAACTGGGTGATTCTGTATCATCTCTTATGATTACTACATTGATCTTTAAAAAAAAAAAAAACCAAAAAACTGATTCTGCTTTGGTGGTTGGGCCTCCAGATCAATGAGGATGCCCATCAAGGAAGGACCGCCGACTCTCTGCGGAGTTCAGGTGGAGCAGAGGCCCCGCCCCTCCACGCTGTGGCCGAGCTCCGCCCAGAGTTCCCACGCATCCTGCATCCTCGGGTCTGCGCACACAGCTGGATCCAGCGGCCCTGGAGTGCCGCCCTTCTCAGCTCGCAGAAGGGGAATGTGTCCGTCTGCGCCCCTTCTCACGCCGCGCCTGGCAGCTCTCAGAGCGCGGCCTGGCAGAGGCCCAGACTCACCTTCCCACGCAGAGTTCGCGTGGCAGGTCCACGCGGTGCCTGCCGTCCACGGCAGGCGGCTGTGACACAGGAGTTGGGCGCCGTCTCCCGGTCCTCATCGGGGACGTTCTTCGATGGAGAAGTTGTTGAGAGGAGACAGGGTCCGGCGGGGCCCCAGGCGCTCCTTCCATCCAGTGAGGAGCCCTCGCTCTTAGGCAGGATGTCCGGCGCCTACGGGTCTTGGTGGATTCACCGCGCTCCTGGAAGCAGCCTTCTTTCTTGACAGACGCCTGCTGATGGTGGCAGCGGGACACACTGTCAGCTCTCGTGGGGCAGCCCAGGGCCGCAGGGCCTGCAGGAGGGGCGCAGGACGGGGTACGGCCTGTCCCTGAGCAGCCCCCGTCCCCGCATCCCGGGCCGGGCTCTGCATCCCTCCACGGCCGCCCCCCGCGCGCCGGCTCCCGCCCCCTGTGTTTCCAGTTAGGGCAGCACCAGCCCGGCGTCGGGCTCCAGCAGCTTCTTAACCACATCACTTGGAAATAAATACAGGCCGGCCTTAACTATTCTCCTTGTAGACGAAGACACAGAATTTTCTCAGGAAAATTACAGACTTGCTCAAGATCACAGGTTAATTTAAGACAGAATCTTGCCTTAGAATTTAAGGCAGGGTTCTTTGGAGAAGCAGAATCCAAGATTGCTGGTTTCTGACACTGCGTGGCTTTCCTGTGCCTGGAGCAGCCTCTGGTCTTCCGGTCTCTCTGTGTGGTCCGGCCGCGGACCCCATCGGAGCAGCCCGATACAGACGGATTCACAGCCAAGGAGAGCAGGACCGGGGGTTTGCACATGCGCCATGCCGGGCTCCAGAGTAGATTTCCGGTTGGTGACATTTCGAACGTCTTAGCTGTTGTCGCTGCATGCTCTTTCTGTTCTCTATCCATACATCCATCCAGCGTCATCGCTGTCATTATCATCACGGCTACTGATATTGAACATCTATTTTGTGTGCTGGGATATAAAGCTATAAAGTCAAACAAGAGTCTCTGCTTTTAAGGAGCTCACAGTCCAAGGGAAGAGATGGGTATATAAACAAATAATTGCATTATAAAATGGGGTTTTACACTGGGATTCTGAGACTATTTTACAGATGGAACATGCAACTAGTGTTACCCAGCTGAGCAGAGTTTGGTTGCTCCCCCTGCCCCCGCCCCACCCCACAACTGGAGATATCTGTCTTTTGTAGGGAGAGAAAGGTTTTATTACAGGGGGGTCAAGCAAGGAGACAGGAAGCAAGAACTCCCAAATCTGTTTCCCAGATGGCAAGATGAGGTGAGTATTTAAGGACTGAGTTCTAGGGCTGTGAAGAAAAAGGCAGGGAGTGGTGGTTATAAAGGATAAGGAAGTGGTAAGTTTTTCTTTTGTTGTTGTTGTTTAACTTTTTATTTTATATTGCAGGATTGTTCATTAACAATGTTGCATTAGTTTCAGTAAACGGTAAAGTGATTCAGTTATAAATACACACGTATCTATTGTTTTTCAAATTCTTTTCTCACTTAGGTTGTTACACACTACTGAGTTTGCTGAGCTCCGCAGTAGGTCCTTGTTGGTCATTCATTTTAAACATAGAAGTGTGCACACGTCCATCCCAGGCTCCCTAACTATCCCTTCCCCCCTCATCTCTGTTCTCTGAGTCTGTTTCTATTTTGTACATAAGTTCATTTCTATCATTTTTTAAAAGATTCTACATGTAAGTGATATCATAGATTATTTTTCTTTCTCTGTCTGACTTACTGCACTCAATATGATAATCCCTAGGTCCATCCATGTTGCTGAAAATGGCATTAATTCAACAGTGGGTCTGTCAGCCTCTGATCAATTTCACTATGTTCTGAAATACTCTGTGTCTGGAAATGATTTTCCATCCTGTGCATGGACCACAAGACTTACCTGGGGTTAGGGGAGGGGTGTGTCCAGGGGTGGGCCGGAAGGACGTCCTGGGTGATTTGCACTCCCCTTAGCGGGTGGAGGTGCAGGGGGCACACTCAGTACCCCGCTTTTGCTCCCAGATGTTCAGGAGTGGAAGCTGGGCCTTTTGGTCTCTTTGCATCTTGTCTGTAATTGGCCCCAACTGCCCATGCAGATGGCTATTTTTAGTCCCTTACAGTTTGTATTTTGTTACTTGAGGAGACATTTCCCCAGGTGCGGGCACTGCGGGAAAGCATCCCAGGCTCCAGGTCCCATCCTGTCTCAATGTCAACAGGTCACCCATTGGACAAGCAGGTTTATACTGCTCAAATTTTAACCAGTTAGTTATCTTGGCTCCACCTGGAGGAGAGCATGACAACCCACTCTAGTATTCTCACCCGGATGATCCCACGGGCATAGGAGCCTGGTGGGCTACAGCCCGTGGGCTTGCAAAGAGTTGGACACGGCAGAGTGACTGACCACAGCACAGCGCACTGTACTCCATCTGGTTCCAGCCAGTTTTATTGTTAGAAGCAGAGAGGATTGCAGCAAGTTGTTTCTTTCTCTGCCCTCCTCTAAGACAAGCTCAAGAATTTGTGTTCAGTACTAGGTTGGGTTTTTTTCCTTCCTTTTTTTTAGCCCGATGGGGCAGGCTCTCTCTAGTAGGGAGGGAGAGTGTGATGTAGGGAAGGCCTTAATGGGGAGAGGTCACCTGAAGAATATGTAGTTTGAGATGAGGAAGAAGAAAGGGTTTTTAGAGGTGAGGCTTGCAGGGAGGCACAGAGTTACTGAATGTTCTGGTGTATTTGGAGAAATGCTTGTGCTTTCAAATTACTGGAGTATAAAGTATGAGGAAAGAAGTGTAGAAGTCAGGAGGGGAGGGGTCGGGGAGAGATGGTTCACTGCCAGGGTAGATATCATAGCAAGAGGGAATCCAAGGGGAGGAGAGCTGATCTTACAACGTAGGAGCTCTCTCTGTGTGTGTGTGTGTGTGTGTGTGTGTGTGTGTGTGTGTGTGGTGTCAGAGCCCTCGACTCTGAGAATGGAAGTGAAGAGAAGATAAAGGGGTCTCATTCTTATCTAGAGTAGAAAGATAAGTTGTTGGCTTCTTCAAGATTCTTAGATCCTTCTACATTAACTGTTCTCCAATCTAGTTAATGCTCTTGCTTTTAACTTTTCACTGTTATAAATAAACCTTTATATGCAAGTAGCTTTTTCCATAGTTAATTTTCTTAGCTTTGAGTCTAAGGAAACAAATAATGAGCCTAAATATGTAGTACTTAGGAGCACAGGTCTGGGAGCCAAACAGACGAAATATCAAATTCCAACTCTGACATTTACCGGTGACACACTCTATTTTCGTTGTTGTCTTGGCATTTTCTTTTGAAATATTGGGGTAATTCTACCTAACTAACAAATTTAGTTGTAATGGATAGGTAAAATAATCCTTATATATCGCAATGGAAATAGGGCCTGGAATAAGTTAAGTTCTTTGTTATTTCAGTTTTACTAGATTACTAGATTTACATTTTAATTTTACTAGATTATGAAAATGTTTCTTAACTGTTCTTTGTAATATGGAATGACACAAAATATGGGTGCGCCAACCTGCTTTGCACATTATCCTCTGTGAATGTTACAGGAAGTTTCCAATTTACTTTTTACTTGCAATTTACAAGTTTTAAAAATGAAGATGCCAGTGTCTAATTAATCCTTATGCGTGGAGGTATGGAGGTATGGAACTACTCTCTAATTAGAGTAGTTATTACATGCTATGTACAAATATTTAGCTTACACAAAAGCTCTCTGTCAGAAGACAGATCTCTTCTGTTACAGAGATAAAAAGATAGTCTCACTTTAGTTTTTCTTTAAATGTAAGCACGTCTGAGAGGAATGAGGCAATGTAAAAGAGCAGCTGGTTTTCTTTTAACACTTCTGTGTCTGCCAGAGATTTTGCTAGACGTTTGAATCACATTTTTCCCTAATGTCACGATCAACCCTATCTGTCGTATTATTTCCATTCCTCAGATCGCTGTGCGTAACTGTGGCTTGTCTGTCCCGTTCTTTTCTCGGACAGAGGCATGGTAGAATGAGGACAGCCATGGGGAAAGGGAGCTGACGGGACTGGAAGGGCAGAGAAGCTACTGGTGATAACCCCGGATGATCTTCTTATCCCAAATCCCCGTACCTTCTTGTCTGGATTGTGCCCATTAGGCAAAGCAGTCTGTGCCATCTTCCCCCGTGGAAGCAGAGGGCAGGAAACTTGTCTTGAGAACACACATGTCTGTCAGTGGAAGGGCTCCAGGCAGTCCCTTGCACACATGGCCCAAACCCCTTTCCATAGCTGAAGCAGAATGGTGAAATCAGGTCCCTTTGATTATCCAGTGGAGAGACGCCTAGACCATGAAGCCCTCTTCCTTTGGCTAAAAGAATATGACTGCAGAACACAAGCTAATTAATGTTATGCCAATACTGTTTTGCTTTGCCACTGAGGAGATTGACTGTGTGTATCATGTTTTTATTTAAGCTGTAAAAAGCAGAGACATCACTTTGCCAACAAAGATCCACATAGTCAAAGCTTTGGTTCTTCCAGTAGTCATGTATGGATGTGACAGTTGGACCATAAAGAAGGCTGAGCACTGAAAAACTGATGCTTTTGAACTGTGGTGCTGGAGAAGACTGAGTCAATCATAAAGGAAGTCACCCCTGAATACTCATTGGAAGGACTGATACTGAAGCTGAAGCTCCAATACTTTGGCCACCTGATGAGAACAGCTGACCCACTGGAAAATATTTTGATGCTGGGAAAGATTGAGGGCAGGAGGAGAAGGGGGCAACAGAGGATAAGATAGTAGGATAGCTGCTGCTGCTGCTGCTAAGTCTCTTCAGTCGTGTCCGACTCTGTGCGACCCCATAGGCTCCCCTGTCCCTGAGATTCTCCAGGCAAGAGTACTGGAGTGGGGTGCCATTGCCTACTCCGAGTAGGATAGCATCACTGATTCTATGGACATGAGTTTGATCAAAATCCAGGAGACAGTGAAGAACAGGGAAGCCTGGCATGATGCAGTCCATGGGATCACAAAGAGCCAGACATGACTTAGCGACTGAACAACAGCAACATCTTTTCCATCCATGACTCTCGTGACAAGACGATTACTGTGGCAAATGCAAAGACCCACAATGATGCAGACTCGGGGTGCTAATTTGGGGTTTCTGCTACTGTTACCAGCCAGAGTCAGAACCCAGCTCATCGCTCAAAAGTCAGCGTTTGAGAGACAAGGGTTGATGGAAAAAGCAAGATGCATTATTCAGGAAGCTGGCAACCTGGGAAAATGGTGGACTGTTGTCCTCTAAAATAGCTCCCTCTTACCAGTTAGAGGGAAGAGGGTTTCATAGGCAAAAGGCAGGAAGTCTCAGGGCTGTGCAGGCGGGGGCCATGGGCAGAACAGCAGTCAGCTCCAATAATCATCTCAAAACGGGTTGTGCTGTGGTCTGGTCAGCATCATCTTGACTGTTTTAAGCACAGTTAGCCTTCAACTCTGTGTACTCCCTACATGGTGCTAGTGGTAAAGAACCTGCCTGCCAATGCCGGAGACTCAGGAGGCGCTGGTTTAGTCCCTGGGCTGGGAAGATCCCCTGGAGGAGCGCATGGCAACCCACTCCAGTACTGTTGCCTGGAGAATCCCCTGGGCAGAGGAGCCTGGTGGGCTACAGTCCTCGGGGTCACAAAGAGTTGGACATGACTGAAGCGACTTAGTTTGCACACGCAGCCTTCAGCTCTAGGGTCTGTTTGTTCCCTTTTCCTTCAGGCCGGTTCCTGGGACTGTGCAAGCCGTAGATCCAGTACTGCTCAAGATGGAGAAGCTGATGTCACGTTTATAGTCTAGTCACCGTGTAGTTAGCATTTTCCCTTTGGTGGTGGCTCTAGTATCTGCAAAGCAACTCAGGCATGTGCATCGGACACTGTTATCTGTGTCCTTTAGTAGGAACTAGAGATTCTGTGACTCTGTTGTCCTAATCATTAACTGCTGGAACCTCCTCTTTTGTGATTCAGGGGAGGTCTGGAGGCTACGGATTTTCTACAGACGAGCCAGGGTACATGGAAGGGCCTCTGTATTTGGCGGGGCCTCACAGGGTTCTGCCTGGTTTCGCTAAGGTGAATGTGTGACCTAGTTTAGTTCTTTTCCTGATTGGCCCCCAGATGCCCCTCTGTGAAAATGAAGGGGTTGGCTTGTCACTTTCCTTGGTCTTTTCCTGCATGAGCATGCGATAAAGTGATTAATAGGGGCCTGGGATGACCAACTCCGGGGGTTGGTGATGGACAGGGAGGCCTGGCGTGCTGCAGTCCATGGGGTTGCAAAGAGCTGGATGCGACTGAGCGACTGAACTGAACCGAGACGACCATGTGTTTTATGGGGCTCCACCTAGTGGCTTTGCCCCATATTGCGGTTCTAAGTTCTGTCCGGTTTTCTTAAGGCCTTTGGTGAGGCGCGTCAGATAGCTTTGGGTTGCCCATCACACAGTAGGTTCGTAATTAGTAAAACAGGGGAGAATGGGCAGGAGTGGTAGGAAGGAGGGGAGAAGGAAAATACTTTGAGAAAGAATCTGCCTGCAATGCAGGAGACCCGGGTTCAATCCCTGGGTTGGGAAGATCCCTTGGAGGAGGCCTTGGCAACCCCCTCCAGTGTTCTTGCCTGGAGAACTCCACGGACAGAGGACCCTGGTGGGCGACAGTCCATAGGGAGGCAAAGAGTCGGACGCGGATAAGCACAACACAGGTCAGCCATCTATTGAGTCTGTGAGTGTCTGTGTTCACACATTAATTAATTAAATGTAAAGACTTAAAATGGGTTTACCTAAACTGTGATTCAGTTTTTGTACCCACGCTTCCCAGGTGGCGCTAGTGGTAAAGAACCCACTTGCAATGCAGGAAACATAAGAGATGAGGGTTCGATCCCTGGGTCGGGAAGATCTCCTGGGAGAGGGTATGACAACCCACTCCCGTATTCTCGCCTGGAGAACCCCATGGACAGAGGAGCCTGGCAGGCTACACCCTACAGGGTGGCACAGTCAGGCACAACTGAAGTGACTTACCACACAGCACCCACATCGGTATAGAACGGCAGCCTCAAATGATGGAGTAAACTGTTCTTACTTTGGAGAGATTTCATACGTAGAGACCACAGTTAGCACATTCCAAGCAGAGTTCTACTGTGGTAGAATCCTTGAGAGAAAAGTTCATAGGGGAGGTAAGAGAAGCACGTCAAAATACTTAGTCTGTTAAAATAATGCAGATGTTTCCACCATGTATCTCCTTTGTTGACCAAGGGACATAGAAAGATCCAGGAGACACGGTTCTTATTACCCTCAAGAGACTGGTAAGTCAGGAGGAGAGGCAGATGTTTATAAACATATTCATGATATTATATATATATTATAAATATATATAATTATATATATAATATATATAATATAAATATAAATATAAGATTTATAATAAAGGCTTTTTTTCTCCAGTAACTACAGTTGTAATATAACAGAGACATATATTTTATGTCTACAGAGTCCTGTAGGAGAATAGAGTAGGAAAAAATCCTTCACAGAATAGAGGCTGGTGCTTAAAGGACAATTCAGCGTTTTCTAACAGGATGGGAGGAGCTCTTCAGAGAAATGGAAGAGCATGTAACTGCACATGTTAAGTGGAAAGTGATTCACAGCACTGATGTCAAATGTTTGAGTGTTCAGAGACGGAGGAAAGTAAATTTATCTTGTTCCTGTTTCATTTGCTTCACCAAAAGCCCTGCCCTTATGTGCCTTTTCTTTTTCTAAAAGGACTGAAGTCAGTATAACCATGACTACCATGTATGTTTGAAGGGGGTATGATGTGTTTGTAAAGAATATGGGCTTTTGAGGCTGCAGATCTTGCTTTGAGTCCTAGCTCTGTGCTTTCCAGGTAACTAAACACTGACAACATTTTAGGTCTTCAGGATTCCTTTACTGCTACTCCTTTGTAAAAGTGAGAAATAATAATACTCATTACCTAGCATTGTTATGAAGATTAAATGTGAGCACACAAATCAGAAACAAAATTGCTGACATCTTTATTTGCTATGAGAGATTACAATGATAAAAATAATGGAAGTTGTTTGCTAAAAAATAGTGAAATTTTGATAAAATGAGTAAGTTACTTTAAAATTCAATTTATTGTAACATACACAAATGTATTATAAAAATTGAATAGTCCTATACTAGTAAAGAAATGTGTCTGAAAATAAAAATGTTCCCACAAAGGAAACTCCAGGCACAGATATGTTTAGTGGTAAATTATTCCGAACATTCAAGGAAAAAACACCAACTTCTGCTAAACTTCATGTGAATAAAAAAAGAGGGAATACTTCCAATTTTACAATGCCAGAATAATCTTGATAACAAAATCTGATGCAAACATTATAAGAAAGAAATATTTCAGGTTAATATCACTCATGAACATAGATTCAAAAATCCTAAACTGTATTAGCTGGTAACTGAATCAAGTGAGATCAAGGTATGTTTGTTTTAGATTATTTCAATATTCAAAAAATATTCCCTGTAGTTAGAAAATAAAGGAGAAAATCATATGATAATCTCAATAGTTTCAGAGAAAAGCTTTGATACCTCTCCTCACTCATTCATATTATAAACTCTTAGCCTGCTGGAACTAGAAAGAAACTTCTTTAATATGCTAAAGAGCACCTATCAAACCTTCACTGTATACTTTACAATTAACGGTAAAATCTTTGAAGTTTGCACCGTGAGATCAGGAGAAGATCAAGATGCCCACTGTCATCTCTTCTGCTTAACAATATACTGGAGTTCCAGTCGACAAGTGGCGTGAGTACTGGAAAGGAAGAAATACGGTCATTATTTGTGGATAACATGATTATAGATGTGGAAAATCCAAAAGGATCTCCAGACCATTTATAAGAATTAGCAAGTGAATTTAGTAAATTCAGCATACAAATATCAATTTGCACTTTAAATACCAGCAAAAAAGTGATTAGAAAAACAATTAAAACTACATAACTAATGAATGATGTACAAGGCCTGCCTATACACAGAACACTTTGAAACATTATTGAGAGATTCTAAATATACTAGATAGATCCAGATTGAAAGCAAAAACATTAAAAAATGCTCATGAAATATTAGTCCTAATTGCATGCAAGCCCCAATCAGGAGACAACCTATTAATTGCTTATCAGAGGATGGTTTTCCAAAAAGTTTTGTGAAAAAATGGCCATTGATTTCAAGGTTTTGTTTGTGTCTGGCAGGAAAGGTTGTGATATGTCTTATGAGTGTCTTGAACATCAGAGGAGCTAAGGAAGATAATGTTGATAGTGATCTTCAAAGTGCAGCTGATGGGGGGGGGGGCGGTGAAGAAAATGGAGAGGGCAGGTAGAACAGATGAATTTATGCATGTGTAGCTGCCCTGGGGGTCCAAAGGTGAGCAGCAGGTCACCTGACTTAGGTTTTAACTATAACCCAGGCACGGTATTAGCAGTAACTTCCATCTTTTGATTCAACATTAATGTGCACACAAATCTAACTTTTAGTGTACTAAAAATCATTTATAGTCTGTCCTCTGTGAAACTAAACCCTCATGGTGAGGAATATTAGGACAGTGTTATTCTAAGCATGGATAAATTTTGTGTGTCTGTGGTTAGGCTTGTAAATTTATTGACTATGTGTCAAGTGCTCTAGAAGAGATTTTACACATATAATACCTGTCAGATATTTTGGTACTTTTCTTAGAGATAAGGGACTGAGAATCATACAGTATATGCAATTTGCTCAACGCATCCAGATAGTTGAGTCAAAAGTCAGTTTTGAACTCAGACTTACCTGACCCTAACCCTACAACTTGAGCTCTTTTCATTACACCATGATGCCTACAAACTTGAGGTGTGTGATAAACCCTTTAGTTCAGTATCTGATACATCATTAGAATTCAGTAAGTTCTATTCTTATCTCATTGTTATTAAAGTATGACTGAGTCTCCTAAGGAGTACTTTTTTTTTTTTTTTAATGAATTAGAGTCTGAATCTCTTATCCAATAATTGATAGCTTCTCGGTGTTATGCATTGTGGAAAATTATAGGAATGATAATACAAAACATGACAGATTTCTCAAGAATTGACTGTAAGTGAAGACAGCTAGGATTCAACAAAACCTGTACTGTGGGCTGGACTTCCTAGGTGGTGCTAGTGGTTAAGAACCTACCTGCCAATGCAGGAAACATAATGAGATGTGAGTTCAGTTCCTGGGTCAGGAAGATCCCCTGGAGGAGGGCATGACAACCTACTCCAGTGTTCTTGCCTGGAGAATCCCATGGACAGAGGAGCCTGGTGGGCCACAGTCCCCAGGGCTGCAAAGAATCAGACACAACTAAAGCGACTTAATAGGCACACACATACTTTCCCTCTACTGTATTCTCTTGGTAACAAACTCTTAAAAATCTGTGATACTCTTCAAAGAGAAGAAAGATTTGCTCCAAACGCCAAGGATCAGTTTATCCCTGTGCTGTATTAATCATTGGATAAAACCTTAATTTATTTCATAAATAACAATTTGGAAAGTCTTATAAATAAACAGCTAGGAACTGAATTAGTTCTTCCATCTTGAATGAGTTAGATTCTTGTGGCCATTGGGTTTGCAGTAAAGGAATCTCTTCCTGCCTTTTGAGTAGGTTGTTGTTGAGTCACTAAATCATGTTTGACTCTGTGACCCCAGCGACTGCAGCCCGCCAGTCTTCTCTGTCCGTGGGATTTTCCAGGCAAGAATTCTGAGTCGGTTGCCTTCTCCAGAGGATCTTTGCAATGCAGGGTTCGAACCTGTGTCTCCTGAATTGGCAAGTGGATTATTTACCACTGTGCCACCTGGGAAGCTAAATTCTTCATGAAAAGAATTATTTTTCATTTTGCTATTCTGAAAAAAAGTCCAGTAGAAACACAAGAAGCTCTTTAAAGTGTCTGCATGATAACAAGTAGGAATGAATAACCACATTTCTAATTTACCAGTTATTTTCAAGGAAAGAGAAAGACAACTTTTTATTTAAAAATACCATTAAAAAATATTACCCACATGTGAACTCACATGGTGCATTGTGTGTGACAAATATTTCATCTTCAGCAGTCTTTTTATATTGACACTTGGTATTCCGTAAGAGGCAATCCTTGTTAGAGCCCATTTCTCTTTAGGAAGTTCAAACACTTTAATTTATTTGTGTGTAACAAAACACAGTTGCTATTTCTCTAACCATTGTTTCCTAGATTCATTTCATCTCTCACAACCTAGCAGCCACTAGTGTTCTCACTTTACACCTCTTTCTCACAAAGCTCATCCACTGTTAAGAAACTCAGTTAGCACGTTATATGAGGGGCTGTTGGTCCAACACCCGCCTTTATCCCAAGCTCCAGTCATTTTTCTGTAAATGTCATCAGGCAGTGCCCCTTGAATGCCCTACTAATACCCCAAATCAGATTCAGATTGTCCTGGCTTTTTAATTTTTTAAAGCTTTACTGAAGCGTAGTTGATTTACAATATTGTGTTAATTTCTGCTTTACAGCAGTGATTCCCTCACACACAAATATATTATTTTTCATACTCTTTCCCATAATAGTTTATCACAGGATATTGAATATAGTTCCCTGTGTGATACACTAGGGCCTTGTTATTTATTAAGCTGACTTTAAATACCAAGTATCTGTTGGGCAATTTCTAGGCATGCTTATCTCTGTTCTCTAACTGCAAAATAAAAAGTATCTTGAATTTAAATACATAGTCTTCTTTCCACCCTATACGACATTGCATTATGAGAGCCACTGTGTATTGAACCATCTAATTGTGCTGTATGTACTGTACATATTACCCTGTATACAGGAGATCTCTTTAATTAAAAAGTAAAGGTAGATGATATTATCTTGATTAAAAAACATTTAGACTCAGAACATTTTATGTGTCCAAGATTTCATATAACAGAGAAAAGATTTGAGTCACAATTTTTATGATTTCAAAGTTAGTTCTTTCTACTACTCACTGCCTCTAACATTCTATCTCATTTAAAAAATATACTATAGTGGTTAAGTGCATTTACAAGAGTCAGCCTACTTGAGTCTGAATATTACTGGATGTTATATTTACTATGCTTATGATTTGAGGTCAAATTACTTTGTTTTCCTCTGCCTCAGTTTTCTCATCTATCAAATGGAACTAATAAAAGGCCATACCTCACTGGATTATAAGAATTAGATGAAATATAAACCTAATACAGTAACTGGCACAGAGTAAGCTCTCAATGTACTTTCCTGGGAATCATCCAATAGTTATGCTATCTTATTAATCCACTATTAAAAATTCTCCTATATACCTTTTCATCTTTTTTCGATCTTAATATTCATGGTCCAAATATAAGAATCTATCTTGTTAAATGACTAGTCCAATTTTCTATCCTAGCAGCACACTCATCCTGTGTCTGCAGTCATTTTTGGGCTGCACTTCTTTCCAGGAATACACTCTCTATTCTTCTTTGTGTCATCAGATCCTACTCACCTCTCCAGGCCCAGCTGATATTTGTGCTTAACCAAATTTTTCTCAATTACTACTTTCTTCTTCCCACTGAGAAACCAGGAGTTAATCTTGTTTTATGATAGCCTGTGAGTGATAGTCCCTCAGTTGTGTCCGACTCTGCGACCCCGTGGACTGTAGCCCGACAGGCTCCTCTGTCCATGGAATTCTCCAGGCAAGAATACTGGAGTGGGTTGTCATGCCTTCCTCCAGGGGATTTTCCTGATCCAGGGATCAAACACGGTTCTCCTGCATTGCAGGCAGATTCTTTACTATCTGAGCCACCAGGTAAGCCTACTATTAAGAGACATTATTAAGTATAAAAACAGGTCAACAGTCACAGTAGCAGTTTAAAAGTATCAGCAGATACCTGCTTGACTCTATCTTATAATCTATAGACAATACATTAGAATATGTCACGGATCCATACACCTTTTCCAAGGAATACCTGAGACAGAAGTAGCAATAAAGTTATAAAGGACAATCATCAATCAGAGGAAATAATTTAGATGAAGCTTATCTGTCTGGAAGAGATGGGGACTGGGAAAGTGGTCAGGAAGGAAATACAATGTGCATTTAACTTTGGGTGAAAAATAATGTTCAGCTCCATGTTGCTGAACATAGTTCTGTTTTTGCCAAATAAATCCTCTACTTCAAATTACTGTGCGAATGCTTAATTGAAACGCCGCTTCTGGCCTTTGCTCTGGAATCTGTTAGTTTTGTTGCTGCCTCCCGATCCTTGTCCTTGCAAACTTCCACTTCTTTCCCGTGTCCCTGCAGCCTCGCTTTCCCTCCCGCTGTCCCCCGCAGCCTCGGTTTCCCCTCCCGCTGTCCCCCGCAGCCTCGGTTTCCCTCCCGCTGTCCCCCGCAGCCTCGGTTTCCCTCCCGCTGTCCCCCGCAGCCTCGGTTTTCCCTCCCGCTGTCCCCCGCAGCCTCGCTTTCCCTCCCGCTGTCCCCCGCAGCCTCGGTTTTCCCTCCCGCTGTCCCCCGCAGCCTCGGTTTTCCCTCCCGCTGTCCCCCGCAGCCTCGGTTTTCCCTCCCGCTGTCCCCCGCAGCCTCGGTTTCCCTCCCGCTGTCCCCCGCAGCCTCGGTTTCCCTCCCGCTGTCCCCCGCAGCCTCGGTTTTCCCTCCCGCTGTCCCCCGCAGCCTCGGTTTCCCTCCCGCTGTCCCCCGCAGCCTCGGTTTTCCCTCCCACTGTCCCCCGCAGCCTCGGTTTCCCTCCCGCTGCCCTTGGAAGCTGCGACATCCTTCCGGCTCTGGTTGCTCCGCGGCCACCGAGAGCTGCCAGCGCCGGGAGTCGCGCCCTTTCCCGGTGCTTCCGTTCCTGCTGCAGCAGGGCTGTCCAGGCAAGCACCCTGCTTTCTTGTGAGAAGGGCCGTTCCTCTCACTTTGGAATCAGTATGCTCACCCAGCTGCTCTTTAAGTTCTTTCCAAGCATAACTGAGCTTTGGCATTAGAGTTTAACTTTCTCAGGTGGTCTTACCTACTCCTGTGGACCTCGGATTGGTACACACTACTCCCCTCTCCGGGGCTTCCCAGGTGGCCGGTGGTGAAGAACCCATCTGCCAGTGCAGGAGACAGGAGAGACCTGGGCTCGATCCTTGGGTCGGGCAGACCCTCGGAGGAGGGCACGGTTACCCGCTCCAGTGTTCTTGCCTGGAGAATCCCATGGACAGAGGAGCCTGGCGGGCTACATTTCAGGGGGGTCACAAAGAGTCAGACTCAACTGAACGGACTTAGCACGCACACACTCCTCTCTGCACACGACAGCCTGGTGCCATAGTCCTAGCCTTGTCCACCAAAGCACAGATTTTGTGAGTCGCATCTGGCTTTAGGGAGAGAGACTTGGATACTTGGTTCTCCGAGGAAATATCGTTTTCTCCTTACTGTTAACCACTCACTGATTAATCACGATCTGTTGTGAATACACTGCATGTAATTACTGACATTATCAAAATTTTGTGGAAAGATAGTTGTGCTGTGTATTCATCAGGGTAATTAATTCTAGCTGCTGAGGAAAACAAACTCAAATCACAGTGGTTTAAAAAAAATAAAGTTTATTTTTTGCTCATGTTGCAGTCTGCCTAGGGTCAGGCGATCTGCTGGAGATCTTGAGGAAGTGCTGGCTTGCAAGCAGTGACTCAGGGATAACTGGTTTCCCGTCACGAAGCATGATTCCCCGCCTGGTACACGGTCATGGGTGCATTAGACCGTGAATCAATCACTGGAGTGGTTTACAGCCAGGGTTACATAATAGTCACTGCAGACGGTGACTGCAGGGGCTTCCCAGGTGGCTCAGTGGGTAAAGAATCCACCTGCATGCAATACAAGATATGCAGGAGACATGGGTTCAACCCCTGGGTAGGGAAGATCCCCTACAGGAGGGCACGGCAACCCACTCCAGTGTTCTTGCCTGGAGAATCCCTTGGACAGAGGACACTGGCGGGCTACAGTCCATGAGGTCGCAAAGAATCAGACAGGACTGAAGCATCTGAGCATACATGCAAGGTCACTGCAGCCCTGGAGTACAGAGACGCTTGTTGCTTGGAAGGAAAGCTAAGGCAAACCTGGACAGTGTAGTAAAAATCAGAGGCAGCATGTTGCAGACAAAGAGCCCTATAGTCAAAGCCATGTAGTCATGTATGGATGTGAGAGCTGGACCATAAGAAGGCTGAAAGAGTACTGAAAAATCGGTGCTTTTGAACTGCGGCACTGAAGAAGACTCTTGAGAGTCCCTTGGACTGCAAGGTGATCGAACTAATCAGTCCTAAAGGAAATCAACTCTGAATATTCACTGGAAGGACTGATGCTGAAGCTGAAGTTCTAATTCTCTGGCCACCTGATGCGAAGAGCTGACACATTTCAAAAGACCTTGATGCTGGGAAAGATGGAGGGCAAGAGGAGAGTGGGTGACAAAGGATGGTGAGTGGATAGCATCACTGACTCAATGGATCTGCATTTGAGCAAACTCCAGGAGACAGTGAAGGACAAAGAAGCTAGCGTACTGCAGTCCATGGGGTTGCAAAGAGCTGGATACCACTTAGCAACTAAACCTGGTGGCTCAGATGGTAAATAGTCTTCCTGCCATGCAGAAGACCCGGGTTTGATCCCTGGGTTAGGAAGATGACGTGGAGAAGGGAATGGCTACCCACTCCAGTATTCTTGGCTGGGAAATCCCATGGACAGAGGAGCCTGGTGGGCTACAGTGCATGGGGTCACAAAGGAATCGGGCACAACAGAGTGACAAATACACATAGGGAGTAAATAACAACAATGACTTAATAGTATATCTCCATTCACATTTTTATTGGCCAGATGCCAGTCACATGGCCTCAACTCAACAACAGAAGCTGGGGATTACTTTTCTTGTGTTCCCTGGAAGAGGAAATGGAATTGATCAGCCTCTAGCTTGTCTGTGACCCGTCAACAGTCTCCCCTTGACTGGTACCGATCCACAAGACTTCTATGAAGCTATTTCTTACCTGCTCCACCTGAAAACTAGATCATGTCTTGACCATTCCAGTCACTCCCAGATAATAAAGCATCACTTTAGTTCCAAGAACAATCTCAGTCTAGTAGTTGAAATGTCCAGCCTGACTCTGAAATCCATTTGAAACTAAAGTATTCCTCTTTCCATCCTGCATCTCCATCATGGTGAGGAGCCAGGTATGGGGTAGGAAACACGATGGGCTTCTCTTCACTAGTGGTGATTCCCGAGACGAGGATCAGCACAGAGAGAGAACCAAGAGGATACACTCAGGGAACATCAGGTTTTAACTGTATGCTCATAGTCTGGAGCTAGTGCTCTCTGGGCGTGATAGATGTTAATAATCTTTTCCCCCCTTCATGTAGTACATTTATGAGTTCCTTGGAGATTTCCCAGTTAAGGACATTTGATATCCACACCCTTGGTGTTGGTAACATCTCCATCTTGGCTGTCTGAATGATCCCTATCTCTCTGTTTTGTTTTGCTTTTAACTTTATTCACTCATTTTTGACTGTGCTGGGCCTCCTTTGCTGCACACGGGCCTTCTCTAGTTGCAGCGGTCAATATGTGGGCTTCTCGTTGTGGCGGTGTCTCTGGTTGCAGAGCACAGGCTCTAGGGTGCTTGGGGTTAGTAGCTGTGATGCACGGACTTGGTTGCTCCCTGGCATACAGAATCCTCCTGGACCAGGGATAGAACCTGTGTGCCCTGCGCTGGCAAGGAGATTCTTAAAAACTCTGGACCCCCAGGGAGGTCTGACCTTACCCTTATGTTTATGCCTCTAATAAACATGTTCATAACGAGGCTGACTCTTGGACAGTTTATTTTTTTAAAAAAGAACCCTTCAGACTGGTTCCCTATTTTCCAGTCTTCCTTGGGTTCTTGACAAATCTTCTGACACCAGTGGACACTAGGCTTCTTCCCACTCTAGATAACACATTTCATTCTGACACTAGGACAATAGCCACAGCCTGTTCATTTTAGATTTCTCAGGCATTTCTTTGCAAACTCCAAGGTGTAACACAAAGTGGGGTCCGGCTGCTTGCTGCTCAAGAATGAGGCTAAACTGGTAGAAAGGAAAGTTGGCTTTATTTTGGATGCTGGCAGCCTGAGGAAGGGTGGACTCCTGTCCAAAGTCTGACCCCCTCCACTGACCATCAGTGGGCAAGAGCTTTTATAGTCTGAGGGAGGGGGCTCCATGCAGAAACAGCACAGTCAGCTCTGATAGTCATCCTGAAATTAGTCATGCAGTTGTCTGATCAACATTATCTTGATTAGGTACAGTTAATCTTCAGGTCCAAGATCAGTTTGTTTCCTTTTCTTGAGGCCATTTCTCAAAATCGTGGCAGCGTATGTCATGGCTATAGCCTGATCATCATGTAGTTAGTTTTTTTGCCTGATGGATGTTCCAGTATCTACAAGAAAGCTCACAGAATATGGCTCAGAATATGAGAATATGGCTCAGCCTTTGAGAAGGAACTAGAGGTTCTTGACTTTGCTTGATGACTAAACTACTATTATTTGGTCTCCTTTGACTGTTTTCTTTTGTTTCTGAATGTTCTCACTTCTCTGATTCAACTTATTCTTTGATTAATATTTTTCCATAGATGAAGGCAGGCAGAGAACATGAAGGACAGGGAGCATAGGGTCTTGTTCCTATTCAAAGTGATGCATGAACATAAAAGTGAAAGTCACTCAGTTGTGTCTGACTCTTTGCGACCCCATGGACTATACAGTCCATGGAATTCTCCAGGCCAGAATACTGGAGTGGGTAGCCTTTCCTTTCTCCAGATCTTCCCAACCCAGGGATCGAACCCAGGTCTCCTGCCTTGCAGGTGGATTCTTTACCAGCTGAGCCGCCAGGAAAGGCCAGGAACACTGGAGTGAGTAGCCTATCCCTTCTCCAGGGGATCTTCCACATCCAGGGATCAAACCCAGGTCTCCCACATTGCAGGCGGGTTCTTTACCAGCTGAGCCACAAGGGAAGCCCAAAAGGATGCAGACCAAGCTGTGTAAGTGTTTTTGTTTTTTTTAATTATTTCTTTGACTGCGTTGGGTCTTGGTCGGGGCGATTCCTTGCATCGTGTGGGATGACCGCAGCACATGGACTCTCTGGTTATGGGCTCAGCAGTCGTGGCTCTGCGGCGTGTGGAATCTTAGTTCCTCAACCAGGGATGGAACCTACGTCCCCTGCATTGCAAGGCGGATTCCTAACCACTGGACCACCAGGGAAGTCCCTTTAAGTGGTTTCTAGAAACCTTTCACAACCTGCCTGTAATAAAGAGAAGCACATCTTTTCCCTTATAGAAGAGCAAGTGGTGAGGAAAAAACATAACATTCTCAACTGTTTTCCTTCAATATTGCTCTCGTCCTTCAACCTCATCTCAGGAGGTCGTGGCTTTTAGTCACATTGTTCGCAAGATCTGCATACGTAGTTTGAATTCCTTTGAAATTTTAGGGGAGTGAATGTTGACATATATTGCATTGTTTCTCTGCTGAGAAAATCATCAGCTTAACATATTGTTGGCTTAATAATAAGCAAAATATCTGAGGAATGATTTGCTTTTAAGAAATAAATCAGAGTGGATTGTCTGAAAGTCATGGCTCACTCATTTGCATTCTGACTGGGAAAGAAAGAGGAAGAATTAGACCTTAGTGCATTAGGCATCATCTTCAGATTTTTTACAACATTATTTATTAATAAACCTATGTTTCCCATTTTTAATCGATTTATAATTAACATACCATATTATATTAGTTTCCAGTGTACAGAATAGTGTTTCAATATTTTTAAACCTTATGAAATGATCATCTCAGTAAGACCAGTTGCCATCTGTCACCATACACAATTCTGACAATATTATTGACTGTATTCCCTATGTAGTCAATTATAATACATATGTGTGTGTATGTATCCCCGTGGCTTACTTATTTTACAGCTATTCGTTTGTACCTCTTAATCCCCTTCACCTATTTCTTCCAGCTCCCCAGCCCCCTTCCCTTTGGCAACCATTAGCTTGTTCTCTAGGCATCTGTTCCTATTTGTTTTGTGTGTTTGTGTTGTTTTTTAGATTCCCGTGTAAGTGCGATCATACTCTATTAGGTTTCCTCTTTCTGATTTAGTTCACTTAGCACAGTACCCTCCAGGTCCATTCCTGTTACTGCAAATGGCAAGATGTCATTCTTTTTTATGGTTGAGTAATAGTCTATTGTATATGTATACAGCACATCTTCTTTACCGTTTATCTATGGACAGAAACTTAGGTTGTTCCATCTCGGTTATTGTAAATAGTGCTGCGCTGAATAGGGGTATATACATCTTTCTAAATTGATGTTTCATTTTCTTCAGGTAAATACCCAGAAGTGGAATTCCTGGATCAGAAGGCAGTTCTGTTTTTAGTTTTTTTAAGGAAACACCATACTCTTTTCCATAGCGATTGTACCATGTACTAACCAACAGTGTATGAGTGTTCTCTTTTCTCCACATCCTCATCAATGCTTGTTATTTCTTGTCTTTTTGATAATAGCCGTTCTGATAGGGGTCAGATGATAATGAATTGTGATTTTGATTTGCGTGTCCCTGATGATTAATGATGTTAAGCATTTTTCCATCTGCCTGTTGACTATCTGTATGTCTTCTCTGGAAATGTCTATCCAGGCCCTCTGACTTTTTTTTAATCAGGTCATTTGTTTGATATTAAGGTGGTTGGGGATTGAGTCCTTAACCTGTGGAATCCGATGCTGTCTCCCAGTAGACAAGGTCAGGACTGAGTTGAACTATAGGACTCCCTGGAGAAGAGCATGGCAACCCACTGCGTGGAGAATCCCATGGACAGAGGGGCTTGGCAGGCTGCAGTCCATGGGGTCGCAAAGAGTCAGACACGACTGGAGTGACTTAGCAAGCAAGCAATAGGGCACCCAGCTGGTGTCGGAGGATTGGTGCTGTGTGCAATTCTCCCAGCACACTGGAGATGGAGGGCAAGATCCCTGCAGCCTCTGAGGGCCCTCACACCCCCAGTTTGCTTTACACCAGCCCTGCGTGATTGCTGAAAGCTTTCCGATTTCTTTCCCTGGCAGAGGCATAGGTTTGGGCTAACCCCAGGCCTCAGCTTGCTGTCACAGAGCGCAGATGCCCCTGGCGGGGAAAATAAGTGGAGATCATCAGCTCGTTTTCCCAGGGCACTCCTTTCCTTGAAATTCTATCCTAGGTCCTGTTGTTCTCACACACTCTTGCTACCATTCTGAAGTTAGGCTTTCTGTCCCCTGATATATGTGTGTGTGTGTGTACATCTAAAACACACACATGTATGTGAAAGTGCTAGTCAGTCGTGTCCGACTCTGTGACCCAGGGACTGTAGCCCACCAGGCTCCTCCGTCCATGGGATTCTCCAGGCAAGAGCACCAGAGTGGGTTGCCATTCCCTTCTCCAGGGGTCTTCCTGACCCAGGGTTCGAACCCAGGTCTCCTGCATTGCAGGTGGATTCTTTACCCTCTGGGCCACCAGGGAATCCCATATACATGTATACATACATATTTAAAATTTTCGTGCTATTTTACTATTTATTTATGTCTATTTCCATTAGTGCTTATTTTTTCATGAGGATTTATTATTTCATTTTCACGACACCTAGCGTTGTAACTGCTCTTGGTACACAATTAAGAAACTTTGTTAAACTGGAGTATGTTTGGTGTAGAAACTAATCTGCCACTTCCTTAATTTTGACTAATTTTGGAATTTACTTAAATTAGCACAGATTTTTTAAATAGAAGAGACTGCAAGGTAGTGAAGAATCAGATATGAAAGCTTCCTTAAAGCACCTGAAGTCTAGGGTAGAAGGAAAGTCATAGTGACGCCTCTGAGTTGTCTTCATTAACAGAGGGTTTCTTATTAATTGCCTGAGGGGTGAGGAATTTCTGGATGGTATATTTCCATTTCATAACTCTCTTCTACCTCTTTCTCCTGAATTCCCTTTCTTCTGGTACTTTTCCCAGCAGGCTTGAGAATTTCAGAAATGTAAAGCAAGCCCTCTAGCAACGTGTTTACTTAAGGAAAAATTCTATGTAAGACTGCTTCTCAAATTTGACTAAAATGTTTTGTACATGCTAAGTTGCTTCAGTTGCGTCCAACTCTTTGTGACCCCTTGGACTGTAACCCACCGAGCTCCTCTGTCCATGCAGTTCTCCAGGCAAGAATACTGGAGTGGGTTGAGTAAACTATAAACCTCCCTTAAAAGGAAAATTTTTTCGTGGATTTCTAATGTTGTCTTAAATTATTTTTATTATAGCATTAATAAAACATGCTTAAGAACAGGTATAAACTCACTAGCTCTTTTAGAACTAAAATATCAAAACACATTTATAGATTAGTTATGTACATATGGGCTTCCCAGGTGGCTCCGTGGTAAAGAATCCACCTGCAATGCAAGAGATGCAAGAGATATAGGTTTGATCCCTGGGTCGGGAAGATCCCCCGGAGGAGGAAATGGTAGCCTGCTCTTGCCTGGAGAATCCCATGGACAGAAGAGCTTGTCAAACTACAGTCCATAGGGTCACAAAGAATGGAGCAAGGTTGAGCAACAGAGCATATATAAATATAACATTTTAATAAAATTAAAATATTAATTGAATGGGAGAGGTGATGTCATCTTTTAAATTTAAAGGCCAATATTTAATTTAATAGTACAAATATGCACTTTCTCATTTGCTGTTTTACTTTCTGTGTTTTTTTCTATTTACTTTTTCTTGAAGTATAGTTGATTTACAATGTCATGTTAGTTTCAGGGGTACAGCACATGATTCAGTTTTATATATCTATTCATTTTCATATTTTCCCCTTACAGGTTATTACATAATATTGAGTATAGTTTGCTGTTCTATAGAGTAGGTCCTTGTTGGCTGTCTGTCTGTTTTACTTTCTGTGTATTTAATTTTGTTCTTTTGAACTGCTCAGATTATTTTTTGATTGTTATTCACTATCCCATTCATTTTAATTTAACTTTTAATAGAACATTTTTGTAACTACCAAAACATGATTTTAGTGGGCCAATTAAATTAATGTTGCATTATAGAAGACAACACTGGAAAATTTTAAGGACCATTCCAAATATTTCTTCATTTTATATTTACAACCATACAGACTGCCAATGAACTTGTATAAATTGGTGGGTTGACACAAATGGCCTGCCCAATGTATTTGCTTGCAACTTGGACTGACTATTCAGGCACAGAAGAGTGTGAGCTCAACAGGACCTGTTAGCATGATGCTACGGCAACGTTCAGCTGTCACAGCACCAAACTGATTATACATCCAAAAACAAACCGGTGAACAGAATTAATTTTTAATTTGCTTCTCTGCAGGGGTCCCCAACCCCCGGGATCGAAGGTCTGATGATCTGAGGTGGGGCTGATATAATAATAACAGAAATAAAGTGCATCATAAATGTCAGGCACTTGAATCATTCCTAAAACATCCCCCATCCCCACCCCATCCATGGAAAAATTGTCTTGCATGGTAGCACAGTCCCTTGTGCCAAAAAAGGTTGGGCCAGCTGCTAGATGATCTATTTTATTCTGTGTTTGGTCTCCCAGATGTAATGAAACGTCACTGCTGTGTCTATGAAGCCTGCTTGGGTACGGCATCCATCAAGGCACTTTCTCAGTCTTGGTCATTGTTGGGTACAACACACTGCATGCTGAAGAAATCACTTTTATTTCTTGTCTCGAGAAAAGGGAAGATGGCTTAGTAGCATTTGCCGCCCAAGTATTTCCCACTCAAAATGTAACACTTGCTCAAACTCTTTCTCCTTATACCAGCTTTTCCTGTGTTGGCCAAAAGAATCCCTTGTCTCCTTTGGTCCTACAAGAGGTTTGACACAGAGTCCTCCAATCCTTGGCTCTCTTTGTTCTGTCCACGGCTTGGTATATGTGTGCATGCCTGCGTGTTCAGTCACTTCAGTTGTGTCCAACTCTTTGTGACCATATGGGCTTTCCTTTGTCCAGGGATTCTTCAGGCAAGAATACTGGTGTGGGTTGCCATGCTCTCCTCCAGGGGATCTTGCAGACCCAGGGATCAAACTCACATCTCCTGCATCTCCTGCATTGCAGGTGGATTCTTTACCCACTGAGTCACCTGGGAAGCCCTACATGTGTGCAATTAACTATAATTAAAGGTAGAAAGTCTTGAACATTCCAAGAGAGTTTTATAAGACAAAATTGTATAAGATTTCAGAGAAGTGAGATTCCTTTCATTTAGGATATGTGAAAAGATATATTGAAATCTATAAATGAATGATAGTCATACTGACAACCATGTCTCGTGTTCTGGTTCCCCTGATCCCTAGGTAGCATGCAGCTTTCTTCCCTTTTCCTCCTAGAGTCTCTCTGCTCGATCGCCAGGATCAGGGTCTACAAGACAAGGCTGTGTGGTAGCTTTGTGCGAACGAGAGAAAGGTGGCCCCTTCTCTAGGTGAATGCAGCCCAGCACCAGATTGCCTGGCCTGGTAAACAGAGCACAAGCTGGTTTCAACCTGCTTTTTTTTCCATTGGTTGAGTACCCCCATTCAAGGTGTAACATGCACAGTTGTCTATGGTGGCATCTACCATCATTCACTTAGATATTGTACCATGAATCAACTTAGACTAATAAAATGTGGTCGTTAATGGAGGATTTGGGAAATAAAATTCTCTCTCTATGGAAGCTACTGAGAAAGACACTCGGTCTTATTGGACGTAAATAAGAAAGAGATACCCTTAGTTAATACAGGTTGCTCTCATAGGATCGTGAGATCTTGCAACCAGGCCCAATAGGAAGCTCTATTAGGTATAACATACAAACACACAGAAATGGCTCAAATACAATACAGGTTTGTTCCTAACTTACATCGTTTAAGTTTTTTATTGCTGACATCTAATCAAAAATTGCCAGCATGCAACAAGGTTTTTGTGTTCCTATAAACATTGTTGGGGCTTCCCAGGTGGTAAAAGAATCCACCTGCCAATGCAGGAAAACACAAGAGAGGCAGGTTCAATCCCTGGGTCACAAAGATCCCTTGAAGTAGGAAATGGCCACCTGCTCCAGTATTCTTGCCTGGAAAATTCCAAGGACAGAGGTGCCTGGTGGGCTAAAGTCCATGGGGTCGCCAAGAGTCAGACATGACTGAGCATGCATGCAAATAAACATTGTTGAGCTTTGTTCTGGAATGGTCTTATGTTAGTTAGAAACAGTTTTATTCTTTCAGGTTTTACTTTTCATATTTGTTAGGAACAATGAGAGAGCATGTAGTTTCTGGCTAATTTAGTCCCACTGCTGAGACAAGACTCCTCTGAAAACTCTACTTAATACTCGTAAGAATTATGAGCGTTTTGAGCCTGGCTGCTGAGTGTATGTGTTAGTCGCTTGGTTGTGTCTGACTCTTTGCAACCCCATGGACTGTAGCTCCCCAGGCTCTTCTGCCAATGGAGTTTTCCAGGCAGGAGTACTGGAGTGGGTTGCTGTTTTCCTCTCCAGGGGATCTTCCCAACCCAGGGAGTGAGTCCAGATCTCCTGCATTGTGGGCAGATTCTTTAACCTCTGAGCCACCAGGGAAGCCCTTGCTGGTGAGAAGAGACACTAATTTCAGCCCTGTGTGAGTTCCACGTAGTTCCAGGTAGTGTTCCTTCCTTTTTCCAGACTCAAATAGTTTCCTCACACTTGCCGATCAGTACTGTGCTGAACACTCAAGGGGTACCCTCTGCACACTCCCCAGGGGCTCTCTGTCTGTTCTGTCCTTTATGATGCTTTATCCTGTGAACTCTAGCTGCCTAGGTACCCCCAGAGTCCCGTCTCTGACTCCTCCTCCTCCAGGCAGTGTGCTGGGCCCTGCCTGAAATCTCACTCTCTGAGCCGTGTCCCAGCACCTCTCTCTCCAGGGTTGAAAGGATGGGGCTGATCTTGCTTAGTTTCTCAATGACCACTGTTCTTCACTGCCTAACGTCTATGACCAATGCCTTGAAAACCATTGTTTCAAATATCTTGTCCTGTTCATTGACTGCTTCGGGAAGGAGGGTAAATCTAGTCTCTTAACTCCATCTCAGTTAGAAGTGGAAGCACCCCAGCTCCTTACAGCCCCTGGCTCCTCGGCTCTCAACACAAAGCTTGCAGGATCTCTGCTCTTTTCCGTCAAGCCGCAGAAAGAGAAAACGCACGAAGGATCACATGTGGGTAATTTTTATGAGTCAGGTCTGATGGGGGGTTGCTCGTGTCTGTGACGTCTCCCTGGCCAGATATGGATCACATGGCCACATCTGACCGAAAGGCTAATGGGACATTATAGTCAAACAGAAAAAGGAAATGGGTTTTGGTGAATGTCTAGCCAGTTTCTGCCACGTTGCATTTTTATGGACACCAAATGCCTATTTTACTCTTCCTTCCACACAATAGAAGACATTTATTCTGTGTCAAGGAAGACAGTCACCCATGTATTTATGACCTTCAAGTGATGCTTGCTCTTCTCCATTGAGTCTGAATAGTACCTCTCATTATCTTGCAGCATATGAAACAAACAAACAAAAAAATACATTATTTGCCTCTCATGCTCACCCAATATAAAGTATTAGAGCAGAGTCTGTTCAGACAAAGGAAAAGAGTGGGATTCTGCTGTGGCCCACAGCATTGATAAATGCTCTGCCAGCAGGCACGGGGAGGCCCCTCTCCCCTGACAAATAGGGCAGGTCCTTTGACTAGACTTTTATTCTAGTTTCCGGAAAGAATATTCTCATCTTTTGCTTTCTGCAGGCCCTGGCTCCTTCCTCTGGGAGGTACTTCCTTGTTAATTATCATCCCTGATATTTTAAAAAAATTTATTTATTTTAATTGGAGGCTAATTACTTTACAATACTGTGGTGGTTTTTGCCAAACACTGACATGAATCAGCCATGGGTGTACATGTGTTCCCATCCTGAACCCCCCTCCCAGCTCCCTCCCCATCCCATCCCTCAGGGTCATCCCAGTGCACCAAACCTGAGCACTTGTCTCATGCATCGAACCTAGACTGACAGTCTATTTCACTTATGGTAATATACATGTTCCAGGGCTATTCACTTTTACGGTATGGTGACAGCTGAAATTCTGTCCTAAGGAGCAGTCCTTTCTCAGGGGGAACATAGATTTCATACTTCTTTTCTGTTCATGAAATTTTGGAGCCTGTCTGTGTCTGAGGCATGTGTGGTCAAGATATCTTTAATATCTTTAATATCGGTTCATGACCATGCACAGCCTGTGCTTCTGCATGCCTTCTCCTTCCACAAGCTATTAGATTTATGCCACTTCTTGGCCACAACACAGTCACATGACCAAAACTAACTGTAAGGAAGGCTAGGAAATCATACAGTCCACCTGCCTCATCAGGAGAAAGAGCTAAAAACTCTGGTGAGCAGCTAACCAGTTTCTGCACGTAAACAAAAACTGTGGAAGGTAGAGTAGGAAGATCAGAAAAGTGAAATCCTTCTTGACATCCTTGAGCTACTCAATCAAGTTCATTGTATTAATAGCTTTGGGTTTTTCAGTGATGTTAGCTAACATTCTTTTTACTGCTGAAGAGTTTTAGCGGGCTTTTCAACGACTTGCTATGCCAAGTATTGTAATTAATACAGTTTCCAGAAGAATTTTCCATTAACATCAACTAACAAACCAAACACCCTGTGATACCTCCCTGTTATCTATTTGTGTAAAGCACAGTTAGAATGTCTAATGTTTGGGTTCCCATTGAAGCATCTGATGTATCAGGCTTGCATCCTGGGAGATTCAACATGGTCCATGGGATGAGGCTTCAAAATACGTAACACGAGAGTTTGGAGGCTGGCTAATTCCAGGTTTGAAGAAATGCTTGGGATTCATGTTTATCTGAGAGTTGATCTCATTTTAGAAGTATGATGTGTGATGCTCAATGGGTGGTGGTTTAATTGCTAAGTCATGTCCAACTCGTTTGTGACCCCATGGACCGTAGCCCACCAGGCCCCCCTGTTCATAGAATTTCCCAAGCAAGAATATTTGAGTGAGCTGCCATTTCCAGGAGAAGGAAATAGCAACCCCGACCTCAATTCCCGACTCAGAAATTGAACCTGCATCTCCTGCTTGCCAGGCAGATTCTTTACCACTCAGCCACCTGGAAGTCCATACGACATCTCAAGGGCTCAGAATCTACGCCCACATCTTTGAACTTCTCAAGAGCAGAAGAAAAACCACAGCTTAGTCACTGGTTCAAACTTGACTTCAGGTTTTTGTTTGTTTGCTTTTCCCGGCTGAGAGATCAGTTGAGTCTTAGCCGCACTTCTTGGTAATAACCCAATCTGAACTCAGGTCTTAAACTAAATTCAAACAATCTTACTTCTCAAGGCCAAAATAAAACTGAGCATAGTTCTCTCTTTGTGGTGTCTGCTTCCTTTTGTTTCCTTTGTCAGCAGAGAAGCTCACTGATGTCTGCCTCCCTTTATTTCCTTATTAAGAAGAGAAACTCATTTTCCCATTTCCTTTTTCTGCTTTTGGGAATCATTCATTCATTCATCAATTCAGCCAACAAATATTTTACTGAATGTCCACTGAGTATCAGTCAGTCTGCACTGTGCTAGATAAAAAGCTAGACTGAGCAACTTCCACAGATCAGAAAGGAGAAAAGCTCACAGAGCATTTAGGCAAATTCTAGAATGGTGCTATGATATTACGGGGGGAAAATAAGGTGTTGAAGTTAGATACTATTGAGTTTAACCTCCAACTTAATTACTTACAAATTGTGTTAATTATGAAATTAAACTCTCCTATCTGTGCTTCAATTTCTTTGTTGTAAAAGTGTGGATAATACCATTATTTCAAGGTTAGATTAATAGCTAAATGATACAGCGTTAGTGAAAATGCTTGGCACAGAGTAGGGGCATGATAAATGCTGCCTCTTTCTTCTTTCTTTTCTCTCTCTCACCTTCCCTCTACTTTCACCTTCTCTTCTTCTCTTTCTCATTTTCTGTTTTCCCTCCTTCTTTTCCAACACCCTAATTTTCTAACTGTCTTTTTCAGTTAAACATGCTAATGGCTAAATTTCCATCCTCTGAGTTTAAACTGAAATTCCAACAAATACTCGTCAGCACAAACAGTGCAGATTATATGCCCTGTAAGTATCTCATCAAGACTATAAATAAAAATATCACTTATGAGATCTGTACTTTCTTTCCTTCCTACATACTGCATAGTTGTTGTTTTTTTTTATTCTGACTCCAAAAGTAACATATCACTGTCCAGCTGGGTTGATATCTAGTGCTACTTCCTAGACATGTCACAGAGGTGTTACTGTAGACAGCAACTAGACATCCAAAATAATAAATAAAAGTTAAAATAATGACAGAACAAAATATTTTAATGGAAGACAGAAAAGCATGAGAATTTAGTAGAGTTTTTAAAGTTACTTATTTATCTAATTGACCATACTTGATAAAAAATTATTATTTGGATCTATTTCATTTTAATAAATAATTATAATAGGTGAACAATAAAAATAAATAGGCTTGTTTGATTCCATTTGCTATATCTTCATCTTGAAATAGAGTATTCATTGTAGTGCTCTAGAATTTGATTATATCATATATTATCATATATTACAGGTAGCATCTTAAAAAGGATATTTTTGTAGAATTTATTTGTTGTCTATCTTCCCAAATTAAATCTTTAATTTAAAAAAACTTTGCCTTTATTAAAATGTGTGAAATGCTTTGATGCACTCAAGATAAAGAGTGCCAAGTACTAAGTATAATTAGATGTAGAAAATTTGCACGTGCTAAAAATTATGTTCAAAGGCCTCATTGATTTTTTTTGTGAAATTCACATTTTGAATGAATTCCCAAAATATATGAAAGGTAATTTTATAAAGCCCAAGAAAACTATTTTTATTACTACTTATTTAATTTTTTTTAAAAAAGCCAGATGTTTTATTATCTCTTGAAAAGGAAATGATATTTTCCTAACATGCCATTTCCTGTGATATATCACTTCCTACACAATATGATAAAAGTCAAGAAGAAACTCATTAAGACTCTAGTGATGTTATACTTAACAAGCTCTATTTGGGTTGAAAAGTGATAATTTGCTAAGCCTCATCTTAGATACACTTTTAAAGGACAACAATCTATGATTGGGAAAAAAATTTATTTCTGTAATGTTTGAAATGAGGGAAATCCTCATTATGTAAGCAAGTAGAATTAAGAAATCAAGGTACATATGTAGTTTGTTATAACTATATTTATATACCTACATATTAAATATACATTTTAAGAATAACCATAAATAATAAAATGACACAATATAATGTTGGCAGTAATTGTGTTAGATGATGAAATTATGGCTGGTTTATTTTCTCTACTTTTGATACTTGCCAAACTTCCTGAAAACGAACCTTTAGGAATGTAACTACTATTTGTCTCAGAGTGGTGAATGAAAATTCAACGTTCAATATATGTATTAGCAGAAGCATTTATGACTTACTAGTAACTCTCCAAAAATAAATTTTCTTCTTGGTAATTATATTATGTTCCTTCATAAAATGGACAGTAGTATGTTACAGATTGGTGAAGGGAAGTTCAGAAAACTATTGCTTATTAAGGAATAATAGTTTAGATTTTTGAGCACCTACTCTACGTACTTTACATTCTCCTACTTAGTATGCAGAACAACCCTACTAGGGAGTACTAGTTTTATGTCCATTTTACAGGGAATACACCGAAGGACAGAGAGGTTGAGTGTCTGGCCCACGGTCACACAGCTAACAAACGACAACAGCAGAATGAACGCAGGCAGTCTGGCGCCAGTGATTCCCCATGATTATCAGGTAGAGAGTGATGGAGCCACATTTCAAACTCAGGTCTTCGTGATGCAAAAGCAGCATGTGTTTTAGACTTTCAGAGGGGCTGGGGGATCACTTTTAGTTGGCAGGGCTCTGTGATGCTTTCTTGGGGGAAGTTGAGTTCTTTTTGTCTTTTAGATTTATATATGAGCTCTAGAGTTCTTTCAGCCCTACAGGATAAACCTCATAGCTAGTCTTATAGTATTTAGTCTTATAGCAGAGCTCTTTTCCTCTTATAGTATGGGCAATAGGAAGAAGTCATAACTGACTTTTGTATAGTAATCTCTTCAATTTCCTAAACAGTTGCTTAGTCATTTATCTGATTTGATTTTTACAACCAGGGAGGGTGATAATATTCATCACATTTTACTGCTAAAGAATCTGAGGCTCGGGGAGATTCAATGACAGTTCAAGGTCATACTCCAAGTGAGTTTTAGAGCTGAGACTTGACCCAGGAATTTATCCTTTTGGTGGAATTTGAAGAATCATGTATGCAAAATTAAGAGTTATTGTTGGCCTCCAGATTTAGCATGCCCCAAGGATCAGTCCGTGGGATTGCAAAGAGTCAGACACGACTTAGTGACTGAACAACAATAGCAAGGATCTGTTATGTATGTCTCCTTCTCTCAGCCGAAATGACCACTCCTTCCTTTGCTAGGACCTGTAATTATAACCGTTTTAATAATGCTTGTCAACCCAGTGTTGCAAATCTTGTTTTTCCTAGTTCTGCTAACCTCTTGTATAATAAATACCAGGCAGCACTAGATAATTAGCAAACAGCAGACAATGCACACTGATGCATAACTCTTACTCTTCCAAAGCCCCTATTTGCTGCCAGTGACTTGTGACCTCACCGTGAACCCAGATGCAATAAAGCCACCACTGTGATTAGGGTTAGAATACATGTAATCTTCTTAGCCTTAGTTGAAACTGTGAAAATCCCTTTCATCTTCAATTATTATTTATTTGGCCCTTTTCTCCAGAGGGCAAGGGGCTGTCTAATCTCCCAGGCTGAGCCTCAGGAGTCTGATTTAGCAGGAAAGAATGCCAGCTTTGCATACCAGGAGCTGGAAGACTGGGCCATGGGGCAGAGAGGCCACGACCCCAGTGGGGCTGGAGATGGGGAAGCTTCAGGACCTTGCTTGTCTGATGGGTATTTTCCAAGGGAGCTGCTTGAAAAATGATGCATGAAAAGTTCCTGGCTATGTAAAATTCTCCTACCTGGAAGAAAATTAACAAACTGTAAAACAACAACAATGATCCCTAAACTGAGGTGCTAATGGTGACTCATGAGTCACTGGTTCAGAGGATTCAGCTGATTGAATTATTGCATTCCCAAAGGACCTCAAGTCAGCAAAGCCAAGGTGTGCTCACTGAAGACGCACAAACTTTATTCCAGAACAGCTGAGCATGTTGGAAGGTGTGTTCATCAAGACCATATGCCCAGATTGAATCACCTTGGAGGAACTCGGCTTTAATGAGTCAGTGGTAAAGGCTTGGCTGAAGAATTGTTTCATCAGATGGAGGAAGTAGCAGCAAGACAGCTGCCACTGCCGTAAACACTTGTCTATCGGGGCCTGGAGCTTTAGATTCACACGATCCTCATCTTCCTGAGACTTCTGGAGGTCCTGGTACCATTTCTTTGGGAATTTATTATGCGATTATCAGCTTCAGGAAGTCTAATGGACAAGTGTGGGGGCATCCGACCCTCCTTGTGTCTCTGTTCCCTGCAGCACAGGCCGCTTTGTGCAATAGTACGCCTTCTCTGGGGAAGACGATCCCAGCTGTCAGGAGGAGCATCTCTTCTCCAAGGAGCGCTGACTTGGAGGCGCACACCACTCAGTGTGGACTCAGGAACTCTGCTGCTGACACAGGTCTGGGATTGAAACCCTGATCGACAGAAAGGTATTCCAACACCTTTAGTGGGTAGACTTCGTCTATACAGACCAGAGCTAAGAGTTTGGTTTTGTTTTTTCCTTTGGAAAGAACAATGACAAAAGTAAACTCCCCTCTCTCCTCACTGAGACACTGTCTTTCCTTTTGGTTCTACCTAAACCAACTTTCTGAAATAAAGATGGTCATTAGATGCAGAGGGGATGTGGGGCAGGGATTACTGGGGGACAACAAAAACAAGTCATTTTATCCTATCTCCCAGTTTGCCCCTAATTGAGTTCAGCTCAGTGAAGGGGTCTTCATTCAGTAATGCAATTTAAGAATTCCTGTTTCCCACGACCATCTATTATCTGTTTCACAAAACACCTGGGTTACGGTTAAGGCTTGGGCACGTTAGGACTTGCAAATCTATAGGCAACTTACAATTCCAGTGGTATTTAAACACTTCCAGTGTGGTGCACTAGGGGTTGAGAAGTGCTGGGCAGGCAGTAAATTTTCCAATGATTTCTAGGAAGCTGCTATGAGGTTGTTATTAAAAAAAAATCAACTTAATTGATCAAGTTGTATAGTTATGTTTTAGGAAGCTGTTACATTTCTTTAAAAAGTAGATAAATAGATCTAAACATTTCTTGGAAATCAAGTAACTGCTAAGAAAATAATCAACTAATAAAACACTCTCAGTGGAAGACTTGGAAAAGTAAGCTGAGGAAATCTTCCAGAAAGTAAAATAATGAGACAAAAAGAACAAAACAGCAATTTTAAAAAGTCTTAATAATGCTGGTCTAGAGTTAGTTTAGTTAGAAAAAGGTAGAAAAAAATTGTCTAAGAAATAATGCAACAATGCTTCTGGAAAATCAAGTACATGAGTATCTGGGTGTCAGAAATTATTAGGGACTTAAAAAAAGGTATATTATGTAAAATCTCAAAATGCCAAAAGTAAAT